>NC_084830.1:143385208-143685208 GCF_033115175.1 Lepus europaeus
CCTCTTCCAGCCCAGCTCTCTGCTGTGGCCCAGGAGTGCAGTGCAGGATGGCCCAGGTCCTTGGGCCCTGCACCCACATGGGAGACCAGGAGAAGCACCTGGCTCCTGGCTTCGGATCGGCAGTGTGCCGGCTGTAGCAGCCACATGGGGGGTGAACCAACGGAAAAGGAAGACCTTTCTCTCTGTCTCTCCCTCTCACTGTCTAACTCTGCCTGTCCAAAAAAAAAAAAAAAAAAGCCACTGGGAGATTTTGACACCTGTACTCTCAGGACCATAGGGTAAGAAACACAGATCTTGTCCAATCTCTCATTCCCCTACTGGGGATACAGAAGCCACTCTCAGCTCTGTGTATTTCAAAAGCAAGGAGCCTGTTAACCTCAGCAAGTCTCTTAATGGCACATTGCTGGTCCTGTGCAGGCCGGACTTTTTAAGCACAAGTTATTCCAGACAGCCTGACATAGCAGGAATGAGGCCTGGAGTCAGCCCATGAGCGTCCCTGGTTTTCAGAGTCCTTCCACTTCGGAAGCAAGGATTCTCATGGTTGCACAGCCACTCCTGTGTCGGGTTTGGTCTGAAGGGGAGGAGCAGGTTGCATGCGTGAGTGCCTGGCTGGTGAGCCGGGGCTGTCCCGGTGTGACAGACAGCATTCCTGCTGGCAGCTCATCACCTCCAAGCCACTTCCGTTAGAAACTGCAGATGAGCGAGGGGGATGAAGAGAACGTGTCAGGATCAGCTTTATGGCCTCAGAGTAGGAAATCAGAGTATCCCAAACGTGAATGAGGAAGCAGGAGGAGGACGCCCTCCTCCAAGGACACACTTGCTGAGAGACAGCGCCCCCTTCAGCCTATTAGGAATTCTGCACTCTCTGGGAGCACCTCTGATTATATCATGGAAGTGGCTAGACAACTAGGCTTTGCATTTGGACACTTGTTTTATAGCCAACTTTGCTGAAATACCCATTGTCCAAAAAGCAAGGGGTCTCTGGGGATTGCATGAAAGTCCTGGGGTCCCAGCACTGTGGTTACAGTGTTAGAAACACAGGGTCCCTAGCTCACAGGTGAAGTACAGGGTCATAGGACTTGGGAGGGAAGGCTCCCTGCCTTACCTCTGGTAGGTGACCACAGCTGGATGGGTACCCAGAGACGAAGCGGGTGGGGGCAGGGGTCAACAACTTGACCCAGGGCAGAGGGAAGTGGAGGGCCCTGTACCATGGCACACCAAAGGCCCTTGGTTTCCCATGTGCATGGGCACAGCCTCCCACATTTAGTTCTGATGGGAGATGAAGTGTGGGCTGTGTCCACCGAAAGTGGAGCCCAGCTGGTCTTTCCTGCAGGCCACTGCGGTATCAGCATCATCAGGCAGCTGGGTTGAGACTTCTCCAAGCAAAAGTAATACCTCTCTTAAGGTTGTACTGTCTCCCCAGGAATGCTTTCACTGGAAGACGCTTCCGCAGTGCTGGGCAAAATTAGAAGCTTCCATTCTCTGTGATACTTATGGAAAATTCCCACACTCTACAAGGCAGGCAGGGATTCCTGTGCCTACGAGGAGCAAGAGGCACTGATTGAGCCCCCACCCTGCTTGTCTGGGTCATGGGAAAGCCAGCTTCTCTCTCCTGCAATCCTGGAGGGGCACTGGGGCCGGGAGACAGCCCCTAGGACAAGCCCACCTACCCACAGAGCACAGCCCCGTCCTCCCTGCCAGGGCCACCCAAGCCTAGAGCCTGAGCTCCACATACTCGTGGCTTTAGCTCTGAAACGAGACTTGAGACACTCCTTTTGGAGTCGGTAAGGGACAGGGATAATAATACGTGTCATTTATTGAACAACTCGTGATGACAGACACATGGCAGCTGCTCTCTCGCTTATCCCCACAGTGAGATGAGGCAGGGAGCTGCAGCTCACAGAGGGGCTGGACTTGCCCCACATCCCAGAGCCAGTAAGAGGATCCAAACCCAGGGGTGCAGGACCCAGGCCCACCCTCCCAGAGCCAGTAAGAGGATCCAAACCCAGGGGTGCAGGACCCAGGCCCACCCTCCCAGAGCCAGTAAGAGGATCCAAACCCAGGGGTGCAGGACCCAGGCCCACCCTCCCAGAGCCAGTAAGAGGATCCAAACCCAGGGGTGCAGGACCCAGGCCCACCCTCCACCTTCTGAGCTGATTTCGAAGGTGGAGGCCGAGTCCCTCTCGAGGTTCTGTCCCTTTCCTGTGCTCCTCAGTCCAAGCTGTGACTGTCACGAGAACCTGATGACTCTGCCATCTCCGCTCTCAGCCTGCAGCCTGGGCTGCCCTGGGTAAGGCCAGTCCCTGCCTGAAGAAGGCTCACTCACTTAACAACCTGCACAGAGCAGCCACTCTGGGCCAGCCTCTACGTTCCACCCTTGGCTCGTACAGATTAGTTAGCAAATTTTCTGACTTCTGGACAAATAGAGATTCGGAGGTAGAAAAAAAAATAGTAAGTAGCGGCTATTGCATCACGTGATTGTATCAAGGACACGTGGGCAGCATGGCGAGGAGGAAGCAGGGCTGGGAGCGCTGCAGGTAGGGTCAGGAAGGCTCTGTGCCCAGGGGACCCTCAGTGCAGGAGTTGGAGGATGGGAGAAGGCATTCTGGCCTGTCTTGGCCATTTCTGAATCCCATGTAGGGAAGACTGTGGGGAGAGAGAGAACTGGGAGATCCAAGAGTCCAGTAGGAGCCAGGCTGTGGAGCCCTTTAAGTCCTCATAGGTGTTGGTGTCTCTGCAGAGGCCTTCGTAAAAACAGAAAGACGTGGTCAGAGCCGCCTTGAGAAAGACTGCTGTGGCAACCGGGTGAAGGGTGAGTTGGGAGAGTCAGGGTGGAGCCCGAGCTTGGCCCAAGCTGGGTGCCAGGGAGGCTGCGGTGAGATGCAGCCCCACCCCCACGTACCGTACAGACCGGCTGCACAGACAGACCTTAACCCAGCCTTCACAGGAGTGTGGCTGTGTTTACAAATTGAGAAAGTGTTCTGAAAGAAAGGAACTTGAAAGGCAGGCAGCTCCAAAGGGAATGGAGCTAGCTCCACCAGGAGGCTGTGGCTGGACGGCACCTGGGAGGGCGTGCTGCTGGCTGAGGGGCGTCCAGGAGGTGGAATGGAAGCACCTGGTGGCCCAAGGGTCCTTCCAGGCAGCCAGCACCGGGCTATGTCATAAAACTCAGATCAGTGACCCTTCAGGAGAAACCAGGGACAGCTCACCCCGCGGCCTCAGGCCTGCTGTGTTTTTGCTGTACAGGACGTGTGAGGTGTTTGCAGGTGGGGAACTGGACATGGACTCAGCTGCCCAGGGTTCCAAAAGACAGATTTTTCCCAGGCCTTGGGTCAGCACTGGATATGGGCAGCTCTGAAACAGAAGCTCCACCTGTCTCAGCTCATCATTGCACCTGACCACGTTGTGAAAGTCATCACCTGTGCCTTACTGCACATCAGCCGTCAGAGTGGTAGGGGAGCCAGCACACGAACTGTACCCATTTTCTTGTGGGGGACCAGCACAGAGATGTTCTGAGGCTGCTGGAGGCACAGCCCAGGCTCAGAGATGCCTGATGCATCACCAAGTGCAGTTTGAGTTTAATTCTTAGCTTGGCTTAACCCTCCAGCAGGCTAGATCATTTCCGGGACTATGCCAGGATAATTCAGCCTATTGCAACAGATTCCACGATTATATAACTGCCATTTTTATGCTCTCCATGTTTGTGCTTGACATGAATGTTAAAAAGCCTGCTACCTTTGAGCCTCTGCACCAACCAAGAAGAGAGGCTGCAGAGTTTTGAGGGGAGGCCCATCAGACCATGGCTGCTGATGCTGGCTCCTTCCTGCCACACCCAAGGCTCCACTCAGCTCCTCCCTCTTTGCTCTCAGACTGACCAGCAAGAAATCTTTCACTTTTACTCAGCAAGGTTCAGTTCCGGGATGCAAATAAGGTTTAACCTATTGCTCCTCCAGGTCACAGAGGGCCAGGAGACAGCACCGCCAAGGCCTAGCTCTTGACACATGATCAGCAGACATGGTTCTCAGGCAGCTCTGCGGTAAGCTGGGTAAGACCCAGGCCCCTCGTGCCTACCTCCGCACTTCAGCTCTTCAGCATCTGTCCTGTGGCTGGGCTGTTCCTGGGCTGTGTAAAGCTAACTCCTCATTCAGGACCCAGGACAGCAGCAGCCAGCGGTTGAGAGAGAGAAGAGCCTAGCAAGGCCGTGGCAGGCGTGAGGTTCAGACTTCTCAGCCACTGGACTGTGTCCCTGGCCTTCCTCCAGCCGGGTCCCAGGCTTCTGGGCTGTGGGTCTGGGTCATGGAGAAATACAGCCCACTGGCAAGCTCCTTCTGTGTTCCAAACACCTTCCACCATCACAGGTGGATGGCAGGCAGGTGACCCTTGCAACAGAGCGCCTCGCACCACGCCAGCTATTGTCTTCTGAACTTGAGAAACAGCCCTTTGAGATGGCTGAGCCTCCCGCTTAATTTTAGCTTGCTCTGTGCAGACTGGGGAAGGTAACGGAACAGAACCGTTCAGCGGGGGAGCAGAGGGAGTCGCTGCGTTCTGAAGCAGCAGCAATTTTCCTGACAATGGCCCTAGCCCCTCACACTGTTGATCAGCTCATTCTCCGAGCCCATACACAGTGCAGCACACTCTTCAGGAACCTGTTATTAAAGTCTCATTATGCAGGCGAGACAGCCCCGGGGGAGAACTGATTACCTCGCTCCCCTCTCCCGCATGACAAGTGAGCCCGGGACTCCCCGCACACACAGCCAGAGGCAGGGGCTCACTGTCTAACCCCTGGGCACTGTCCCTCTCTGCCTTCATCAGCAGCACTTGTTATGCTTGGGTGGCCCATTGATTACCCTCAGTCCCTTCCACTGCCAGCCGAGAGTCACAGATAAAAAGACAGCATGGGCTGGAGAAATCAGAGGATTTGCATGAAATCAAGGGTTTGTGATGATATTTGCAGGTAGGAAGGAAAAGGAGGCTTGCTGACGAAAGTCAATAAGGCAGCAGCTCACTTTACTCAGCCCTGTGGGAAGCACCGGAGGGGCTGCGAAGGCAGAGACAGAGCATCCTTGCTTTCAATTTTCTAGGACTTTTTGATCTTCTTAAATCTAGGCTGAGACCACCAAAAGGGCAGAATGTGTTTGCTGTGGACACCAGCGTATTCTCCGCACCTGGCGGAGTGCCTGGCACCTAGGCACAATTCAGTAACTAAACAGGTGACTCAGAAGAATAGCCAGTATCTACTGGGCTCTTCCTAGGCAGTTTACACGAGCTGCTCATTTAATCTTCAGGAGTAAACGGGGACCCAGACAGGCTTCGGAACATGCCCAAGCTCACACAGCCACCGCACAATGTTGCTGAGACTAGAACCCAGGCAAACACCTTTGCTCTTACTCCTCCAGCTGTCTCTGTGATGCCTCCCGTGATTGATACAGTGGAAGGGCTCTCTGGCAAACTTGACAGCTAGCCAGAGTGAGTTGGAGAAGGATGTGCAGTCAGTGGCTGCCACCTGTATCAGTCCAGAACCTCCAGTACCAGCTAGTTGACGGGGGCTTGTGTGAGACAAGTGGCTCCAAGGGAAAGGTCAGATAAGCCCATTCTGAGACACTCTCTTCCCGAAAGGCAGCCCAAGATCTCCCCAGGGCCTGGCCTTCTGCACCATTCCTGGCTTCCATAGCTTCTGGGCAATGATAACCTCACAGCTCCAAAGCCCATGCCCTTGGGATCAGTAATGTACTACTGACTGCTCTCCAAGACCAGCCTTCTCTGGGAATGTATTATTGTAGGCTTCCAAGGTCAAAGAAATGCAAATCTTTACTTCCTGCCACCTGTTAAACTAGAAGATGACACTATGTCCTCAGGCAACTGCACATTTCCTGTCACCATGAAAAACTAGCAGGCTGCCACTGAACATTTTTTCCCTTTTTCTTTCTCCTGGGATGTCTGTCATTTTCATGTTGAATTACAAGAGCTGTTTATATAAGAAGGACACCATCCATTATCTCTCCCATATTTGTAAAACCAAATTCTGTCCTTACCTGATCTTTTGCCTTCTGTTTTTATTTACTGTGTCTTTTGGTGTATATAAGTTATACATAATCCAATCTCTCAGTGTTATCATTTCTGAAACTCCCTAGCCCAACATTATAAATACTCATCAATATTTTATTCTAGTTTATAATCATACAGTTTTTTTTAACATTTAACTCTTCAGTTCCATTCAGAATGTATCTAGTTATATGGTTTGAACTATAGGCTAAAATGTTGCTTACAGTTTAGCCCAGCTAATTGCTTGTAACTCAGTCCCCAGAGTCTCCTCCCACAAATACACAACAGCAGCAGACTGGGTCTCTTCATTTACTCCACTGTTTGCGTCAGAGCCCTGAGAAAAAGTGGCGACTCTAGCCACACTGGGTGATGCAAGCCAGTGAACCCACCTTCTGTAACGAGCACCTTGGTTACCTCAGCTCATCTTGTCCCATACAAAGGAGCAAAGCCCCAGACACTCTCCCTGAAGGCTTAGAAGAAAGCATTAGAAAAGCATCCTTTGGCTAGGACCTCCTTCTACCCACCTACCCAGTAGTATATAGCTCGCTATTGCTCTGAAGGGGTGGCTTTCACTCTGGCCCCAAGGAGTCTGGGCCTCTTGTGATTAAAGTCTCCTGGAGATCATGGCCACGTCCAAGGCCAGAGACTAATCCCTAGATCATGGGATAGAAATGAAACAGGTGTGTGGTCATGAAGACCATCTGGAAGGCATACAACAAACCCAAGACATCAGCCTTCTGAGAGAGGCAATTGTCCTCAGCCTGGGGGGCGGAGATGGGCAGAGGTCAGGTCACCACATCACCGAGAGCCCAAGGCACAGGTTTAGAGAGATTTTAAATATTCCTTTACATGAATACATACTGCTTAGCGAGCTACTTCTGTCTTCTTCAGATTATTAGGATATAATGCTTAAAATCAGGGCTCAGTAGCAAAATTCAAGACAAGAAGAAAATGGGAAGAAAAAAAAAAAACACACACACACGCTGAGTCTAGGCCCGTTTTCCCTGATCAAAATGCAGCAGGTTTTCGCTGCATGTGTTCTTGAATTGCCTGCCTCATTCGAGTCAGCCAGAGGTTTGCAGGGTTAGCCAGGAAAGAGAGGGAAGATGAGCTGGAGTGGAAATGTCTCAGTTGCAAGCATGCTCCATGTCTTCCACGGTGCGTGGCAAGTGCATGATGGGAGACTGGCATCTGTCTGCCCAGCACCTCCCTCAGACCCTGTGACCTCTGCTTCTCTGTCACTCCTACCAGGAAGGCAGCAGCTGTCATAGAGGTTGAAGCCCTGCCATCTCCTTCCGGTATGGGATTAGGGCTCTTCCAATGATCTGGGGCTCTTCCTGCCACTGTGCCCTCCCGCTAGGGGGGCAACCAGAACATGCTTCTACAGTGGGACACAGTGCCACAGTGAGTCATGCCACACCGTGAGTGACATGGATCCTGCAGCTCCCATGGCAAAACTGCTCTCCCCTTTTTTTTTTTTTTTTGACAGGCAGAGTGGACAGTGAGAGAGAGACAGAGAGAAAGGTCTTCCTTTTGCCTTTGGTTCACCCCCCAATGGTTGCCGCGGCTGGCGTGCTGCGGCCGGCGCACTGCGCTGATCCAATGGCAGGAGCCAGGTGCTTCTCCTGGTCTCCCATGGGGTGCAGGGCCCAAGGACTTGGGCCATCCTCCACTGTACTCCCTGGCCATAGCAGAGAGCTGGCCTGGAAGAGGGGCAACAGGGACAGAATCCGGTGCCCCAACCGGGACTCGAACCCGGTGTGCTGCCGCAGCGCCGGCTATGCTCTCCCCTCCTTCTCAGAACAGCATCAGGGCAGGAACTCTGTGGCCATGGCTTGGTCCCCAGTCATTAGCTTCCAAAACCCCAACTAAATTCCTTCTCACTATCACAAATAGGGATGAACTGTTCAAAACTCACAGTTTTCAAAGACACCAGAAACAAATAATGACAACACAAGCCCACTTCCAATATCTGTTTTTCAGGTTCCAGAATGTATCAGGGATGAGCTAGACAGCTGGCTTCACACACACCTCACCCACACAGCCCGCACCCTCGCACTCAGGAGTGTAAATGCATGCAAGCCAGGAGTTGGCTTTTTTAATCCACACTCTGCGTACTAGGATTTTTTGTACATCTTGTCAAGTAAATACCAGTCGTTCCAAAACAGACTTCTGGAAAATGCTTTTTGAGACCTAGCTATTCCTGGCCATTTGTGGGTGGGGTTGAAAGCCTGGAGAAAAGAGTGCTTTATCACAATGGTCCCAAAAACCTGCATGCAAACTGAAAGAAGCACACTTAACCAGTCAGGGGCCAGCAGCTCCCACTGCATGTTCGAAAGCACCCCACCCACCCAGCTTCAGCCTGGGTTCTGTGTCAGCAGCCCTACCCAGGGCTCACAGCCATAAAGCAGGGACTATGACAGGCACTTGAGCCTTCGACTAAAAACCATCATATTTCAGTAACCTCAGGATCTCAAGAGGTCAAAGAGCAGCTCCCTAAAAGCCAGGTCTTACCTGACCTGCCCTCAAAAAGCACACTCCATCTCCCTCGGTGAGCTGAGAGGACGGAACCTACACGACTGGCTCAGGTATGCAGCATGGAGGGAGTGAGTGAGCACACTGCAGAGGGGCATGAGGCTTAGGGCGCTGCTCTGGGTCAAGGACCCAGCAGGTGCAAGGCGCCAAGGATGCCAGCTCCCTCCCTGGGCACCTCCCACATCCACAGAGCTCCCCTTCACGTGGAGCTGTGTCCCCTGAGACACTGCCGAGCCTATTGACGGAAGAGCATGAGGCTAATAACACCTAAGAACAAACATTTGCTGTGGTGCCCTGGTGTTTAATTTTAAATTTTTCATTAATTAGAGCAAGATGAAAATGATAACCACAGCCAGGAGTCCCAAGAAATGGACTGAGTGACAAAGAAGGAGGCTGCCTTGTCTAATACTCTGCAGAGATCTGAAGGGCTCCTTATTTGAGCGTGCAGCCCACCCCCAGCCGTCCCAGCCCCGCTCCAGCAGACACCAACTCTACACTGGTGGCAACTTTCACGGAAGAAGCGTGAGCCCCGTGCAAACTGTAAAAGGACTGTCTGCTTCCTTGTAGGGTTGAAGAAAGTTTTAAAACCTTATTTTGGTCCATATTCGGCTTATCGGAAGTGATCTCGGTGGTGCTGAAATACGACCACAAGTTCATTGAGAACATCGGCTACGTTCTCTACGGCGTTTATAACGTCACCATGGTGGTAGTGCTGCTCAACATGCTGATCGCCATGATCAACAACTCCTATCAGGAAATCGAGGTAAGGCCAGTGCACGGGAAACGCGCTCTCCCCCTTGGCTTGGCTGACACTGACGTGGGCAGCCATGAGCATGACGTGTGTTGTTAAAACTGAAGCCAGCACAACAAACCACGGGCGTTCTTCCTGCTGGCAGCCCAGGGCATGGCGGAACAGCTCTTTCAGCCCCCACCCCTTCTGCCTCTCACGTATCTTCTGTTAAGTGCGTGCTGTGTGCCAAGACCGTGCTAGGCGCCAGCGACAGAGATGGACTAAGACACTGTCCCTGTGCTGGAGGAGGTCACAGATGTGGCCATCAACAAATTACCATGCCCCGGGGCCAGGGCTGCAATGGCCAGGTGCGGACAAGCAAAGACAGTACTTGACACGCAGTGGGGAGTAAGGTTCCAGAGGTGACACTCAAAGGCCATTTACAAATGAAAACAATTTTTCCAGACAAACAGGGAGGTCAAGAGACTGTATCAGGAGGCAATTAATCAAAATCCAAAGCATACAAACCATAAGCTACTGACTTAAGCTTTGTTTAGAGCAGCAACGAATGAAGACAAGCGAAGTGACGCTCTATTGGAGACCTCGTTAGGCTCCTGACTTATCAGAACAACAGGATATCCTATGTGCTGCTGGGGAAAGAGAGCCAAGCAGCAGTGTTGGGAGGACAGAATCAGGTTGCAGCACAATGCACACAGTGTAAGGGAGGAAGATACAGGGAAGCACGCTCGTGTGTGACTGAAGGCAGAAAACCTGTGCAGGGCCCAAGAGGAAGGCACCTGCTGAGAGGGGAGGGGAGGGGCGCCTTCGCCAGAGGCCCTTCCGCTCATACCCTCTGTGCTCTGTAAAGCATGCTATGGGTTCACTGATTATAAAACTAAATAAGTAGGCTCCAAACTGTAAATGAACTACACTGACTGAGCAATTCCAATCCTGGGAATAGATCCATGCATGCATGCATGCATATGACGTTCCATCGGTGGCATTCCAACACCTGGAAATAGCCTATCGGTACCAGAATGTTCGAGACACAGTTCACAATGCTGTACATTCAGGCAGAAAACCCTTTTTATAATAGTGTGGGAGACCCTCCTAAGATATAATTAAGTGAAGAAAATGTAAGTTGTAAAGTAATATCTACCGGAAAGCTTCACTTATATAGCAATGCAAATGGAGACACACAAATACACACCTGTGTACTAAAATTAGAAGAAACCATCATTTGTGTTTTCTTAATTCAAATTCTACTCAATGTCTTGTTGCTTTGTTTATTTGAAAGGCAGAGAGCAAGAGAGAGAGAAAGACCTTCCATCCCCTGGTTCACTCCCCAAATGCCTGCAACAGCCAGGGCTGGGTCAGGCCCAAGCCAGGAGCTAGGAACTCAATGCAGGTCTCCACATGGGGGAAACCCATGACTTGCTTCCCCCCTGGGTGTGCATTAGCAGGAAGCAGGGATTCAAAGTAAAGTCAAATCTTGAACCCAGGCTTTCCAGTAGTGGATGTGAGCATCCCAAATGGTATCTTAACCACTACACCAAACACTGGCCCTGTGTGTTTCTCAGAGAGAAAAAAATGAAGGCCTCTATATATGAGTTTTCTGTAGCTGTCATAGAAAGTACTGCCAACTATGTGGCTTGAAGATCGGAAGTTTATCTCCTGGTCCTGAAGGCTGGAGCAAGATCAAGGTGTTAGTACCTGGAGTTTCTTCTGAAGCCTCTCTCCTTGGCCTAGTGTGTGCTCACCATGGCATTTCCATGGGTTCTGTTGGATTAGAGTCCCACCATACGACTTCACTTAGCCTTCATCACTTCTGTCAAAGTTCCATCTCCAAACAGTCACAACCCAAGGTGTCAGGCATTAGGGCTTCCACACATGGATCTCACGAGCAAGCCCCAAAGGAGAATTTTCCAAATGGCAGGAGCGGCCATGCCGAGGCAGGGCAGGGTGAAACCGCATGGTATTGCTCAGCACTGCCCAGCACGGGTGGAGCAGCAAGAGCAACACAGTGAGAGGACGGTGAAAGGACCACCGGCCCCGCCCCTCCCCCCTGGGAGAATGTAGCCCTGTGCAGGTGGGCCAATGGCCTAAGGTTTTGAAACTGTGTTTACCTGTTTGGAAACCCATGCAGATAAAGGGCTGCCACCAGCTGGTCTCCCTGCCCTGCTGGGCCTCAGTTTCCACAAGTGCAAGAGAAAGCTAGATGGCGCCTAGAAAATCCTTGCCTCTCTGTCCCGTCACCCTGGGCAGCGTGCCACCCGCCAGCAAGCATGCCCTGCTTTGACCCCGATGACTGTACCATGGGAACTGCGTGGTTGGCTGTGAAAGACAGGATCAAGGCAAGCCCTCCAACTCATGTTCAAGTCCTCCCACCACAGAGCAGTGCTGGAGATGGGGCAAGCTCACCGCTGCCCACAGCACCCCTGCAGGCTCTGGACAGCTCCTGCGCCGGGCGAAAGCACACGGCCCCGCCTGTCTCAGTGGACCTGAGAGGTAGCACCAGGAAGGGCAGGGACGCGTGAGCACACTTAGCTTTGAGGAGGTGAAGGTTTGTAAATCGTCCCCCGAGCACTCGGGGCTCGCCTCCCCCTGCCTCCGCCACCACAGTAGCCCTGCCTGGGGCCCTGGCTCTCTTCTTTTAGCCCCCCCAGCAGCCAGACCCTGTGCCTTAGCCCTGCCCCGCCCACATCTTCATCTCTCCCTAATCCTTCCTCTTGGCATTTAAGTAAGTCTCTTGATCGTACAAAAAAGGAACCTAACATTCTCCCTCCATCTCACTTCCCAGCCCCCAGCCTCTCTCCCCTGCCTGTTCCTGCCAGCTTTCTCGAGTCTCCGACTTCTCACCGCCTCTCCCACTACTTAACTCCCGCTTGTTCTCAAGCCCCCACCCTCGCACACCTGACCTGGCTGAGAAAGACAGCTCAAACCACCGCCATGAGGCAGCCTGCCCCAACCCCAGGCCAGGCGGGGCCGCCTCGGAGAACCTCCCCAGCTCTTTACACAGCTCGAGGTCAAGGCCAGCTGCCGAGCTGCCGAGCTGCCAAGCAGACTCAGGCCACTGGCCAGACAGTGTGTTCCACCCAGGTGTGGGCTGTGAGCACAGGCACTGGATAAACGTGAGCTAAATGACTCCAGGTGGACTGCTGGCCTGAGCTAGGCCACAGAGGTGAAAATCGCATTTACTAAGAGCTTCCTAAATGCCTGGCACTGTTAAGTGTCTCTTAGGCATTAACTCTTTTAACCCTCACAACCGTGTCAGGAAGATTATCATCCTCATTGCCCAGAAGAGACAACTGAGACCCGGGGGGCCAAGGCACCTGCCATGGGTGGGACACAGCTAGTAAGGAACCCAAGTGCGCTCCGGAACCCATGCGCTCACCACCGCACCACCCTTCCTCTCAGGTGCACTGTGCAGGGAGACCAGGCATGTCCTCTGCCCTCACAAAGCTTCTGACTCAAAAAGACGCCCCCAGATAGATCAGGCCAGGTGTCACTCCTAAGCAAAGCAAACCCAGTGGTCTTCATCGTGACCTTTTCCTTATGGGGTACCCGGTGCTACCTTGCTGTGTAACCATTATCTGTGGGAATGAGCACAGGCCCAGTGCCAACCTCAGGGCTGTCCGTTGCACGGATGAGCGAGCCCAAGGCTGGCCTAAAGCCACACAGTTAAATAAGGGCTTTGCAAGCCAGGCCTGATTCCTAATCCCACCCTCCTGCCAGGCCTCAAACTGCCCTCCAAAGACAGCGGTCCACGGAGGCTTCTCTGGAAAAACTCCTGCTGTATCTCAGTGGTCACTCAGCACTCTGTGTGACCCAGACAGAGGAGCTGACCCTGGGCTGGAAGCTAAGCCCTCCAGCAGGGAAGAGAACTTGGCTGGACCTCCCCCTACAAACCACAGTCAGGCTTGCTCTCCTTGAACCACATCCTCACAGGCAGCTTTCTGACCAACAAGGAATGCACTGATAAATACACTGTGTTGTCCAATACGGTCGTCTCGAACCCTGCGTCCCTGTTCAGTACTTCAGATGTGTTTCCTCGTGGCTGGCGTTTGGCATCATGGTTAATTTGCTGCTTGGAAGGCCTGCATTCCATAACGGAGGGCCTGAGTGGAGGGCTGGCTCCTCGGCCAATGCCAGGTTCCTGCTGAGGTGCACGCCGGGAGGCATCAGGTGATGGCTCAAGTAACTGCATCCCAGCCATCCACGTGGGAGACCCAGACTGAGTGCCAGGCTCCTGGCTTTGGCCTGGCCCAGCCCTAGCTGTTGTGAGCATTTGTGAAGTGAACCAGCAGGTGGTGGAAGAGCTCTGTGTGTGTGTGTGTGTGTGTAAAATAAAATGAAAGTAAACAAATTTTCAAAAAAAGTTAAAACATGGCTATTCCAGATTGAGATATGCTTTACGTAAAAACACCATGTTGGATTTCAAAAACATAGCACGTGGAAGAAAAAAAGGCAGGCTACCTCCTCAATATTTTTTATAACAGTTACATGTTAACAAAACGTTTGAATCTGATAGACTAAACCCCATTACATCACTGAAATTAATTTTTCTTATTACAATGTGACAAGCAGAAAACTGAAACTCACCTGGTGGCTCCGCCTCGTGGCCTGCGTTTCTGCTGGGCAGCGCCTCTCTAAAGCACACACACGTCAGTGCAGTGGCGGGCAGTGAGCCAGCCAGCACAGCTGGAGAAATCAGAGGGTAACACGCTGAACTGGCAGTGGGGGAAGCTGCAAACGTACAACGGCGGGGCGTGTGTCCCGGGCAGAACACGGCGCGTGGCGTGAGCTGGCTGAGGGTTTTCAGCGCTGAGTCCCAAGGAGGCCGGCAGAGAACTTTAGGAGGCCCTGGGTGCCTGTGGAGAGCAAAGGCCCCGTGCTTAGACTGTGCGGAGGGTGACGGCCCCAGAGGCGGCGGCGCGCGCCCCCGGCTCAGCTGGTGGATGGTGGCCTTTGATGGTGTGCTGTGGTTTCCCTTGCCCACAGGAGGATGCAGACGTGGAGTGGAAGTTTGCCCGCGCGAAGCTCTGGCTGTCTTACTTTGACGAAGGAAGAACGCTACCTGCTCCCTTTAACCTAGTGCCAAGTCCTAAATCGTTCTATTATCTCATAATGAGAATCAAGAGGTGCCTCATAAAACTCTGCAAATCTAAGGCCAAAAGCTGTGAAAATGACCTTGAAATGGGCATGCTGAATTCTAAATTCAGGGTAGGTGGCACGGGTGGGTGGGGCGAGAGGAGGCCGCAGGTGGCGGGGAGGAGGGAGTCGTGTGTGTTTGGCAGGCCCTGGCGCGAAGGAAGCAGGAGCTGGAGGAGCTGTGGCTTCGTGGAGTCTGCTGGGCACAGCAGCAAAGCCCCTTCTCCTTGAAGGTCCTTGGAGAAGTCACCTGGGCCTTAGCGGGCTGCCTGGCTGAGCCGCGGCCCCAGGGAAGGGAACTTCTCAGCCGGCTGGGTGTGCAGTAGCCCTTCCCAGGAAGGAGCTGAGAAAAAGCTTCCCCGGCCCAGCACCTGCCCCTGCTGCAGAGTTTTAGTGTTTGTTAGTGTAGCCGAGCGTCTCAGGAGGCCTCTGGAGAGACACCCACACAGCTTTACCCCAGGGCTTCCTGAACAGAGCTGGCCAAACGCTGCCCCGCAGCCCTAGTTAACATCCACAGAGCAGAGTCTCCAGAACTGTGTGCTGGGAAGAACCCCTGGAGAGGCAGCCCCCTATGTGCACAGTGCTCAGGCCCCACTGTGTGCGCATGTGTGTAATCAAGCACGCATGTAAGTATGCATGTATGTTTCTATTTTTCCCCAGAAGACTCGCTACCAAGCCGGCATGAGGAATTCTGAGAACCTGACAGCAAACAACACTTTCAGCAAGCCCACCAGATACCAGGTAACCACCCCTTTCCCACGCGTGGACGGAAGTGGATGCCACCAGGACACGGAGCTAGTCACACGGCTGGGTCACCCCCAGCACACAGCATGCCCGGAGCAGAATGTTCTGAGTGGCTACCACAAGCCAGGCACTTACTGTGGCTGCAAACGTGGTTCCTCCCTCGGTGGCACCTGTGTCTAGGAAGGAGAGACAGTGAACACGGGAACACACAGAGAATATGTAATTCGGATTAGGCAGAGTGCCAAGAACACAGCCTTCGAAATGGCGAGAAACAGGGAGCCCCTGCTTAGACACAGCCTTCAGAGCGAGAGGATGGGAAGCAGGACCTCACAGGTGGGAAGGGGTCGCAGGTAGAGGATAGAAGCATGAGAGGCCCGAGGGGAGACACGTGACCAGTGCCGAGCAGCTGGGGCCAGGGAGCCGAGGAGAGCAGGAGAGCGGGCAGGAGGGCAGGGCCAGGCCAGCATCCGCACGTGGATCAGGTGCATTCAATCTAACTTCTCTAGGAGGGGGCGCAGGGGGAACACTGAAGGGCTGGATACGGGGGTCTCCCGTGGGCGGCTAGCCTTCGACTGCCAGCCTGCTACAGCTGTGGGGGAGAGATTTTTACCAGCCCTTTCCTGCTTGCAGCACTGGCGCTACTTTGCAAGTGAGCGCCAGAGCTCCAGGCCGGAGCGCAGTGGCCCGGGAGCCCCTGATCAGTGGCAGCTGTGGCTATGGAGTCCAGAAGCGCAGCCCACGCGTTCCCTGCCGCCCTCCTCTCCAGGATCAGCAGTTTCATCCATGCTGATCATTTCTTACCAGATGTCAATCTGAATCTGTCCCAAGCTTTCCTTTGGGCCTGGGGGACTGTCCCTGGTGCCCCCTTCCCAAAAGGAGCGATTACAAAGCCGGCATCTTGCAGACAGCTAACCCTCCAGGTTTCAGAAGCCAGCTGTGCAGTTAGAAGGATTTAATTGTACAATTAAGAAACAGCTCAGCCCTCAAAGCACTTAAGAGTTTTATCGGATGACACAGGCTAAAAATCGGCCATGAGCAAATCTTATACTTAATCGTGCACAAAATTGCAACTGCCCAGTATGATCTGCTTTGAGTTATGTTACAGGCGGCCAAATCCTTTGATCACTGGAGGGATTGTTATTTCTCAACTTCTCAGGGAGAAGTATAGATTATTCGTGTCATGGAAAAGATAGAGAACCCTGGACGGGTTAGGGCCAAATCTCTCCTGGGTTCAGAGCACAATCAGCCTCTGAGATAACAGAAGACTGATGATGTGTGAACGTCCTGTACCCAGGATGAATCCTCCCTCAACGAGACCATTTTCCCAATCAGCTTCCATCATCGCCGGTTGAGTCTCTGCTGCCTTAACTCTCCCCTGCACTTCCTGCCCTGATTACAGAGATCCGGAGGTGTGCAGCCTCAGGCTAGCGATGACCTTGGAAAATTCTGCTCACCTTGCTATGTTATGAATCCATGCAGGAAGGCCTGGGGCTACTTATTCATAGTTGTCACAGAAAAGAAGAAAGAAAAAACCGAGCCAGCAGGCATCAGAGGCAAAGGGCTGAGGGCACAGCAGCCAGGGGCTGGGAGTACCCTGCATCCGCACAGGGGCCCTCGGCTCAGCCCTGCCTGGTTACTTCCCAGCGTCTTCCTGTCTGCTCACGTTGGGAATAAACCTTGAGACAATGCTGAAAGACAGCAGAGAGCATGCTAACCCCCAGGCCAGGGGTAGCCTCGCCAATCCCTGGGAGAGAGGCACTTCCTTAAACCCATTTAACAGATGAGGGAACCGAGGCTGCATGGCCAAGGTCACACAGCCGGCTGAACTGTGATGCAGCCCCTGCAGACCTCCTGGCGGCAGCACGGGCATCTTGGCCTTGCAGATCCCAGCTTGTCTAACGTGCGTGCACCGGCGAGAAGGAAGAGCCCTAGGAGAGCTTGAGGTTGCTAAGAACCAGCCGGCGGCCACGCTGCTCTCCCTGCTGCCTTTACAGTGACCTGGGGTAGGGCGGCCAGTCAGCGTCCCCGCACTTCTTCAGCTCATCGGATTCTGCTTCCACTGGAAGCACCTATGATCGTAATACGTGCTGAGGGTTTGACTGTGAACGAGCACCGAGTCTGCAGAACCCTAGCTCGTGCAAGCATCCAGTGGTCCAGAGTGGGCCATGAGCCCTGGTGCCAATGCCATGCCAGTGGCTCCCTTCCCCCAGCAGGGACCACCCTGTGAGGCCTAGCAAGGCTTCCTCCTGCGTGCACACAAAGACTTGGTACCAGAAGGGGCTCGAATCCTCTCTTGACTAATGGGAGCCGGGGACTGAGTACTGCATCTCATTCCCTTACCATGTGCACCTAGCCTTTCTCAGAAGCTGTAGAAACCCCAGCTTTGGTTTCCACCTTGGTTAGGTCCCAAACCTGCCACTTCTTGGCTGTGTGACCTTGGAGAATTCAGCTCCCTCTCTGAGCCTAACAGCTGCCCTCTCACTCTGATTCTGGGAGGCCTGGATGAGACCATTTTTTGTGACTGAGGCTAACACAGCCCTGGCCCGCAGGAAGCATTCAATGCTTTGTTTCTTTGCTTCTTTTCCACCGTTTCTTCCTGCCCCTGGAGGAGGCTGGTGAGCAGGCTCTCACCTACTCAGAACATGTAGGGCTTGAGGGGCACATTCTGCACTTGGGGTAAACGCTGCCGGCTATTTTTACTCTAGCTGCTCAGGAACACAGGGAGCATGGTAGACAGGAGACACTGGGATTGCGGCTGCCGCTGGGAAGGTTCCGCCCAGTGCCGGTTCTCCGCCCGCCTCCGGTGCTCCGCTGTACACCATACACCCTCAGTGTTGGGACTCGCTCACTGACGAAGCCCCAAACTCCTCATTCTTGAGGTTTTCTCTGAAGAGGCAGTAGAATGGAGCTAGATCGCTTTAACCTGTGCCACCCTGAAAGTTTGCAGAGGAAGAACACGCGCGAGTCACACAGTGACAAGGACAGAGATTTAGATATGGGGGCTGGGGCGGCGGGGGGCTTCGACCCTGAAGACACTTTGGTTTTGTTTTCACAACTCAAAGTGAAAACAGCGCCAGGCATCCTGGAACGCTCTCTGCCCATCCGACCCGGACAATCCGCGTTATCGGCTGGCAGAATGCCCACGGAGGCTCTAGCACTCATCTGACCAGACCCAGGCCTCCCTGAGAAGGAGCAGCTCGAAGGCAGCTTGCTGCTGTCCCACGGGAAGTTAGACGGCAGCACAGAGCCGGGGGTCTGGGAGCAGGGGGTGCGGCTCAGGGCTGAGCGCCTTCGCACAAACCCGGGAGTCGCGGAAGCACAGGCTAGAGCCGGCTCCTGGGTGCAGTCCTCACTGGAGCGATGGCCACGGCTCGGTGATGGTCCGTGAACCCCCCTGGTTCCGTCCTAGGCATCCAGACCCTTGCCCCTGTTTTGTCTTGAACCCGACTAGTCAGAGAGAACTGAGCAGGCTGCTCAACTTCACGCACCAAAGCAAGGTCAGACTCCAGGTCCCTGTGGGTTCTTCCGTGTGCAAAACGCTCTGCTCCGTCCTCAGGTGCTGACACACGGGCAGGCCCAGGGAGCAGGGAAATCCCACCCTCTCGTCCCTGCTGCTCAGCTCTTGGCGTCAGCAGGCCCAGCCAGCAGGCACTTTTAACTCGTGTGATTTCACAGGAACCCTGGAACGAGGAGCTGGCAAAATCCAAAGTTCAGCTCCTGTAGTCACTCTTACACTTGGCTGTATTCTTGGCATGTGCTGAGCGTTTATTCCTGCCTCGTTTGCTTAAAGAGCACAGCTTCTGCGCAATAAATAGAACCACCCTTCTCCAGCATGGCCGGAAGTGCAGTGCCAGGCCTAAGGGGCTTCGTGGGAAGCGGCATCTCCGTGCAGTTTCCAGAGGCCACCCTCTGCACCCCACCCCCGGGCTGCAGGCGCTGCTGCTTCTAGTGGGAATTTTCCGAGAACCAGGGCCTGATTTCTGTAGATGTCCGCTCACGGGCAGTGCACCTGCCGGCCGTCACCTCCAAGGGATGCAGCTGTGTCTGACTGGCTGGCTGGCTGCGACCTCCCCAGGGTGGAGCAGGACCATGGAACCCAGATGACTCATATCCCCACCCTCCATCAGCTTGGCTCAGGACAGGTGTTCTGGTCTTAACCCCAGTGTTAGGTGGACACTGGCTCCTGGGCGGAGGGGTTGGTAAGCAGCCAGGCTGGCCAGGCTCCCCACCCTCCCCCAAAGGCAGGCCACCCCTGCAGAGGGAGGTGCCACAGGGGGAGGCGGCATGGCGCTGCCCGGGCCAGGCTTCTATGATCCCCTCTCTCCTTCACGTTTCAGAAAATCATGAAACGCCTCATCAAAAGGTACGTCCTGAAGGCCCAAGTGGACAGAGAAAATGACGAGGTCAATGAAGGTGAGTGGCCAGTGCCCGCAGCATCCGCTCTGTGGCCTGGGCATCAGATGGGGTCTCAGGGCATGGAGGTCCCGGGGGTCCCGGCGTTGCTGGGAGACCGCATCATTCAGCCTCCCCTCATTCTAATGCCCCTAAGAGGCTTCTGGCTCCGGCATCTGGAGGTGCCGCTCTGTCTCACCGTGGTGGGGGTGGGGACAGCCCTGTCTGTGGGCCCCACTCCCTCTTCCCGCACCGCCACGGGATTCAGTCACACAGCCTCCACCCTGGCGACCTAACCGGATCACCATGAGCCCAGGACTAGGGGGCGCAAGTGAGCTCGTGAGTTCAGCAAACGGTTCTTGTTCCAACCACAGCAGGCAGCGGGCAGTTTCCGTGCCCAGGAGGGCGTCTGCATGATGCAGGGTTGTGGGCCTGCAGTCTCCGTTTTCCTAGCCGGCAGCCTCCAGGGCTGCCCTGGCCTGGTCCACACCTCAGAGCCTGCAGCCTGCTGCTCCTGCCACCCCCGCCTCACTTGCCTGGGCCTCCCACTGCTCCGCCCCGCTCTGCCGCCTTCCTCCCCTACTTCCGAGGATTCCGGCGTTAGACTGGGCCCACCAGATGACCCAGAATGGCCACCTTGCTCGCTGATGTCGCCACTCTAGCAGGTGGATTGCCAGTCAGGAGGATGTGGACCCACTGCACAGGGCGGGGGGACACAACGTGGCTACCACAGTGACAGCCGTTCTGAGTCGGCCTCCTGTCCCAGAATCCCGTGCCCACCTGCGCCCCATGGACGCACACGCAGAGGGCAGGCGGCTCACTGCCTGTGGGTCTGCCCTTGGCTCGGCCCCCTGTCTGCGGCTGTGACAGCCAGCAGCATGTCTCAGGGTGCCGACCACCTCCAAGCCGGCTGTCAGAACTACAGACTCCAGACCTGACCATGGCCCCGGGGTGGGGGCTGGGGTCTGCACGGGGCTCCCGCCTGGAGGGGACTCAGAGGCACACTGAACGTCCAAAGGACATTATCTTCAAGGCTGGGGTGATTTTCCAGTCAATTTTTAAGAGTGACTTCACCCCAGGCCATTAATCTCCATCAGACACTGAGGGTAAATGTTCACTACCTAGATGGGGCCCCATCCCCATCCATACCGCAGCCTTCCTCCTGTGTGGCCCATGTGGCCGGAGCCTGGCCACCAGCTGGTCCTCCTCTGTGTCCCGGGCGCAGCCTGACGCTGCAGGTGGCTGACTGGCAGCCATGGTCCCGCCCCTGCTGCTGCGGCTCGCACATAAGATGCCTGGGTGTCCGCCCACCAGCCTCAGGCGGTGTGTGACCGTGACTGAAGCCACTGTGGATGGGTATAGAAAAGTGAGAGACCCGGGTGCCATGCCACTTAAATGCCACTGTGAAACCAGGGCTTGGTGAAGCACCTGATGCAAAGGAAATTGGGGTGTTTGCATCTGTCAGACGGATCCAACCGCAGCATTAAGTCTCTCGAGAAGCATCCCTGAAAAGCAGCCCCAAATAGTGCGTCAAGACAGCGGCTCCGCCCCAGGCAGGCTCAGCAAAGATGCTGCCGACCCCTCCTCATGGTTCTTGAAAATGGTCCCCAAGCCCCTGGGCTTCTGCCCATGTGGCTCCCATGGCTCACTGTGGTAGTCAAGCGTGAAAGGCCCGCTTGGTGGCCCGGTGCTGCGGAAGCAGGCAGCTCTGATGGCTGGCGCGGCAAGGCTGTGTGGCTGGGCTCCCTCCCGGGAGGTGGCCGTCTCCAAGGCTGCTCAGGCTCCTGGGGTTTCTCCCCCGCCCCCGACCCCGTAAATGACAGCAGAGCACAGTCCCTGAGGGTGCGGCTCGGAGAGCGGGGATCCCACGAGCCCACCATGAAATGTGTGCCGCCTCACAGCTCTCAGGGAGCAGAGGGGCTGTGATGGACACCTCGCCCTTCCGAGGGCGGTGGGGCTGGCATCAAAACACATCTCCCGCGGCCTCGCCTCCACCCTGGGGGCTGCGTGACCCCCATGCCCGAGGCCTGGGCCCCTTCCTGCTCACACTCAGCCAAATGCTGTCTGTCCTCGCAGGCGAGCTCAAGGAGATCAAGCAAGACATCTCCAGCCTGCGCTACGAGCTGCTGGAGGAGAAGTCGCAGGCCACCGGCGAGCTGGCGGATCTCATCCAACAGCTCAGCGACAAGTTCGGCAAGAACCTAAACAAAGACCACCTCCGCGTCAACAAGGGCAAGGACATCTAGCAGCCCTCCGCCCCTGCGACTTCTACCAGCATTCCACGGCCAGGCTGCCCCCAGGACACAGAGGGGACCCGCTGGCGACTCCTCGGGCCCAGCGGCCTGCCTGGGCCCAGCAGTGGTGTCGGTCGAGGCCGTGGGGTAAGCCAAGCTGCCACACGAGGAGGGGATGTGCCCCGACACCGGTGAGACCTCCAGTCCCGACACAGTGAGCTGCATCCCTGTGTCCACAGCAGGCAAAGGCCATCCTGGATGCACACACGTGCCCTCCCACCACCCTGGGCCACAGCTCTGCGTGTCGGGGACGACCAAGACCTCATCCCATGCCCCTCCCCCACCCCACCCCCAAACTGCAGAACCGGGAGGTGACCTGTGACCTACTCTTAAGTGCCAGACGAGAACACAGATAGCCTAATAGCAACATAGTTCTATTTGTTTATAAAAAAAAAGTTTAAAAATCCTAAATCAAAAATTGTACTGTAGGTAGTGCTGTTTAGAAAACAACACCAAATTCCAAATGATGTATTTTTACCTTTATTATCTTGTATTTACTATTTTTACCTAAAATGGAAAGAAATAAAAATTACCTCATCCTCGCCTGGGGAGATGCTGTGCCCTGTCTGGGAGTGACCTGGAAACCCTGGCCCTGGACGCCCTGGTGAGGGGGGCCACCCCACAGAGCCTGCAGCCAGGACCCCCAGCGAGTTGCTGGCCCCAGCCACCACCTCCAAGCCCCGCCTCCTATCCCAAGTTTGCAAAGGTCAGGAAGAAGGCACAGGGATGGGGAGGGAAGTGGGAGGTCACCCTCCCCCACCCAGCCTTCCTGGAAAGCATCCTCCCCTGGGAATGGAGGGGCCCAGCTGTGGGTGGAGAGGCGGCCACCAGAGGGCGCCCGGTCCCAGACAATGCCACCATGCTCAGGTTAGAGAAGCGACCACCATCACCCAGGAGTCATGGTGCCCAGATGAGCAGCAGGGTCTGCACCCAGGGCTCCATGCCCCGGACCAGGGACCAGGGGATGCTCAGCAGCCCTGGGAGGAGGGTCTCGGTGACAAATACAGATGCCTTGCAGATGCTGGAGAGGAGAACAATTAGCACGCACACACACACACACACACCCCTGCACGTGTGTGATGCTTGTATTTAGATGTATACCAGCCATCTTTAGAAAGCTCAGATCTAGGCACAGCCTTCAAATTTTTTTTTTTTTGAAAAAAAATTTACAGGATAAAATTTGTAAATGTGATTTTTGTTATCTTGATAAACAAAACTTTACTACTTCAGTCCCATTCTCCAGGTTTAAAGTCCAGTGGTAACTGGAGCAAAAAGACCCTGAGATAGGATTTGAGCTTAACTACCAGGTCTAGAGTGTCTACTAATGTTACTCTATGATGTCATTTGTGTCTGACAGGTCCTCAGTTACACAAATCTACAAAATCTCAAATCGTTTTTGCCCCAAAATGAAATCTTTTAATTCCATTTTCCTACACATTTTCTCAAGTACCTTCTTATACCTCCAGGGGCACACGCTTCTCCCTTACTGTGCTACAAGAAAACAGCAGATCCGAGGAGGTGGCAGACAGAAGTGCAGCTGGTGCCAGCCCTGAGGGGGTAGGAGGGCTCCCACAAGCTAGGCACTCGGCCCAGCCCTCTGCGGCCACAGGCATCCAGGTCCCGCCTCGCCAGATCTCCTCATATCTGGGGGCCCAAGGCCCTGAGAAGATGTAGCTGAGCTGTGGCTCACTGCCCTGTGCGCAAACACAACAGAAGCAAGGCGTCCGGCAGGGGCAGTGGGCAGGCCCCGTGCACGGGTGTTTACCTGACTCTGGCCCAGGAGCTTTGCGCCTGGGGTCCGTGGGGGACCGCGGATGGATTTCCAAGAACATTCGAGTTCTCCAGTGCCCTTCCGAGGCTGTGCTTGTCCTGTGCTATTCTGCTCCGCGAGTCTCAGCTACTCGCCACACCCCGAGGCCTACAGATGGCTGCGGAGTGGATTCATCCGGCCGGCATCTGCTCAGCCCCTGGCCGAGTTCGGGGGCGGAGCTCGATGTGGCCAGCAGGGCTCCTTTTCCAGCCTGGCCCACGCGCGTCGTGGAAAGCGCACGGGCTGTCTCCGGCGTTTCTGGGAGATTTTCCTTCAGATCTCCCACTACCTTCATTCGAATGCTGATAAAGTCATCTGCGACACATTATTCAATTTCCCTATCTGCCTTCAACCAGAGACAGCTGGCAACCCCATTTTCAAACTGTGGGCACCCTTTTCCTATTAAACCTAAGTCTCAAATCTGCTCCTTGCAGAGATAAAGGAAAACAAGTCCCAGTGCGTAATTAAAAACCGGGCCAGAAAACTGGCACCATCCCTGAGGCTTTCGATTCCACGGCAGCGGGACAAGGTGGCCCAGGGACCCGTGCAGGGCTGCCGGGCGGATGGAGCAGGCAGGGCTGGCAGCCTCTTTGCTGGAGAGCTGTGCAGAGGCCGGGGACGATGGCTGGTGGAGCTCAGGAGCCTGCAGCCGGGATGACTCGAGGGTGTTTTTCCAGGCACTGACATCCCTCACCTCCCATCTCAGGGCGGTGCTGAAAGAGCCAGGTAGGGAAACCAAGCCAGAGGATGGAGAATGATAGCAGCCCAGGGCCTCAGGCCAGAGAGGGGAGGATGTAGAGGACCCCGCCCACGTGTGCATACTGCCCCTGTCCGTGCCATCCCAACCACAGGTGTGTGCAGTGTCTGCTGGGGGAGCCCAGTGTGGTGGCTGGGTGTACTTAATTCCCCGCTGGGGACTGGCACAGGACAAGGAGGAGGCACCAATGGACCTGAAAAACTCCAGGGGGTTAGCAAAAACTGCAGGCCACTGCTGCTGCTGCTGCCGCCGCCGCCACCACCACCTCTCAGCCCAGGCGTGGCTGCACCTGCGCCCCATCTCCCTCCCAGACACAGCCCAGAGGAGGCCTCGCCCCTTCCCCAGCAGGGGTCACTGTGCTTGGGGCTTGGGAGGAGCAGCCCCCTGGCCAGGCCTCTGGGGTAAGCAGCGGTTAGGCAGTGAGTTCTGCCGTCACAAATCATCTTCTGGTGGTTCCCGCTAGGCCCCGGCAAATCCCCGAGAGTCTGCCCCGGTAGTGCTGGGAGCTGCTGCTAAAGTGCTCACACTGGGGGGACTGCAGCAGCAGCCTGCACCCACCCAGGACCAGCTCCTGCCCTCCCTGACAGGTACCAGGTCCCAAGGCGAAACCCTGGCTGCCACCGCCAGGCCCAGGGAAGCCGTGACCACACACCTTCATCCCTCCCCCTGCCCGGGAGCACTCAGTGTCTGGTGGCCAGTCAGCGGGCCCTGGGCCCACCCTCTCCTCCCAGGCTGATTGATGCCTGTGGGGAAGGCAGGGTTTGAGGGGCCCCTGAGGCCAGATGGCAAGGAGGTGGGATCTGCTCCCTGCTCATCCTCACCCTCCCCTACCCGCTAGCAGTGCGGATGCACCTGCGGGAAGGCACTCTTGCAAGCCGGCCAGGTATGGAACCCACCACCCACCCTGGTTACCGATGCATAGCAAGCCCCCACACCAACCTAACCTCATCCACATCCTAGGAGCAGAAGATCTGAGGATGTGTCACACTGTGGGAAATCCTACTAACTTTTGTAAAATATTTATTTGAAAGGCACAGTGGAGGCCAGCACTAGGCTAAGCCTCTACCTGCTGTGCCGGCATCCCATATGGTTTGTCTTGACTGCTCCTCTTCCAGTCTGGATCTCTGCTTATGGCCTGGAAAAGCAGCAGAAGATGGCCCAAGTACTTGAACACCTGTGCTCATGTGGGAGACCAGGAAGAAGCTCCTGGCTCCTGGCTTTGGCTTGGCCCAGCCCAACCATTGCGACCATTTGGAGAGTGAACAAGCAGATGGAGGGCCCACCTCCCCCACTTCCCTCTGTCTCTAATTCTGCCCTTCAAATAAATAAAATAAATCTTAAAGAGAGATAGAAAGGCACAGTTGTGTTTATGTATGGGGCAGGGTGGGGGGGATCTTCTATCAGCAGGTTCGCTCCCCAAATGGCTGCAACAGTCAGGTTAGGCCAGACTGAAGCCAGGAACCAGGAACTCCATCTGGGTCTCCCACATGGGTACAGAGGCCCAAACAGTTGGACATCTTCTGCTACTTTCCCAGGTACATTAGCAGGGAGCTGGATTGGAAAAAGCAGCAGCCTAGGACTTGAACTGGAGCTTCAATACAGAATGCAAGCAGCAGCTTAATGCATTGTACCATGGCACCAGCCCCAACCTACCAACATCAGCCCCACACAGCACCAGCCCCAACCTACCAACATCAGCCCCATGCTGTACCACAGCACCAGCCCCAACCTACAACATCAGCCCCACACAGCACCAGCCCCAACCTACCAACATCAGCCCCATGCTGTACCACAGCACCAGCCCCAACCTACAACATCAGCCCCACACAGCGCCAGCCCCAACCTACAACATCAGCCCCACACAGCACCAGCCCCAACCTACCAACATCAGCCCCACACAGCACCAGCCCCAACCTACAACATCAGCCCCACACAGCGCCAGCCCCAACCTACAACATCAGCCCCACACAGCACCAGCCCCAACCTACAACATCAGCCCCACACAGCACCAGCCCCAACCTACAACATCAGCCCCATGCTGTACCACAGCACCAGCCCCAACCTACAACATCAGCCCCAAACAGCACCAGCCCCAACCTACAACATCAGCCCCATGCTGTACCACAGCACCAGCCCCAACCTACAACATCAGCCCCAAACAGCACCAGCCCCAACCTACAACATCAGCCCCACACAGCGCCAGCCCCAACCTACAACATCAGCCCCATGCTGTACCACAGCACCAGCCCCAACCTACAACATCAGCCCCACACAGCACCAGCCCCAACCTACCATCATCAGCCCCACACAGCACCAGCCCCAACCTACAACATCAGCCCCACACAGCACCAGCCCCAACCTACCAACATCAGCCCCATGCTGTACCACAGCACCAGCCCCAACCTACAACATCAGCCCCACACAGCACCAGCCCCAACCTACAACATCAGCCCCACACAGCACCAGCCCCAACCTACCAACATCAGCCCCATGCTGTACCACAGCACCAGCCCCAACCTACAACATCAGCCCCAAACAGCACCAGCCCCAACCTACAACATCAGCCCCACACAGCGCCAGCCCCAACCTACAACATCAGCCCCATGCTGTACCACAGCACCAGCCCCAACCTACAACATCAGCCCCACACAGTGCCAGCCCCAACCTACACCATCAGCCCACACTGCACCAGAGCACCAGCCCCAGCTACCAACTTTAGCCCCAGTACTGCTCCTCTGCTTCCCCAGGCCAGCGGGCGGCGAGGACACCCTGTGCACTGTGCTTCGTGGGGAGTGGCAGAGAAAGCAGGAGGAGTGACAGGTGAGGACTCTGCCTTTTGAAGGCCCAGGTCTTTAGCCAAGAGGCCGATGGGGTAAAGACGGAGCAGCTTGGGAGAAATGTGATCTGGGAGCACGGCACTATGCGGTGTCCCTAGGGCTGGGACAGAGAGAAATGCAGGAAGGGTCATGAGCTCAAGAGGTGTCAAGGTGGCCACAGACAGGGCTGGGCCCCAGGGTCCCGCATCTCAGCAAAAGGGTCTGATGGGAGCAGCGCCCCCACATCCCTAGCAGTTGCCAGGATGAGCTGAAGGCCAGCCCCACCCACACCTCCTGACAGCCCCTGCCCTGCCCATGGGAAGGGATGTGCAGGAAGAGGGGTGGAGCCTCAGCCCCCCCAGCTGGGACGGGGCAAAGTGTTCTCTGGTGACCATAAGCTTATAAAGTGCTGGCCGCAGGCCCACAGAGTGCCTGAGTCAGAAGACAGGGTCCCCACGCCTGCACATGGAGGCTTCAGCTGCGCCACTCACAGGCCCCTGTGCGCTGGGGCAGCTGACGGGTGGAGGCTGCAAGCTGGGCAGCAGGCCCTGTGTCCCCACCCCACCCAGCCCACAGGCAGCACGTCGGGGAAGCAGAAAGCAAGGAAGGCAACTTGAACCTGCAGACAAACGCTCCCAGAACGCTCGGGTCTGCACTCACAGGGCACACAACTCTTCCAACAGCTCCTGCCACACAGGAGAGCAGAAAGGTGGCAGGTGCAGAGGCCAAGGCCGGGAGGAGGACAGGAGATAAGGAGCGTAGAGGTCTGGACTGGCTAGGAACGGGTCCCACCCGACCCCAAACACAGGGCAGCACCTAAGCCGGCAATAGCCGAGCAGAGGACCAGAGCCAATCGTGCTGCTTCCTAGGCTGCCAGATGCGGCCTGTTTGAGTAGGGCTGCTGGATGGCAGAATGCAGCGCTGGGTCACCTGTGGACGCCTCCCTGCCCACACAGAAGTGGCCAGCCGATGAAGTCGGTCAGGGGAAGTGACAGGGGGAAGAAAAGAAGTGGGGAGTATGCCAGGGGCAGTGGCTGGGGCCCAGCCCTGCCACCTGCTTCCTGTAGCTCATCCTTGGATCTGGTGACTCTTTCCAGAAGCAAATCCCATCACCCATCGTGTCCGTGCCAGTTTGCATGGGGGTCCATTGTCTGCGGATGAACACGGGAATGATGCCGTGGGACTGGTTTTGAGCTTCTGGGGTTTGCAGGCGCAAGGGCCAGAACCTGCCAGGACTGCTGTTCCTGAGATGCGGTCAGATTCTCGATCGTGGGCGCTGGCCAGCAGCTGGGCCACACTGCTGTAGAGAGAGCCTGCAGGTCTCTGTGTGGTGAGGCACAGCTGGGCTGCCCTGGGGCCCAGGGGGCATCTGCCCCTGGAGACCAGGAGAGGGGGGTCTTCCTGCTGTGCCAGGCTCCCATTTTGGACAGATCCAGAATTGGCTTGTGGGCCGTTTCTGGGAAAGCAGTAGTCCAGGGAGGCATCTCTCAACAGCCAAGGTCACGGCAGGTCAAACGGAGGGCAGTGGGGAGGCAAGGCAGGACGGGAGGACCAAGGCAGCCAGCGGGGTAACCACAGTTACCAAAATACAGCTAATACTGGGTCTGGGGACTTCTGAGCATGGAACCCTGAGGGCAGCGGGACCCGAGCAGTTGTGGCACTGACACGGAGGGTCTTCCGACTGGTGATGTCAGCAGAAGGGCCGTGGCCAGCAGATCTGAGTGCAGACGAGAAGTGGCTCCCGGGATCATTTCAAGGATAGAACAGAACAGCGCCCCGGGGTTTCCTACTTGACTCCAGTCAATCACAGGATGGACACTGGAGCAGCCCCTGGTGTCTTCCCCAGCTGCAGAGCCAAGCCCTTCTGCAGGTGCGCACTCTGCCCGCGAGCCGAGGCTGGCTTTGTAGACACGGGCTCCCGTCACGACGCTCACAGCACTGTCGCTGTCTGTCACCAGCAGTGTGAGCAGAATGTATATTCCAGGCTCCCGCAGAGGCCAGGGCATGTCTCCTCCTGATAGCTCTCCTTCAAAGACACGCAGATGTTTTCGCTTGTCCTGGAACTTCCGAGCCTGTCTGTCCCCAAGCACCGCTCAGAGGTGATTTCCATTGCCCAGGCTGCGGGAAGGACGGTGTTGACGGATCAGTATTCCCATCACTCTGGACAGGTTTCCAATTTTTCTCTCAAAACGTAGAAACACCATTTTCCTAACTCTGAAAGACCTTGCAGCCTGTGCACCCCTGCATATAGAAGACATGGAAAGTTCAGCCAGAGCGGGTGACAGCAGGGACTTCCTGGAAAAGGGAGCTAACAGTCTGATACAAGAACGCAGGTGTGTGGGGAAACCAAACCACGGGATGGACACCCCCACCGCCCCCAACATGAGTAGGCACCTACCCTTGGGGTCTTGGAGCAGGTGCTCAGTGATGCTAAAGACCAGGGGTAGGTACCTGGCACAGCATTTTAGGTATCACTTGTGATGTCTGCATGCCATGGAGGAGTGCCTGGGATAAGTCCTGGCTCCTCTGCTTCCAATGCCGCTTCCTGCTGATGTGCACACTAGGAGGCCGCAGGTGATCCCTCAAGTACTTTGGTCCCTGCCACCCTCATGGGTGATTGAATTATGCACTCCTGGCTTCAGCTGGCTCAGCCCTGGCTCTTGTGGGCACTTGAGGAATGAACCAGCAGATGGAACATCTTTCTTTGTTTCTCTCTCCCTCTGTTTCAAAATAAAATGAAAACAAAAAGAATTTTTTAAAAATATATTTATTTGTGGCCGGCACCACAGCTCACTAGGCTAATCCTCCACCTGCGGCGCCGGCACACCGGGTTCTAGTCCCAGTCGGGGTGCCAGATCCTGTCCCGGTTGCCCCTCTTCCAGGCCAGCTCTCTGCTGTGGCCAGGGAGAGCAGTGGAGGATGGCCCAAGTGCTTGGGCCCTGCACCCCATGGGAGACCAAGAGGAAGCACCTGGCTCCTGGCTTCAGATTGGCGAAGCGCCAGCCGCAGCGGCCATTTTGGGGGTGAACCATCGGAAGGAAGACCTTTCTCTCTGTCTCTCTGTCTCTCACTGTCTAACTCTGCCTATCAAAATACATATATATATATAATATATATTTGAAATATATATATATATATATATATATATATATATTTCAAAGTCACAGTTATAGAGAGAGAGGGAGAGACACAAAGAGAGAGGTATCTTCCACCTGCTGATTCACTCCTCAGATGGCTGCAATGGTCAGGGCTGGGCCAGGCCAAGGCCAGGAGCCAGGAGCTTCTTCTAGGTTTCCCACTGGGGTGCAAGGAGCCAAGCACTTGGGCCATCTTCCACTGATTTCCCATGCACATCAGCAGAGAGCTGGATCAGAAGTGGAACAGCCAGGACATGAACCAGTACCCATACGGGATGTTGAAGAGGGGGATTTGGAGGCCAGAATGAGGGGCCCAGGCACAGGGGTTGAGGAGGAGAAAGTGGGGCAGGGTTCCACAGCTGCTCCCTCGTGGGCTCCCTTCAACCAACGAGATGTGGAGGGGACATTCATGGCTTCCTCTGTTTGTAGTGCAGGGACTGCCAAGCCCTCTCTGGAGGCCACGCCAGACATCAGTGAAGCCCAGGCAACACCCCTACCACAGCGGGAACGCCATATAGGAACGGCCAACAGCCAGGCCTCAGTGCCTCCACCTTAGCAGCTATGCTTGCCCAGGGGCATAAACAACCACAGACATGAGCAGCGAGGCTGGGTCTGCGTAGCCCCCACCACAGGCCTCCACGCACAGGGAAGGGCAGCAGCACTGGGTCACAGCTGAAAGACACGCAGTGTTCTGGGGCAGAGGCTCTACTTCCCCTGCATGCACGAATCACAGCTGCCGAGCTGTGCTGTGGAACATGTGGGGCCTTCCTAACAGAGAAGGGTAACCTACAACACCTACAGCCTTGTGCACTCCCCTCCCGTGGTGACAGCCAGGACTGGTCACGTGATTTGCTTTAGCCAATGGGACACCAGCAAGGGTACCACAAGCAGCCACTTGATAAGCACATGCGCACTGGGACCTGTCTACAGCAAGCCGGCCGCCATGGTGGAAGGGAGCTCAGATGGACTGCTGACTGGTAGGGGTCCCAAACTTTCCAGGCTTAGCCAAGCTCTCAGCAGAGTGCAGCTGCCTGTGGAGCAGAAGAACCTGCCTGCTAAGCCTTGTCAACCGCAGAATCGTGAGGAATAATGAAGTGTTACTGCTTTAGGCCACTGTTAGATAATCCAGGAACTTCTCAGACCATCCCCAGCCCTTCCATGGGAGGGCAATCTCACTCGTTCATCCCAAAAGGGTGGTCTGCTCCTGAGTTATAAGGCCTGGTGCCTCAAGGAACAGTACCCTAGGAACACAAGTCAGCAGGTGTTATTGGAACCCAGCTCAACTGTGCTCTACTTAGCAAGAAGCCGTGCTTCTAGAATCCAGTAGAACCCACTCCACTCCCCAAAATGAGATGAGCAAGATGCACGCAGCCAGGAAGCTGTCCGCCTCAGCTCCTATGGGGGACAGCCTAAGACTCACAGAACAATGGAACTGGAAGTTAAGTTTGATTGCAAATAATTTTGAAATCCATTTTCCATGAACTTTTTGATGATCTCTCAGACACTGCAATGAGCCCAAGATGGGAAGGACCCTAAGGAGGCCAGCTCTGAGAAGGTTACGGTCTCACAGGAGAAAAAGGACACAAGCCCAGGAATGGGAAAGCAGAGTGCTTCCAGGAGAGCGGAGGGCACCACGGAAGAGATGTTGCTCAGTAACAGTGCCTGGTGCCCAGTGCCCAGTGGACAATGGTAATGGATGCCTCAGAGGCCCAGTCTCACTGCTCTCTGTGCACTTTCACAGCCCTCACCTCTTTTAATTAAACCAACTTCACCAGGTAGGCAGGGCAGGACACAGGACCCCCTTCAAAGAGCTTAAGGAGAGCAGGGGTCCCACTGAGTGGGGCACCCCATGAAACTCAACCCCAGGGGCCCATGCAATGCACTGGGTGCAGAGTGGGGGCCAATGAACAGAACCAAAAGGGAGGAATGCCCCGGGCAGGACGACCAGTGTGGAAAGGCTGGCCCTGCCTTTCCTGGCCAGTGTGGATGGCCTGGACAGGAGGGACGTTCTTTGCAGGGTCCTTCTCAGTGTGGCCCTGGGACTTCCTCCTTCAGGATCCCCTGGGATGCATGTTGCTAAGCAGATTACAGATGGAAGGTGAGAGCTAGGCACCAGTATTTCTGTGCTCCCAGGCCACTGCTCTCAAATGCAGAGGACTCACAGATCCCTTGCTGGGAGCCTGCTCACTGCTGGGTGACAGAGATGGACCTGGCCCAGGGCTCCGGTTCCCTGTGCTTCTCTGGGGAAGACATGACCCTGTTTTAGAGATTCTGTGTAGGGTTTGGGAGTGCAGAAAAGTGAGGGGGAGGGTAAGGCACTGGAGGCAGCCAGGAGACGCTGCCCAACCCCAGCTGCAGATCCCTACTTAGACGCATGGTGGCTAAGTGAAGACGGTGGCTAAGTGAAGACGGTGGCTAACTGAAGACAGTGGCAAAGGGACAGCAGCCGTGAAGGAGGGTTTGAGGCGCTAGCATCCCCCATGGTGGCCGAGCCTGGGCCTCCTGTCTCAGAGCGACCCTGCACTCTGTCCTGGGACCCAAGGACTCTCCTAGGGTCAGACACGAGGCTGCCTGGCGGAGGGGAGGCCTTGTCCCCCTGCGGCAGGCAGGTTCTGCTGACCAAGATGGCAGGAGGGAGAGCTCCAGCCAGGCTGAAGGGGAGGGGGGGAGGAAGAGAGGGAGGGAGAGAGAGGGAGACAGAGGGAGACAGAGGGAGAGAGAGAGAGAGGGAGAGAGAGGGAGAAGGGGGGAGAGAGGGAGGGGAGAGAGAGGGAGAGAGGGAGAGAAGGAGACAGAGGGAGAGAGAGGAAGAGAGAGGAAGAGAGAGGAGGAAGGAGAGGGAGAGAGAGAGGAAGAGAGGGAGGGGGAGAAGGGGGAGAGGGGGAGAGGGAGAGAGGGAGGGAGAGAGAGAGGGAGAGAGGGAGGGGGAGAGGGGGAGAGAGGGAGACAGAGGGAGAGAGAGGGAGGGATAAAAGGAGAGAGAGGAGGGAGAGAGGGGGAGAGGGGGAGAGAGGGAGAGAGGGGAAGAGAGAGGGAGAGGAAGAGAGGGGGAGAGAGGGAGAAAGATGGAGAGAGAGAAAGAGGGAGGGAGAGGGAGGGAGAGGGAGGGAGAGGGAAGGAGGGAGAGGGAGGGAGAGCGAGGAAGAGGGAAAGAGAGGATGCAGGTCCTTTTCCCACCACAACTCATGGGGAGGAGGGGCAGGGAGGGAGGGCAGGACAGGGCGGCTCCTGATGTCTGAGGCGTACCTCTTATTCCTGTCCCCCTTCCCCACCCTGCGCCTGGAAGGGAGCCACTTCCAAGGGCGGCCACGGAGGAGAGGCGCTGCGCCAGTGTGTCCGTAATTAGCCGCAGGTAATTCGCTGTCTAATAATCAGCCTGCTCTCCCGCCCACCCGCTGAAGCTCCCACTGGCCTCCCTCCCGCTTCTATTTTCATCTCGGCCCCTCCAGGTGGGGAGCCCTTAAAGGGACCCACGATCTTTTCCCTTCCACAGGATCCTACAGGGGCCCCGGGCCTTTCCTGGGCTCTGACAGTGAGGCGGGCTCTCCGCAGGGGCCCTGGGGCCCAGGAGCAGAGCCTGAGACAGGGCCATACTTCAGGAGCTCGGATGGGCCAAGGCCAGCTGACCCGCCAGGCCCTCCCGCCTGGGGCAGGGACCTCATCCTCCGAAGCCGTCCCTCCTCCCAGCTGGCTGTGTCTGCCAGAGCCTATAGGGTAGACAGGAAATGCCCCTTGTCCTGGGAGGCGGGCCCAAGGCTGCAGGACTCCAGCCCCACCTTTCAGCGCAGCTGGCAGGAAGGGACAAGAAGGAAGACCCCGGAGCGCCAGCGGGCAGAGGGGTGAGCAAACCCAGGCAGTCGCTGTTGCCTTCCTTGCTGTTTTGGGGGAAGCAGTGTTCCTGTCCCCCAAGTACATCAGGGGCGCGGGAGAAGCCGCCCAGACCTCAGCGCTCCTAGAAACACCACAAGAAGCCCCCTAACCCAGCGCCCAGAGCTCACTGTTGCCAGGTGTTTACTTACAGTTTTCTTTTCACATTTATACAATTTTAATCCACACAACGGTTGTTGTTCTGGGAGCAGGGAGCCCCCCTGCCTCAACTCAGCCCAGCTCCCACTTCCTGCCTGGTGACTGGCACTCGGCTGGAGGTGGCGAGTGGGCACTGCGCCCCACAGCCCTGGCCTTCTGCTCCCTAGGGGTCAGTGATGTTGGGGGCCGCTGTGTGGACCCTCAGCCTGTGGAATAGCGCCCTGCCTCCCCCGTGCCCTCCTGTATCACTGGGACCCCGCCCCACCTCTCTGTACTCTAGCGTCAATCTACAGACGCTGTCCCGCCACCTGTCACCCTGTGGGGCTGGCTGGCAGAGCCATCGAAAGGCTGGTCCCCCACAGAGCTGGGTTTCTGTGACCCCTCAGAGGTCCACCCACATCCAGGGGCTCCTTGTCTTCCTGCCAACTCCTCTCCTTCACCCTGCTGGACATCAGGTGATCTTTGCTAGCTGCGGGGAGGGGGAAGCTTGCCATTTGTGGCCTGCCACAGAAGGTTGGGCAGTGCACGCGCTGCACAAAGGCGCTCTGACAGGCGGGGGCCAACAGGAGGCCCAGGGTGTGGCTCTGTGGGCCACAGCCCTGCACTCACTCACCATGTCAAACCCGACATCCGAACCAGGGCTTTGCAGACCCAGCCTCGGGCACTGGGCTCCTGTGTTAGCCAAATTCTGCAATCTGCCCTTCCCTGAGGCAACCAACACTGAACAGCTCTGGCCTCCTTCCATCCACAAAGAGGAGCCACAGGTGTGAGGACACACAGCCCAAGTTGACATGATGATGTCACACCCACCCATACCCTCACATGCACATGCCCATTTGCGGCTCCCAACACTGGGCTCCGATCTCTGGGGTTGGTTGGGGGCCAAAACGAACGTGTTTAAAAGCACTCCAGGTGGCCAGTGCCGCGGCTCAACAGGCTAATCCTCCGCCTGCGGTGCCAGCACACCGGGTTCTAGTCCCAGTCGGGGCACTGGATTCTGTCCTGGTTGCTCCTCTTCCTTCCAGCTCTCTGCTGTGGCCCGGGTGATTCTGAAGGGGCTGTGCAGAGGAGGTCCCGGGAGGAGACACTGAGACCGTCCCTGGAGAACGCCGCCCCCAGCCCTGCAGCTCCCACGGGGAGAGGGCAGACATGTGCTCACAGGGAGCAGATCCTTTCCCAGGGGTGTGTCGTGTGCTCACCCCGCCCCCTCTGTCACCCCCAGATTCCAGCCTGCAGGGAGCCACGTGTGCCCTGGGAGCCCGAGAGGAGGAGCACACGGAGCTGCTATTGCCTTGCGAATGGCAGTGCCAGTGTCCTTTCCAATTTAGGTTTTCAAATGCCACTTAAAGGACAGCTTCAGTTCTGTCACTTCAAACTCTTTTAAATAATCACACCTCCTCACGTGACTCAGCAGGCCAGGAGCACAGCTGCCCCTGCCCATCTCCTCGCCCCCCGCCCCCAGCACGAGGGCTGGCAGAGCAAAGGGGATCATCTTGCTCAGAGTCCCGATGGCCCAGGGGCTGTGTCTGGAGTGAGGGGGGCCTCGGCCGCCTCTGCCCAGCCTGTGAGCACCAGTCCTGCCCCTGCCACTCCTCTGCGGGAAGAGGGCACTGCCCAGGGCACAGGCAGGAGGCACCAGGGAAGAAGCCCGGGCTGTGACCGTTGTGGCCACTTGGGGAGTGAACCAGCGGATGGAAGGATGGAGGACCTTTCTCTTGGTCTCTCCTTCTCTCTGTGTGTAACTCTACCTCTCAAACAAAAAAATAAAATCTTAAAAAAAAAAAACCAGCAGCAGCCAAGGCTGTCCCCAGTGGCGGCAGCGGGGGGAGGGGGGGAGGGCGTTTGATCTGGGTGAGGCTGCAGAGCGGGCCTCAGCCACACAACAGAACTCAGACCCCTCGGCGACTGTGGGGGGCAATTCCAGGACCGCCTGTGGATACCAAATTCAAGGACACCCAAGTTTCCTGTATAAATCCATACAGCTCGTTTGGTGTTTGCAGCTGAGCCGTGTACACGTTCCCGTATACTTGAAGTCCCCTCGCTAACCCAGCTGAATTGCTTTGCGCACATCATTCTGTAATAGTTAATACTGTATGAATAGGGACTACAACAGGGGGAAAAGTCTGTACATATGCACTATGGACGCTGTGATTCTTCCTAAATAGTTTGAATTCGTGGCTGGTTCAAGTTACGGCCCTGGCATCCAGGGATACAGGGCTAGGCTGCAGCTCATGGGAGGAAAACTCAGATGTTGGGTTTTGTTCTGTTTTGTTTTGAACATTTGGGAGAAAATGAAAAGCGAACTGCAAATCCTGAAGGAACGTGCTGCAGTTTTGTAAAACCTGATTTTTGTCCATCTTTCTCGTCCAGAATGGGAGTCCTGCCCCGTGTTTTCGGGGTGTGGGGCAGGGCACAGGCAGGAAGAATGGGAGCTGCCCCCTCTCCCAGCCCGCATGCGCGTGGCTGTGCCCACGAAGACACACCCAGAAGGAGGGCAGCCGGCTGCCTGGGCCCACAGCGGCGCGGGGCCCGGCCTGGTCTTCAGGGAGGGGTCGGGAGGAGCAGGGGAGCCTGTTCCTGCAGAGCCAGGCCTCTGGCTGCGGCACAGGGGCAGACTCTGCAGCCCACAGCCCCGGCCTCCCGGCCTCTGCCCCGGCCTGGTCTCAGCTCCCCACAGCTTCACCCAGAGGCCTGGCATCGCGGTGACCCCACGCCTAAGCCATCTTGCTGACCCACATGGTGTCACTGGAGCAGCTGCCACGCCCCAGCCAGGGGTGGGGGGAGAGGTTCCCCGCCCCCAGCTCCAGAGCCCTAAGAAGGTGGGGCCCGGAGCCCTCCCTGCCCGGCTGTGTGGTCACAAGCCAACCTGCAGTCCCGCTTTGTTTCCTATTTGGGATCTTGGTCAGCTGTTTTAAATTGTCCATTCATTATCATTCTAAATAAATACTCACTTCAAAGCCACATCCTGCGGTCTCAGTCTGGTTCTGAGAGCAGACCCTCAAGGCGTCCGAGCTGCAGGCCCCTCACCCCTGGCTCTGTCCCTGAGGATGGGCCACAGGGCAAGCAAAGGACAGCCAGCGCTGTGATCACGGCGCCTAGCACTGGGCTCAGGGCCCGGCAATCCCAGGAGAAATGCGGAGCCAGGGTCAGGCGAGGGACCGCAGGCGGGGCACACGTGGGCCTCACACACACAGCTGACCACAAGGTGGTCAGGCCACCACCCCGGGCTCAGACGTCAGCCCAGGCCCAGAGGGCACCCCAAGAAGAGGGTATCCCCCACAGCCTGGGCACAGTCAGGACCAACAGAGATACATGGGGCTACCTAGGCAGCAGGGAGGTTACCTGGGGCCCAGGGCTGGGTGGGGGGCTGTGAAGAAAGGCGTCTTGCTGGGCCTTCAATCCCTCGCACCTAGCCCCTTCTTCCAGGACTCAACATGCTCTGCGAAGGGTCACCAGCCCCAGCCTCCACTGTGGCAAGGACTCGGCTTGGCCAGCAGGCTCAGCACTACCGCCCTGTGCAAAGTGAGCCTGGTGGGGACTCCTAGCAGGCAGCACTTGCTTAGGAGCCCCGGGGCCTGGCTTGGGTGGTTTCTGTTGGGGACTCTCACTGCACCCTAGTCTCCTCTCCATCACAGGCTCCCTCCATAGCCCCTTGCTCCTGCACCTCTGGCCCGTCACAGGTACAAATCAATCCACTGCACGGACGCTTCTTGGAGAACCCAAACTGACACAGCCCCATAATAAAACATACACTTCTTGCCATAATCAGCATAATTAAAAGACTCTGTTGGGGCTGGTGCTTGACGCAGTGGTTAAGATACTGCTAGGGGGGCCAGAGCTGTGGCTTAGTAGGTTTAGACCTGCATCCCATATGGGCACCTGTTTGTGTCCCAGCTGCTCCACTTCTGATCCAGCTCCCTACTAATGGCCTGGAAAAGCAGTGGAAGATGGCCCAAGTGGTTGGACCCCTGCACTCATGGAGGAGATGTGGATGAAGCTCCAGGCTTCTGGCTTTGGAGCGATCCAACTCTGACTGCTGCAGCCATTTAGGGAGTGAACCAGTGGATGGAAGACCTCTCTGTCGCTCCCTCACTCTAACCCTGTCTCTAAAATAAACAATCTTAAGAAAAAAAAAAAAAAAGACACTGCTTGAGATGCCTGCATCCTAGGTACTCCTCCTGGCTCCACTCCCAATTCCAGCTTCCTGCTGAGGCACACACCCTGGGAGGCAGCAGGGGATGGCTCAGGTACTTGGGACCTCTACCGCTCACGTGGGAAATTTGTATGGAGTCCCAGGCCCTTGGCTTTGGCCTGGTCCAGCTCTGGTATCGTGGGCATTTGGTTAGTGAACCAGTAGAAGGCATTTTTGCCCTCTCTCTCTCTCTGCCTTTCAAATAAATAAATTTTAAAATCACGCGTTGTCAGCGCGTGATTCGGTTTCATGCCTATCCAGGCACCTCCTAGAGGAATTGTGCACCCCACCTAAGGCAGGCACAGCCACTTTTAACAAACGCAAGCCTGGGACACAAGCAAACCCTCCCCGGGGTTCTCTCATCCTTTCCCTGCAGCAGCTCTCCCACGGCTGCCACAGCTGGGTTGGGGGCTCTTACCTGACTCCACACACCTGCTCCCTGCCTTGCTGTCCAGCTCCATTCTTGGGGGGGGGGGCGGTGTCTGAGGCCCTCCCTCTGGTTCCCACACCCCTCAGAATTGCAACCTCCTGGACCAGGCACCTCCTGCCGAAGTACAGGATGTAAGGCCGGACTAAGCCTGTCCACTGATCCCACAGAACAAGCCCCCTGCTCCTCGGGTCACGTGTGGTTCTGTCCCCAGGTCTCAGCCAACACAGTGGTCTGGCCCTCAACATGCAGAGAGCCCACCCACGACTCCCCGCAAAGGCCCGGATGGGCCTGGTGGCAACAGGGCCACAGCTTCAGCACGGCGCCCACCTTTCTAGAGAAGACGAGGTAACCTTCAGGGCCAACGGCCAGCCTGCGGTCAGCCACAGCAGCCCAGAAGCCTGGGGTCACTGCGACCCACCTGGCTGGAGGCCACAGTTAAAGGAACCAGGGAGGCAGGCAAGGTCGTGTGTCAGCGGGATCAAAGAGGAAGACGCTGAGGCAGCAGGCAGAGAGTGGGGAGACCTGGTCCCAAACACGCATACCCACAGCCAGCCACCAGCACAGCCAGAGCCCACAGGCCCGGGGCCAGGTCGGCACCCTCTTCTGCTGCTGCGCAGGGCCTCATCCCACGCCTCACCCCACCAGAGACCTGCGGGCTGGCAGCACCAGAGCACAGAGCCAGAGACGTCTTTCTGGGACCGGGAATTGAGGTTTTTGCAAGCTCCGCCCTTGGCCCTTCTCCCATCGCCAAACTCCCCTGACCAAACTACAGCCACCTGGAAAACCCTGGCGTCAGCGTTCAAGCCTCCTGGGGTCTTCTCTCTGGAAAACCGCCTCACTCCAGAACCTGAAACAGACGAGCTTGGGCTACTTGTGACGCAGAGTCTTCAAAAAGTGTTCATGGAAAATGCATGTTAGGAAAATGTGTGTTTATGTCCGTGGAGTTCGAATTTTTTTTTTTTGCACGAAAGTAAACATGTTTTGATTCTATTTTCCACAAACTTTTTGAAGTTCCCTTGCATTTAGTTCCTAAAGCAACCATCCTAAAATCTAACCTTAGATGACCAACCCCATGTCAAAGCCATCTGTAAAAAGGTAAAATAAAAAAATAAATAAAAAATAAAAAAGCATTTGCTGGGTGGGTGCCGGTGGAGGACAGCTCCTCGAGCAGGGTCAGCAGCCACACTCGTTCCGCAGGCTGATCCCACCCTGGGGTCCACACAGACTTCCCAGTCCAGCAGCAATAAACCCCAGCCCTCAGACCCCGGCTCTTTGCCCCTGACCTTTACTCCCAGCCAATCCAAGTTGCTGGGTGCTCGAATCCCAATCTCCCCGCACACACGTGGAAATAGCTTCACCAAGCTCCACAGGCCGGTGTGTGGCACACCTTGCAAAACCCTGGGGCTCCGATGCCCCCTGGATCCCAAGTTTCCATTAGACAGCTTCCAAATGGGTCTGTCATGGCTGAAAGGCGCCCGCGCCTCCCCCACCCTCGCCACAGACGGGCAGCGCGGAAGGCGCATGTGCCATGGGACACAACTACGTAATGAGAAAGAGGTCATTGCGGGGCCCCAGCCCTGTGACCCCTGCCTGTCATAGCCGACCTCCAAGCCCCCTTTCATAATCTTTCCTGAAGATGTAAATGTATGGGTACACAAAGCTCCCTTAATGGCAGGTCACGCGGGTGTATAAAAAGCTGTGTCAACTTCGTGGCTGCATTTACTCAGTGCCAGCCTTGCTTCATTTCCTGCCCGGGGAAGTGCAGGGCACGTGACTGCCCCACCAGGCTCTGCACATCTTTCAGCAAAGAAACAGTGGCCGCTGCACTTGAGGACCGAAGGGCCACCAGGAAGGTCAGGCAGGCCAGCGCCTCCGTGAGACGGAGGGGGTGTGCACCAGGGGGCAGCATGAGGCCCCTTGCACCCACCCAGCTGTGCCCCCGCCCCCAGGCAAGTGACCTCACTGCTGGAGTTCTGCTTCCTCTTGGGAAAATGGAGATGACTGCAGCACCTCTCACCGGCTGCTGTGGGACAAAGACCGCAGAAGCACTTCCCAAGGCTTGGCCAGGGGAAGGGGGCTATGGCCAGTAGCTGCCGGAGCCGCCCTGCCACATGGACTCTGCAGTCCCGGGGCCCAGGTTTGAGCCCCAGCTTCTCCAAGCCACCGCCGGGAGTCTTGCATGGTGCCATGAAGTGGGGCATGCAGGCCGCGGTACGGCCCAGACAGACCCCAGGAGAAAACGCCAGGCCAAGCCCGAGAGAGCCCAGCCCAGCATCCAGGCCCCGGCCGGACTGAGCAGTTACCCACAGCAGGGCCCCTACCAGAGTAAAAGCCCTCCCTCTGGCTGACAGTGCCGGGGAGGCCTGTTCTGGTTTCACAGGGTCCTCGAGGAGCCTGCTGACCGAGAAAAGTGCAGTCCGAATTAGGTCAGATCTTCAGAGAGGGGACGCGCGCCCCTTGCTCAGTGGCCACTGCCATTGCTGCTGATGCCGCTGCCTACGGGGCCGCCCTGTGCTAACCCGGAGAAGCCCCAGCCCCTCTGAGCTGGCTTCCCCAGCTGAAACCCACATGTGTGCCTAAGCAGCAGGCAGGCCGGGCAGGCCAGGGGCCTGCGCCTGTGGACACGCTGGGCTCCTCTGGGATGGGGACCCCAGCAGGGGTCTCAGTGCTGGGTCCTGCCCCCCAGTCTCCTGCTCACACAGTCAGGCTCCCCAAGGCCTGCGCTGGAGCCGAAGTGGAAAACCCCGAGGGAGGCCTCTCAGTATTTCTGCACCTCAGGACCTGGGACTACAATTTCAAAGTCAGCAAACACCTCCCAGAGGGTCCCTGCTGGGCTGAGCAGTGGGTGTGGGGACCAGCTCTGGCGAAGGCCAGCCTGGCACACCCAGCCTGCCTCCCCTCTCCACAGTTCCCTCAGCCAGTGCCCCAGAGTCTCCCCAGGGACTCAGTCCTGGACGGCAGTGGACAATAGGTGGATAGGGACGCAGAGGTGAACGTGGGAGGACCCTGGGAGGGTCTGAGACAAGAGACCGCGGCGACAGCGCTGGGAGGAGGGCCAGGGGCGCCTGTGTCCCCTGTGTTGTTCCCTGGACTCCTTGCAGGCCTCCCGGTCCTGACCCTGCAGAGTCTGGGGCGGCCCAGGCCAGGGGTTCCATTCTGCACCGGGGGCTTCGGCGGCTTCACAGGAAGTAAGGAGACTAGACTCCCGGAAAAGCACACGCTGCCCACGCACCCTCACCCCTCAGTTCCACTGGCTGTGCACCGCCCGGCTTGACGGGGCTGCCCAGCGTAGGTGGTCACCCTCAGCGCCATGTGCCCTCTGCGTCCAAACATTAACTGCGGGGTTTGCTGCGCAAGTGAGCTCGCACCGCGCACCTGCGGCCCAGCGCTACCTGGCAACCAGCGGGGACTCGGAGCCAACCCGGCCGTGCTGGAGAAGGAAGCAGGCGCCGGTGCCCACTGAGCCCCGCGGTGCGCCTCGGTGGAGTTCAGGGGTCTGCAGCGGTGCCTCTGCCGGGCAGCCTTTCTGGGCCGCCCTGCGCGTCCTGGAGGCCGGCGTCGGCGGGCAGCGCGAGGCCGCCCTCTCGCGCCCTCATTGGTTCGCAGCGGCTCCCGGGGCAGCGCCCCCCCCCCCCCCCCGCCGGCCCCGAGCGCGCTCAGAGCCGCCCGGCAGCTGGAGCTCCGTCTCCGCCCGCTCAGACCCGAGGCAGCCGCCGCGCGGCTCAGGACTGGCTCGCCGCACGCCGGGACTGCCGGCAGGACCCGGGGCTGCAGGGCTGCGCCGGCGGACGCGGCGGGCTCCGGGCCACCCGCGCTCGGTGCGCTCTGCGTCCCGGCGCCAAGCAGGGCACCTCCCGCTGCCGCGCCCCCAGGCTCCTAGAGCCTGGACCTGGGGTCCGAGCTGAAAGAGCGGCCGGGAGACCGCGAGGCGACCCGCTGACCCTGGCCCACGGTCCTGGGGGCGCTGGCAAGAAACGCAAAGCCCGAGGGGCGCCGACACGGAGCTGTCCAGTTCTGAGCGCTGGCGTCCGCCGCCCCGCGGGGAAGGCGGCTGAACACCGAGGCGAGCGAGCGAGCGAGCGAGCGGACGCGTCCCCAGGACTCTGCGGCCCGCTGCTCCCAAGGCAGCGACTCCGGTCAGTGGCGCGCAGCCGGGCGGGAGGGGAGCGCCATGGAGGCGCTGGCAGGCACCGGGCTGCGCGAGGCGAAGTGAGGCGGGAGCCGCGGGCCATGTACGGCGACCTGTTCAACGCCACGGGCAGCCCCGAGGCGGCGGTGGGCGGCGCGCTGGCCCTGGGAGCCACGGTCAAGGCAGAGGGCGCTTTGCCGCTGGAGCTGGCCACGGCGCGCGGTATGCGGGACGGCACGGCCACCAAGCCCGACCTGCCCACCTACCTGCTGCTCTTCTTCCTGCTGCTGCTCTCCGTGGCGCTCGTCGTCCTCTTCATCGGCTGCCAGCTGCGCCACTCGGCCTTCGCCGCGCTGCCCCACGACCGCTCGCTGCGCGACGCCCGCGCGCCCTGGAAGACGCGGCCGGTGTAGCGGCGGCCGGGTGCGCTGTCCTCGCCGAGCCCAAGCCGGGCAGAAAGGGCTTGACGCCAGGGGTCGCCGCCTCCGGGAACGCTGCGCCCAGACCCAAAGACCCTTTGCGACCTGGAGCGGCCGGGGCACCGAGGCTCCCAGAGGCTGCGCAGGGCCGGGTTCCCAGGTCCCTGGAGGGTCGTTGTCTGCGATTCCCGGGCCGGGTCTTTACACCCCAGGTCCAATCGGGGAGCCAACCCGGAGGACGGCGCGACTGCCCGAGCGCAGGAGCCTTGCCGGCCGCCCGCTGACTTAACTCACTTCGCGCACCGAAGGGGCAGGCGCGACGAGCGCGCGACTGGCCCGGAGCTACCTGTCGCGACGCCCTGACCTCCTGGCCGTTTCCCCGCGGCTACTCGCTCCTCGGCAGTGAGGACCCCACCGGGATCTGAGCGAGCAGAAAGATGGCCCTTGGGGGCCGCGCCCACCCTGGGGAAATGATGGGACGCGGGGTTTCAACGGGTCCCGCCCGGAGCCAGGAGCCCAGTTCCCTCTGCAGGCACTGGGGAGAAGCGGTCGGTGTCTTCTGTGGGGCTGCAGCGGGGGATTCTCGTGCCCCTTCTCCAGGGGCCAGGTTTCCACAATAAAAGCTCACCGAATTCGCCCTGGTGCTGACCACGCTCTGGTCATTTGCTGCGCCGCTTCGGAACGGGGATAAGGGCTGGCGGCCGGAGCAGGACAAGACCCACGCGCGGCCCACCTGCCCAGGTCAGTCTCCCGGTACTTCTCCCCTCCAGGCTTCCACGTCGGGCGGTCGCCTGCCCTTGGACGTTTCTGCACGGCTGTCTGGAAACCTGCTGCCTGACCCTGGCTCTGTGCGGCATTGCTCCAGCTGGAGGCCTCCGCTTGGCTCTCAGAGCCAAAATCACCTGGCCAGAATCACCTGGTGAAGTTAGGGCTGATGGTCGGAAACGTGGTGGGGGAGGGTTCTCCGCCAGGCAACCCGGGGGGGGGAACTCTGCAGGAAGGGAATGGATGAATAAATCCAGCTCGGGGTTGGGGGGTGGCAGCAGTGACAGGTATTTCAATGAACTGGAGAGGGTCTAGAAAGGTTTGTGATAACCTTGACCATTTGCAGGGTTGACCAGATTCTAGGGAGTCTGTTTCATGGGAGTTTACAATAGTTTCTGGAGTTACCTGGCTCATGGGGACACTGGAGGTTAGAGAAGGTTCCACTGAATGCATTCGGCGGTCTAACCCAGTCGTCTGGAATCACGGGAGCTCACTTGGGCTTTGGGAATGGGCAGAAAGCTAAGGACTCCTGCCCCTGGCCACACAGGCCACTGAACACTCCTGTGGCTGAAGAGACTGCCGAGGCTCCCCACTTCTTCCTAACCCGTCCCAACACTCTCCTCCCCTCTGTCCCTGCCAGCTCCCACCCCACGCAGCCATGAAAAGGGGCAGGAGCCAGGCAAGACCCTGGGGGCCAGCCTACGCCTGCCTTCCAGAATCAACACCTGGCAGACCCCAGCGGGGCCAGCGCTGTGACCAGCTCTCACATGATGGCTTGGCCTTTGGGAAAGGAGCTGAACCTCTGCAGCCTACCCAGGGTAACCCAGCCGACCTGCATGCACCTTGATTGCACACAGAACGAGATGGGGTAGACGTGAGAAACGGCAGAGTCCCTGGCTGGCACACCTAACTTCCTTCAGCTGTGGCCTGGCGGTTGTGAGGGGCAGGACACGATTGCTGTGGCAGAGGATTCCTCGACCACACGTCCCGGAGGCCAGACAGGACGGCAGTAGGCACGTGCGCAGAAGCACCAGCGCTGGAGGGGTGCCCAGCTGTCTGGTGTGAAGTCCCAGCTCCTTCGCACACTGGCGGTGTGACCTTATGCAAATTCCTTCCCAGGTCGGAGCCTGTTTTTGCGTCTCTGAAATGTGTATTAAACTACTTAGCTCCACAGTGTTGTATATTAAACAGTGTAACCGTTAACATGCCGGAACAATGCTTGCACAAAGGGAGTGCCCGAATGGTAGCTATCATCATGACTGAGCTACGAGCTTGGGGAGCACTGGTGATGAAGAAGCCGACCCACACCGAATGCACTCGAAGGTCCACTGTCTTCTGTGGCCACACACAAATGCAAGGGTTGGTCCCTTCTGGGGGAACATGAGAGGCCGATTGGAGTAGAAGTCACCTGTCCTGAGCCAGCATCAGCTATGGCCAGGGTGACCCAGGAGGCTCTCAGAATCCCCTACGACTGGTGCAGGCATATCAAGGGGTTAAAACCACAAACTGCTAAGGTGGACACAACTTGGAAAGCAGCTCTCTGATGGCTCTACAGGGTTACAGTGGCTTTGGTCCCCAAAGCAGAAGGCTTGGCCCCTTTAAATAGATGTTTCTGGAATAAACTCCTGCATGAAGCTGGCATCCAGAAGTCAGTCAGAGTTCTGCTTGCCAGCACTCTGAACCCGAGTAACCGCGCTGCCTTTGCTAGGACGGTGCTGGTTCTTTGTCATGCTGGGCGCAATCCAATTTTCCCCGAGCTGTAGGGACGTGGCCAAGTTCACGGCTGCCCTCTACTGATATGCAGAGCGTTGGACTCCAATGTGGTGACTGGACATTTGGGCGATGTTATCCACTGAATGAATGCATGTGTCCTCCCAAAACCCCTGTGTTGAAGCCCTAACCGCAGAATGGCTGTGTGTAGAGTAAGAAATGAAGGTTATGTGAAGTGCTACAGGTGAGCCCCTGGAGAGCTAGCTTCTTCACACGCTCTCCATGCACACACCAAGACAAGGCCTTGCGAGGATACAGTGACATGACAATCCGCAAACCAGGAAGAGGGCCCTTACCAGAACGCTAATCAGCCAGAATCTCCATCATGGACTTTCAGCTTCCAGAACTGTGGGAAAACAAATCCCTGGTTAAGCCACCCGGCCTATGGTGTTTTGTTAGGGCACCATGTCCTCCTGCCCTTTGTTATCCCACCAATCCCAAGATGTCTTGGAGCCACCTTTGCAGAGCCGCGCAAGGCAAGGCTACAAACAGGAATAGAGCCCATGTCATAGGTGTCTGAGCTCCTCTGCTGGAAGCAGCCACTAGGAGCAAGCAAGAGGCTTAAGGAAAAGAGGTTTCTGAAGGGGGGAGGACGGTTGGTGCAGCTGTTAGCAACCAGTGAGGCAGCAGAATGGGAGCGAGAGCCCGAGTCCCACAGCCAGGGCACCTGAGCTGGATCATCCGCTCTGCCTGGGTCGCATGTCTGAATTTCTGCTGGTCTTAGTTTCCTCATCTGTAATACGGGTGGGAACAGGACCTGCTTCATAGGATTCTCAACACTCACGGGACTGCTTAGCAAGCTGTTAGGCTCAGGCTTGCTAGGTAGCACGGCTTCTGAACGAGAGCTATCAGCAGCATCAACCGGAATGCCATCCCAGAAGTGCTTGTGGCAGTGCCAACAGCTGCTACCTCGGTCCACAGCCCTGTGCAAACATGTGCTGTGGCAAAACTGCCGGCCACTTCCTGACAGTGTGCCGAGCTGCAGGGCAGCTGTGCTGTGGCTCCTCACCCTGCACTTGCCCCCTAAGCTACCTCTTCCACTTGCGTGGCTTCCGTTGCTTTTCCAGTGACTCCCTCCACACCACCCCTGCACCCCCCAATACCGTCATTTGGAGATCTCATACAAACTCACCAAGTCCAAAACTCATCATCCTTCTGTCTAAATGAGATCATCCTTCTAATTCCCTTTCCGGCCCCCATCCGGTTGTCTCCCTTTCCTGCGGTTTTTTCTCTAGAACGTTCCAGTGAACACACTGCACCTTTAACTTAGCTGGTGTGGTGTCTCCATCAACCACAGTGAAGACCCACAAGGGAAAGAATCTTGGTTTTCTCTTCAGCATGACACCTAAGTTCCTCCGGCACAAGGATACCCAAAGCGAACTCGTCCCATCTTCCCAGATGCACCACCACCACTTCCTGCACACCGCTCTGCTCCACCAGGCCCCCTGCCCCCCAAACCAGCACCCCCGCATCCATTTTCGCCTCTCTCCAGTCAGTACATTCAGTAACCGCAGGTCCCAGCTTCACACTTGGAATGGCTTCTCCCTGCTCTGGGGACAAAAAAACAAAAGCCTAACCTTGGCCTGAGGCCCAGGGCCACCTGCCCACCCCCAGCCTCATCTCCTCACACCCCTTTGGTCACAGCAGCCTTTCAGTCCCCAGGGCCCCTCCTCCTTCTGGGTAATTCTTTCTCATTCTTGAGGTCTCAGCTACAACATCTCCCTTCCTCAACAAGGGCGTGTCCTAGTCCTGCTCGTGCTGACCACAGCTGTGAACGGCCTCACTGGTGGCTGCTGGTCTCTGCTCATTGCTAACCTGGAAGCTGTCCGGTCGGCGACACGCCTCTTGTTTGCGGACATTTCCCCAAGGCCCCACACATTGTAAACATGAGACAGGCACTCAGTAAGTACTTGTTAAATCAAACAGAGTGGCACAACAAAGCTAAAGGCTAGGGTAAAATTGCCTGGGCATTCTTTTTTGGACTCGTCTCTCAAATTTTCCACCTTAAACTTCTATCAGTTGAAATGATTGAGCTGACCTCTCCCTTACTGAGTGGTCCTCCAAGTGGCCGGTTCGGTTGGAGAGGGAATCCACCAAGTTGTTAGTATCTACCACTTCGTACTTGCACAAAACAAAGTTCATACCTACAGCCATTTCTGCTTGAAGTGCTCCTTTTCCGCAGGAACACACACCTCTCAGCAGAACCATTCCCCTGCTTGCTGAAGTTGCTACTTCCCACACCTACCTCCTGGTCTCTCCCCGCACTCTGCCCCGAGATTCTGTTCTCAGCGAGACCCTCCCTGGCCACTGGATCTGAAACTGCAGTTCTTTCCCAGCCCCCGACTTTGCTTCCTGCTCAATTTTTTCTCCTTAGAACTTGGCAGTGAACACACTATTTATACTCTGCACCAACCAGAATGAAGACCCGTGAGAGAATGAGTTGTTGTTTATCCTCGGCCTGGTATTAGCTGAACAAAAACCCAATGCAGTTGTTTGGAGCCAGAAAAAAACAGCAACCGAGGAGCAGAGCCTCTGTTTTTGTCTCCTTCTGTGTTCCTGTTTCTCCAGCCTGGAAGACAGGACCGATTAAACCTAGCCAGGTAGGAACTTTAACACTCACAGCTCCTTTCCTTGAGGACAGAAACTATGAATACCTTAAAGCTTGAGTTGTCCTGAGCACCATTCAAGACTTGGGAAAAGTAGCTGAACTCATCACTTTAAACTATACCAAAGAAATCCTGCCTCTAAGCTCCTAACAGGAACCTTCCAGGAGTAGCACGCCCACTTCAGGTGGCTTCTCTAGTTCCTGTCATCATGCCTGCATTCAGCCTTCCAGAAGGGGAATGTTGAGAGAGCATCTCGCCAGGCTGGCATTGTAGCCTAGTGGACAAGGCCACTGCCACAGCCTGTGTCCTAGATGGGTGCCAGTTTGAGACCCAGATGCTCCACTTGCCATCCAGATCCCTGCTAATGTGCCTGTGAAGGCAGCGGTGGATGGCGCAGGTCCTTGGGCTCCTGCACCAGGTAGGAGACTGGGAAGAAGATCCCGGCTCCTGGCTTTGGCCTGGCCCAGCCCTGGCCACGGTGGCCATCTGGGGAATGAGTCAGTGGGTAGAAGATCTCTGTCTTCTCCCTCTCTCTGTGTAACTCTTTCAAATAAATAAATACATCTTAGGAGGGAAGGAAGGTGGTACAACATTCCTCTTCAGGGTGTAACAGAGAAGTGGCACACACCATGTCTGCTCATATCCTATGGGTCAGCACAAAGGGAGGCTGGGAAAAGTAGTATGCAACTGGGTCTAAGTGTTTCCTAACTAAAGAAGGCCAGAAGGGGTATCAGCAACCCCAGAGTGTATCAGATCATGACAGAGCCTTCTCGTGTGGACATTGTTCTGCACTTGTATCACGAGTTAGGCTTGCACTCAGCATCTTTACCTGCACCGACATCACTAACTTGGTCTCAACAAGCTGATGCAAACCTCATTCCACAGACTTTTATGGAGAGAAAAGGCAGTCGGGGAATGCTTACTGTTAACGCTATCATGCCTCTGAAGGAACGACAAAGTAGCCCAAACCTGTCAAAGCCCTCCAGGCTCCTGTGTTTTCCGAGTGCTAACTTCCTGCCCCTACAACACCCACACACTCTAAAACAAATTCAACTTTTAGTCTCAAGTACAAAATATGGGTCACCTACTTTGAGCCTCCTCCTGTTTCTCAAAGGCCTGATCCTCATCTACAACCACTGGGAAGGGTCCCAGTGTCTGATCCAGGGCACGGAACTCAAACTACGCAGCACCCAGCGTCCTAACTCTGTAAGCTCTGAAATAAAAACTACACCTTTCTGTTCTTTTCACTTGTCAAATATGTCAAGAAAATCATGCCCTTTTTGCTCTCTGGGAAAACACTGAATGTCAACAGGTTAAAGCTCCAATCTGAATGATAATTGTGTAGGTTCTCAGATCAACAATCCCAGGAGCCTGTTCCCTTTAGGGCAAAGGTCCCAAAGTTCAAACTGAAATAGACGCATGTGCTCTAATATGTTGTTTCCCTTTTTAATTTATTTAAGATTTATTTATTTGAAAGGCAGTCAGAGAGAGGCAGAGGGAGATAAGGAAAGAAAGGTCCTCCATCTGTCAGTTCAGTTCCCAAATGACTGCAATGGCCGGAGCTGCACCAATCTGAAGCTAGGAGCCAGGAGCGTCCTCTGGGTCTCCCACGCGGGCGCAGGGGCCCAAGGACTTGGGCCTTCTGTTGCTTTGCTGGGCCACAGCAGAGCTGATTAGAAGGGGAGCAGTCAAGACCCAAACCGGCACCCATATACAATGCTAGCACTGCAGGCATCGGCTTTACCTGCTGTGCTACATCGCCGGCCACCCCCTTTCTTCTAAGCAGTGTAATCAAGATGTCTAACACAGTGCTGATCTAGAACCAATGCAGCTAAGAACTGACTTATTACAGTCTGTACAAGGTGAATCCCAGCTTTTGGTTTTTATGTTTAATCTCTTCTTGCTTCAGCACTGAGCACTCCATAGACAGGAGAGGGCAGGCTTACACTGCAGAGAGCTACACCAGCAGTGATAGCACAGGTGTGTCTATGCGGAGCTCACATTCCCATGACACGAGACTGTCCATCAACAGCGTAAAGAAAACACATGGTGCATGCTTAACGGTGATAAATGCTATGAGCAGAGAAAAGCTTTCTTGAGTACGCAGAATTTAAGAAATATTTTGCAACCAAACCAGTTTCTCCGAAAACCAGGGGCTAGAGCTCCACCCAGAGCAGCTCATCCTTGTCAAAGATGGCAAAGGACGGCAGGAGCTACCACTGGAACAGGTTCCAGTGGCACACATGCAGACATTCAGTGGTTAGCTATGGGTTGCAGTTTCTGCTCCTAATTTTCTGTACTGTTAAAATCCTCAGCATTTATCTTGGATATGAGTACTACTGAACATCAGACAGCAGGCGAAATTAATTGCATGATGAAAAGGAAGGGGTAAGGCACAGTAGAGGAGCTTTTCAAAATCGACCTCCGGGGGCCGCTCACTGTGGTAGTGAGTTGAGTTGCACCTGAGGAGTAACAATGTTGACCTCTGAAGTACTTGAGTTCCTTGCTCCTGGCTTCAGCCTGGCTTTTACAGCCATTTGGGGAGTGAACAAGCAGAAAGATGATTTGCCTTTCAAGGGGGTGGTGCTGTGTAGTAGTAGGTAAAGGCCGCCGTCCGCAAGGCTGGCATCCCATATGGGCTCCAGTTCCACACCCTGCTTCTCCATTTCCAATCCAATTCTCTGATATGGCCTGGGAAAGCAGTAAAAGATGACTCAAGTAACTGGGCCCCTGCACCCACATGGGAGACCCAAGAGAAGCTCCTGGCTCCTGGTTTTGGATCAGCCCAGCTCTGGCCATTGAGGGCCTTTGGGGAGCAAACCAGCAGATGGAAGATCTGCCTCTGCCTCTCTGTAATTCTTGCCTTTCAAATAACTAAGTCTTAAAAAAAACCTACCTCCAAATATCAATCAACTGCTGAGGAAGGGCCCTTCGAAGGGAAACATTCACACGCTGACCTGATACGATAGATACTAAGTAAGTCTTAATCACAGACTAAAGCCTCTTTCAATCCAACACATTTCACAATGCACATGCTTATGCAAACTGCCAACACTATTTATATTTTCTCCACATGATCATTCCCCTTTCTTTAAAATACAACCCCCAAAAAAGTGATTTACACCAAAAGAACAAAAAAAATGTTTGGCAAAAAGCTTATTAAAGACTTACCAATTAAAAAACAAAAATATGGTATTTAAAATGGTAAATGGAGGCAGCTCTTAGAAATGCTTCCTCTTTCAACCAAATATACTACACAGAGTTCTACTTTCTCAAAAGCACTGTCTGCTAACAGCCTTCTTATAAATGCTCATCAAATATGACCAGCATCAAACTGCTGTAACATAAAACAGAATCAGCCATTACTCCTACATCACCTGAACGGTTTTGGCCACAGTAACTTAAAAACTATCTTAAATCTGAGAAGGTACCAGCTTTTCAGTGAACTTTTGTGAGGTCAAGTATTTTACAAACAAAAATGCCTGTCAAACACCAGTCTCTACAAAACATCTAAGTGATTTTCAAATAAAAGACCAAAGCAGCAACGGATTTGCAGAAATTCAATCCTTTGAGGAAGACTCTTTTCTGAAGAGAATTTCCATTTATTTTCAGGGGCTATTTAGTTTGAGTTTCACTAGTACTCTGGCCAGAGCAGGTGGATTTTCACCACCTTTCCTAATCAGACTGCGTTGCACTTCTTGTACACACGACACAGAGGGGTGGCAGTAACTGATGGGGATGATCAACAGCTAGTGTGTGATTTAAAGTTTTTCAAAAGTAGAGGGGGAGGGGCTGGTGCCGTGGCTCACGTGGTTAATCCTCCACCTGCAGCACTGGCATCCCATATGCATGCTGGGTTCTAGTCCCGGCTGCTCCTCTTCCAGTTCAGCTCTCTGCTGTGGCCTGGGAGGGCAGTGGAGGATGGCCCAAGTGCTTGGGCCCCTGCACCCACATGGGAGACCAGGAGGAAGCCCCTGGCTCCTGGCTTCAGATCAACGTGGCTCCAGCCGTAGCAGCCATTTGGTGGGGGTGAACCAACGGAAGGAAGACCTGTCTCTCTCTCTCTCTCACTAACTCTGTCAAATAAGTTAAAAAAAAGAAAAAAAAGTGGAGGGGGAAAAAAAGACAAAAAATAAAGAAAATACAGCTGATTCACAAATTGGACCATCAACTGTTGCTCTAGCAAGGTCAAGCAGCATCAATAATTACTATGAATCAAAAAAATCAACAGAAACGTTACTTATCTAAAAATATGAGTGCATATATACCCGGCACTCTTCTAGGAACTTTATTTGTATTACTTCATTGAATTTTACCCAAAATCCTAGACAGCAGATTTGTATTTTACAAATGAGGAAACTGAGGCACAGAGAGATGTAGCAGCTTCCCTTGGGCACATGGCTGTGAGACCCAGGACCCCGATGCAGGGCGGAAGACGTGGTATATTCATTTTTTATTACTAGCGTACAAACAGGTAGCAGCAAGAGACCATCTCATCCCTCTTGCACAATGAAATGCAAGTCAAAACACAGTACCAAAATAAAAAAGACACATTAGGCAGGTTTTGAGGTTTATTAAAATAAAGTATTAGCAAACAATTGCAAAAACAAATTTTTTAAGAGTTATGGCTTTGAAAAGCACAATATAGTAAAACCTAGTACACATTTGTAAGTATCAAAAAGAACAGTCGAAGCAAGTTGCCAAAATTTCATTTTCTCAATATCAACAGAAACGGACAAGCACAAATGAGAAGAGCAGACCTGCAGCGCAGCCGTTGGTTTGGTCTTTATCATCTGCATGTGAAACACCTTTCTGGGAGAAAGTCAGCTGTTGCACACATTCATCCCATTTTCCTGACAATTTTACCCAATTTCAGTGATTTCAAAATGCAACTTTAACCACACAGGTTAAAAAGAAAATCACTTGCTGAACCAGCCCCTTCTAGAGTCCCTAGAGTTATTTTAGGAACAAATCAAAGCAGTATCATCTTCAGTGGTAATAAAAGGCAACAACCTGGCACTAAAAGATTTCTGTTACAAAGATTTGGGATTCTTTGGCCTCACTGGAGTTTTGTTACAGCTCACACCTGCTAGTAATCAAGACACTACCTATTCATTCATGAAGGGGAAAAACTACCTGTACACAAAATTCCAAACTTTTAAAGGTAACTTCAAGTAAATTCGTATTGTATAATGGCTTACGACGATTCTAAGAATTTTAGGAAGTGAGTTATTTAGACAAGAATGACACAAACCTTTCTCACCCTGCCATGAATGACCAATCCATCCCCGTCTACAACTGGATCTTTTGAACAAAGTAACTCATCACTTGTGTTACATCAGCTGCTCCTGGCAAATAGCATAGCATACATTTTCTCATTTAAAAAAACAACAAACCCGTCAGAGTGTGAACTCACTTCCACTGGTTTTGGTGAACCACCCAACTGCAGGATGTCACTTAGTTTACAGGACAGCAGTACTTTGGGAAACAAGTGATCCAATGTGGCAGGCTTGATAAACACTGTTACTCCTGTAACCAGCACCCACCGAGCTGCTGATAAACACTGTTACTCCTGTAACCAGCACCCACTGAGCTGCTGATAAACACTGTTACTCCTGTAACCAGCACCCACTGAGCTGCGTTCCACTCAATTCCACAGAACTGCAGAGGTTTCTGTTTGGCATCTTTGTTTACGCAGAAGAAATGCCTTGAATTCTCATTGTTCATTCATACCTCCTTCACAATAAGAAAATTCCTGAGAATCTCACCTATTATCAATGAGAAACATGCTGCTTGCCCTGGGGAACAGGCATCAAACCTCCAAAAAGCTGTCCTGGCTTATGCTAAGACCACCCATCAATCACCATTTAGGAAAACTTCCATAACAATCATCAAGCACATCTAAAACCAACAGGTCCCTACTACCTTCAAGGATACTTGCTTGTCTAGCTGATGGGCGTAACAGGACACATGTTCATATTCATACTTGGGAGATTACGTGAGGATTTAATAAGACAAGGAAGGGCTCCGACCCAGTTAAAAGTTAACGGGTCCAAAATCGAAGTCTTCACTGGGAGCTGAATTCACTAATAATTTATCAAGATTCTGTTTTCCTTGGAAAGAAGGATATTAATGTGTTTTAAGTGGGAAAGGTGATAATGATCCTAAGTACTATTAAGCAAATGATGAGAAAAAGCATCAAGAAATGCCACTGTACTGGTAAACCAGATGCTCTCTGTAACCCAAGCACAGTGCTGTGAGAGGCACCAGCACAGGTTCTGGAGTTTCTCCACTGGTGTGATTTCATTTCCTGTGTAAACGTTCTCCTCCAACAGAGAACTATTACAGGGCAGGGAACTGTTCCCTGGGTCCCCTCGGGTTATACGAAAGGTTTGTAACACAGGCCTGGGTTCTCATCTTGACAGCAGGTTTCAGACCTGAATACTTAGCAATCACTCTACATCCCAAAAGGGTGTCTTGCTTTCAAAAGTTACAAAAAGGGTAAAATGGCTGTGTCTTTCTGTATTACTGGGTGTGGCCCGCTGAATTACTGAGTTAGTAAAAGTACTCCAGATTTCACCTCAGGAACCCAGCCAATTCTACTACCACAGTTGTCTTACACAGCAGCAGTAAAATGTGAAAAATGATTCATATTGATGCTTACAGCTGACATTGTTTTCCTTAAAATGTCTCTAAAATAATGTTAGTCTCAGTAGATTAATAACATGACTACTAGTTTACATTCCATAATTTTACCCAGGCAATAACAACCAGGCCGTAACATTCCATTATGTACAGATGACCGTCAAATGCACCTTTTATATCCTGCTTTTATGCAATTAATATTTTCCTGTTGCTTTAATTCATCACTAAGATTAATTTGATTCTACTTTGCTTTCTGTATTTACCAAATTGGTTGTAACTCTGTTATTTCCATATTCGGTCTTTTCAGTTGGTATATGCTTGTATAAATAGTGATTATTGTAGTGCTGATGTTTTCATAAACTTGACTAACTATTAACCATCCTGTAGATTAAATAAAACCTTAAAACTGTGATTTTCTTGGAGTAGGTGCTGTGGCACAGTGGGTTAAGCTGCTACTTGGGATGCCTACATCTCTTATCAAAGTGCCGGGTTCCAGTCCCAGGTACTCTGCTTCCAATTCACCTCCCTGCTAATGTGCCTGGGAAGCAGCAGATGATGGCCCAAGCACCGGGGACCCTGCTACCCAGGTGAGATATGCAGGAGTTCCTGGTTCCTACCTTTGGCCTGGTCAAGCCCCAGCTGTTTTAGGCATTCAGGGAGTGAGCCAATGGGTGGAACGTCTCTCTCTGCCTCTCCTCCCTCCGGTCACTGTGACTTTTGGACAAATAAATCTAAATAACAACAACAAAAAAAAGCTACCTGTAATTTCCACAAATGCTGTTTGCCAGGATTTCACTTTTTTTTTCCCTAGCAAGTGTTACTTCCCATTCACAGACACATGGGCATTCTTAGTGACTGTAAAGCAGCTGGAGTAAATAGACTTCTCATTTAAAATCCACAGGTGTGGGGCTGACAACTTTGAATAACTACAGGAAGTATACCCTTTTCCATGAAACCCTTGAGAGCTAACAGCTTCAACACTGTCTTCTATGAGGCCAGTCACACAAAATCCTGCTAACTCCAAAAGCTATGACATTATGGTCACAAATAAAAACAATGTTTAATTAGCTCCCATTTGAAAACATCAGTAAAACTATGCAACAGATTCTCCTAGTTTACCATGGGAACCTGCTGAAGTTGTTTCCATGTATCTGTCATTCAACTTGAATGATTTTTTTTCCCACAAATTTGTTCCAAAGATTGTGCCATGCACCTGACGGGTGAGAGAATGATGAAAACACAAAGCAAATGGCTCTCCAATGTGGCTGCCACTGCTCTGGGAGACTGAGGACGCATGTCTTGTGACACTTGTGCTAAGGCTCAGGTTACTGTCACAAAGTGGTCCTGTCACCCAGCAAGAATGGTGGTGAGCTGGGACACAAAGGGCTCTTCAACTGAAAAAAACGCAAACCACCCATGGGCTGCACTTAGAAAAACAATAAATAATGGCACAGGAGACAAAAGAAATCACATAATCCTTTCCTTAAAAGACGTACTTTTTTTTTCCATAAAAGCAGAAATAGTAAAAGTAGAAAGTTAAACCAAACTAACAGTTTAAACAGAATGACAACATGGCTCCATACACTTTCAAAAGGCACCAGAAAACAAAACTTCTTGCGTTGGGTAAATTAGGTTATCTTTTTTCCCAAAATAATGTCTTCATTCTATTGCCATACTAACTGTCCATTTAACAGCTCCCTAGAAAAAGTGTTAAAAGCTTTTGCTTAACATTTTAGAGTTTTCATGTTTTTCCTCTTTGAAGATAGTACTTTGGGAGTCTAGCATCCAACAGGTACTAAAAAATGGAAGCTGACACAGTACTGATGGTGAGAGAACCGTCTACAATCTGTTACATGAATATTCTAAAAATCAGCTATGCCAACACTCGCTGCTGATTCATGTGAGCACCTGATCAGAAGCCTCATTCTTGAGGTCCACGTTGAAGGGTTCCCACGGCTAGAGTGCACAGGTTCCCACATGAGCTGACAGAAGAGCAATGGCATTAAGTGTGTGATTTTCCAGCATTAATAACACCCATAAAATCACAGAGAATTAAAAAGGCACCTGAAGTTGGAGCTACAGAATAACAGTCTTATAACCAAGGTTGAAAATAACAAGAAAATTAAAAAAAAAAAAAAAAGAAAGAAAAAGCCTAACTTCCTACAACTGTAGTCTAAAAGTTGCAGTGTTTATTAATACAAAAGAGGTAACCACAGAAGTAAGGCTAAGCATCTAAGTCCAAGTCACTTGAGTGTGTTTTACCAAAGATTACACTAAGAACTGCCACCCATCAAAGTGCAAAATGAAAGATTAATGCATGTAAAAATTAGAGTTTTTGCAACATTGGCCAAAAGCAGCAAACACAGCTGAACGAGGCCATGCATGCACTGTCACTGGCTATAAAGTAGTACTTATGACAGATTATGAGTAAATGACATATACTGGAGATCAGTTATTTGCAATATTATTTTTAAAAAGGAAATGTTTTACAAAAGGTATATAGCATAAAGTTACATTACACTGACAAACATTTAGCTATATTAAAGGTAAATTTTACGATGTCATCTAGAAAACTATCACTCTGCTTTCAGTGAGCACTGCCTGTTGAGACGCACACAGTGTTCCTTCAAATCAAACACCGTGTTCTTATAGTTCTTTTTAAGCCCCTATCTTTTGCTTTTGCAAAACAATGAACCCTACTTTTTTAAAGCTGATGGGACAAAAACGGTGATAAAAGCAGTTTCAGGAACATAAACAGTGGGAGGAAAGACTTAGTTTTCATTATACCCTATTTCGTGTTTCACCTTGTGATTCTTCTTATATATTTAACTAACAAAAAATTGTTGAGACGAGAAAGCAAAAGCATGTTCCAGTTTAGCATCAATGCAAACTTCTGACCTGGGGCACAATACTCTGCATCTTTCACAATACCTCTGAGAGTTCATCACGGGAACATGAATACAAACAAATGTAGATTCATCACAAAATACAAATGTATTGGTCACAATTATGTAGAAAAAAATAAGCTGTAATATCTGTTTTCCATGTAAGCTCACAGTATCTGTACTGAAAGTTTCTCTAAAATTAAAACAAGTCCACTAATAATGTAATTGAAAAGAATACTTCTGCACTATGAAACAGAAGATATGGGGTTAAGAGGGGAACCCATCTGAGTAAGGACTTTATCCAGCCACTGAAGAGGCCCATGAAGGTGAATCTCAATCCAACATGGGGTACTGGTCACATCCTGCCGGTGATATTCTGCTCCCCAGCCCTACGGAAATGAAGATATCATAGCAAATTTCTCTTTAAATTGTCAACCAGTTTAAACACATTATCTTTTTGTTGTTTTGATAAAATTGAACAGTAATGATGACAAAAAAAACAGCCTCATCATTCAAAACTATATGAATTTTTAAGTAACATATAACTCCCTTAACAGAAACCTAAATGCCCAGCACAGTTCAGACATGTATCTTAGAAATTTCAGAAATGTAAGATAATATCTTGTAATTAGAACAGTATTTCTGTAGTGAAACGCATCCTCACTTAATGAGATAAATTCAAATAAACAGCATCGTAAAAGTTCATGTCAGACTGTTAACAAAAATTCCTGGTTTTCAGGTTATTGTTTCCTAAAATTAAATTTGTTTACTGGAGAGGCAGAGAGAATGAGCTCCCACCCACTGGTTCACTTCCCAAATGCTCACAGTGAGTGAAGCCAGGAGCTGGGAACTCAATTCACGTCTCCCACATGAACAGCAAAAACCTAACCACTTGAGCCATCACTTCCTGCCTCCCAAGATGCTCATTAGCAGGAAGCTGCAGTGAGCAGCCAGGACCAGGTGTCAGACGAAGGTACTCCAACATGGAATGTACAGTCTTAACTGCCAAGCCAAATGCCTGCCCCATGCACACCCTCCCCTTTGTGACTTAAAGCCATGTACACACTGATCAATGCACATGTGTATAATTTAGTCGAGCAGTGACACAGAAATTATCCTTTAAGATGGGAAACTAATGGATGAATTGGGCTGAAACATTTTAGCCTACAATTCCTGCCAAAAATTAAAACAGAGGGAGTGATTAAGATGCTGCTTGCCACAGCCCGTCTAAGACTGCCTGGGTTGGAGTCCTGCCTCTACCACTACTCCTGGCTTCCAGTTAATGTGCAACCTGAGAGGCAATGGGAGATAGCTTAAGTAAGTGGGTCCCCTGGCCCAGACTGACTTTCTGACTCTTGGCCTCCAGCCCAGGCCCAGTTGTTCCTGGCACTCAGGGAGTAAACCAGCAGATAAGAGATCTGTCTCTTGCTTTCTGAGTAAGTGTGTGTGCCTCTGTCCTTCAAATAATTACAATTACCTTTTTAACACTGCTTGTGGCAGTCATGGCCTCTGACAGTGGGGGGTGGGAGGGAGGCAGGAGGGGAGATGGGTAGAGAAGCTGGGGGGAGTGGAGATGAAAATATGTATTATATTTTCATAGAGGGAAAGGAATTACCTTCAGTCAATTGATAAACTGATGCACTGGAATAGAACAGACTTTTGTTTATGAACCATACCTCTGGAATGTCAGTGGAATCAGGTCAAGAGAATAAATGATAAACGTGTAAACCTTACAGCTTAGATACAAGTAAAAATAATTTTAGTATTCTAAGTCATTGCTAATATGCTGTAACGGAATCTATTAATAATACTGTTGAAGCTAACAACTGAAAAGGAAATTTTAACATTAAATGCTTTCCAGTCTTTTAACTAAAATGCTTCATAAACTCAACCCCTATTTGACATCTAAATCACTAACGATGATGTGTTTATAATGCATGGATTAGAAAATGAAAATGCAGGCCGGCGCCGTGGCTCAACAGGCTAATCCTCCGCCTTGCGGCGCCGGCACACCGGGTTCTAGTCCCGGTCGGGGCACCGATCCTGTCCCGGTTGCCCCTCTTCCAGGCCAGCTCTCTGCTGTGGCCAGGGAGTGCAGTGGAGGATGGCCCAAGTGCTTGGGCCCTGCACCCGCATGGGAGACCAGGAGAAGCACCTGGCTCCTGCCATCGGAACAGCGCGGTGCGCCGGCCGCAGCGCGCCTACCGCGGCGGCCATTGGAGGGTGAACCAACGGCAAAAGGAAGACCTTTCTCTCTGTCTCTCTCTCACTGTCCACTCTGCCTGTCAAAAATAAAAAAAAAAAAAAAAAGAAAATGAAAATGCAGACTTACCATATGATTAAAATGTTAAATTCAACAATTTAATTTGAAGCCTATTAATTCAGGTTAAAATTAACTATCCTCTTTTATTTAACAGACGGAATTTTAATTATAACAGGAAGACACGCTACATATGTTTACAGTAACTCATGTTTTGGATCACAACTCACCTTGACGAAACTCATTCGAATGGTGCACATTTTGGTGAGCTCATACACTGCCTCAAACCCATGATTGACAGACTGGGCCAGAAGCTGAGCAAACTCTTGATTGTTAAAAATTTTGAGGCTGCAGCTGCTAGGAATCTTACAGACAGTGGTGGGATGAAAGCCGTGATGAAAGTTGCAGTTCCTACTCTGTACAAATATGCTGCTGTCACTGAGACATTCCGCATACACCTCTCCACCAACATAGTACAGGTGAACTCCTTAAAAAGACAGGCATTGCGAGAGTCAGATTAGGTACGGCCTTATCTACATATCAAAGAGGTTGTACAGTTCATCAGAAATACCTACAAAGCCACAGCAAACTCCTGACCATCTGAACGAGAGGCTACCACTAGATGGCCTTCTGCTGCCAAAGACAACCAAGAAGTTAATGAAAGCCTCAGTCCAAAATGGCTCCCAAAAAACTGAGTCAGGCCTCAGGCTGGCAGTATAGCAGTCTTTCACTTTATCCAACAATCATTTATTATCTCTATGAGAAAACACTAAGAAAGCTGCCTTTTGATAATTTTTCAAAAGAATGTTCTGTGCTACCAACTTAAATAAACAGTCACCTGGCAGAGTTTTGCATTCTTTCTGTGAAAAGGACAGCTGATAATTTAAAAAGTTACATTTCAAGTCACAGGAATAATTTTGGATGGCAGACTTCCTTTACTTTCTTTTAAACTTTCTTAGATACAGAAATAAATGAGGGGCCGGCACTGAGGCACTGCGGGTTAAAGCCCTGGTCTGAAGTGCCAGCATCCCATATGGGCGCCGGTGTGAGTCCCGGCTGTTCCTCTTCCGATGTAGCTCTCTGCTATGGCCTGGGATAGCAGCAGAAGATGGCCCAAGTCCTTGGGCCCCTGCACCTGTGTAGGAAACCCGGAGGAGGCTCCTGGCTCCTGGCTTCGGATTGGCACAGCTCCAGCCGTTGTGGCCATCTGGGGAGTGAACCAGCGAACGGAAGACGTCTCTCTCTGTCTCTACCTCTCTCTGTAGCTCTGTTTTTCAATAAAATAAAATAAATCTTAAAAAAAAAAAAAAGAAAAGAAAGAAATGAAAAGTTTTAAAGTTCTGGGGCCAGTATTGTGGCACAGTGAGCTAAGCTGCTCCCTGCAACGGCCTGCATCCTTTCAATCCTGGCTGCTCTGCTTCCAATCCAGCTCCCGGATGGCTCAAGCACTTAGGCCCAGCCACCACAAAGGCAATCCAGGTGGAGTTCCAGGCTCCTGACTTCAGCCCTGCCCAGCACCAGCACCCTTGCAGCCATGTGGGGAGTAAAACAACTGATAAAGATCTCTCTCTTTCTCCCTATTTCTCTGCCCTTCAAATAAATAAATCTTTTTTTTTTTTAAAAGGTATTCTATCACTAAAGCTAAAGCCATCTAGTATTTTCCCAAATTATCCTTCTAACCTCCTCAAATTAATTTTTCTTCCTCAAAGGCAGAAACTGCTAGTTTGGTGTGTATCCTTTCAAACCTTTTAATATGCATTTAATTACGTATCTAGGCCGGCACCGCGGCTCAATAGGCTAATCCTCCGCCTGCAGCACCAGCACATCAGGTTCTAGTCCCGGTTGCCCCTCTTCCAGGCCAGCTCTCTGCTATGGCCTGGGAGTGCAGTGGAGGATGGCCCAAGTCCTTGGGCCCTGCACCCCATGGGAGACCAGGATGAGCACCTGGCTCCTGGCTTTGGATCAGGGCGATGCGCCAGCCATAGCACGCCGGCTGCGGCAGCCATTGGAGGGTGAACCAACAGCAAAGGAAGAACTTTCTGTCTCTCTCTCTCACTGTCCACTCTGCCTGTCCAAAAAAAAAAAAAAAAATTGCATATCTAAGTTACTATGGAACATTTTTCTTGGTTTTACATATGGGTGGGTGTCTGGCTTAACTTTGTTTTCTAAGTTAGCCAGTATCATATTCTATTATCAGAAACCTGCTCTTAACAGATCTTAGCGGATTTTACTAGGCTCCAAAGCAGAACTCTGCCACTGTATATATTCTAAATGGTGTACATTATTTGAGAATGAGTATCATGCTGTGGTATTAAAAACTGCTTTATTTCTGAGCAAATAAAACTGACCCATTAAAGAAAGGGTTTTAGAACTATATACTAGGAAAAAGGAGAAAATTAATTCCAGGATTTCAGAATTCACCAGGTAGATTTACCTTAAATTATTTCTATTGTAAGACGGGGGTTGAGGGGTAGGGAACAATGCACAGAAGTGAGGCAATTCACCTTAAAAATCATGGCAACTTGGCAGTAAAAAGAATCAAAACTTAGTTTACAACTTATTTTTGGCAGAGTAGTTTTAAAAAATATCTCCTATAACAAATCTCATGAAAATTTTACTTATTTTTGTTCTTATTTTGGACCAAGAGTCATGTCGAAAAGCAAAAAAGCAGCCAGAGGTAAAAGCTAATCCTCAAGAAAACAGGAACACTGCCTGCGACAGGCCTCCTTCCTGACTGCGTGGGGCATGCCATGGTGCAAACTGCAGTGGGAGAAGGGCCTTGTGTACAGGGCAACTGTTTTGCAGGGCTCATTATAAGCAAAACCTCATTACCAGCATCTACAACATCCCTCATTCTGGATTCCCACATCTAACTCTGCTTCTCCACCACTGTGATACTCAGAGACCTGTAGACAATCCCAGGCACTTCATAAATACCACAGTTATAAAATTCTCATCCTTCACCTACACTTCTATGCTGCATGAGTATTTCCTGTGTATTTACTATAAGCCAGGCTGTTTTAACCACCAAGGCTACTGTTATGAATAAGGCAAATTTCTGTACAACTTATATTCAAATAAGGATAACACTCAAAAAGTAAGATGGTTTCACAACCTTAGTACTACAAAGAAAAGCTAAGTTGGACAAGGAAGAGGGGATTCATTGTTATCTTTGAGTAATATATCCTCTAAAATATGCAATTTGAAGTAGAAGTCATGCCTTAAGCTTTATATACTTCTAGAAACCTTAGACAGTGCTATATACAACAAGAAAAGCAAATGACAAATGAAAACATTACCTTTTCCAATGTGTCGCCTGGTGTTTTCAATTGTCGAATTACGATTCACATTTGACAACAACCCCAAGCAGAATCTACTTTTGTTATTGGAAGGGTCTGTGAATCCATCTACTAACACACTAGTAGAAGATGCATGAAAAGCTTCCCCAACACGATTGTTTAACTCATAGTAGACAATTGAACACCAATGTTTGGGTTCCTCATAAGCAACAGGCTGAACATCTGTGAACAAACCAGAAAAAAAAAGTTTAATAAAGAATTATAAGAAAGTCAAGATTCTTTATATGTTTACCCTTTAACCCAACCCAGACACTGCATGAAAAAGAAAATGTTCACTTTTTCATTCAAGTCTCACTGTCCATCCTGGCTTTCAGCCTACATCCAAAAAACACTAGAAATAAGCTTGAGCATGACAATTTTTAAAACTATGCTAATACAAGGACTGGCGAAAGTTTCAGCCTGCTTGGGCTGCTTTAAAAAAATACCAAAACTGAACTAGTTAAAATAACAGAAATTTATTTCTCAGAGCCCTGGGAAGTCAAAGATCAAGGTGTTGGCAAATTTGCAAGGATTCACGTCCCAATTTGAGACAAATGCCCTCTGAAATGCATGCTCACAGGACCGTGTTTCAGTGTGGGCAAACAAAGAGCAGTCTTTCTCTTCTTAACAGGGCACTAAACCCATCATGAGGGGGCCAGCATTGTGACGTAGCACACAGGAAAAGGTGCTACTTGTGATGCCAGTATCCCATATGGGCACCAGTTCATGTCCCAGCTGCTCCATTTCCAAGCCAGTTCTCTGCTAAGGGCCTGGACAAAACAGCAGAAGATGACCTAAATTCTTTGGCCCCTGTTCCCACATAAGAGTCCCAGAAGAAGCTTCCAGTTCCTGGCTGTGGCCTGCTCAATGCTGGCCACTGTGGCCATTGGGGAGTGAACCAGCAGATGGAATAAATATTTGTCTCTCTTCACCCTCTCTGTAACTGTGACTTTCAAATAAACAAATAAATTGGTTTCTTTTTTTAAGACTTTATTTATTCATTTGAAAGAGTTACACAGAGAGAGGAGAGGCGGGGGTGGGAGGTCTTCCATCCGACGGTTCACTCCCCAACTGGCTGCAACGGCCGGAGCTGCACCGATCCGAAGCCAGGAGCCAGGAGCTTCTTCCAGGTCTCCCACGCGGGTGCAGGGGCCCAAGGACTCAGGCCACTGCACAGAGCTGGATCGGAAGAGGAGCAGCAGTGTCTTGAACCGTCACCCATATGGGATGTCGGCGCCTCAGGCCTGGGCCTTAACCCGCTATTCCACAGTGTCAGCCCCGGAACTAAGTCTTTTTTTTTTTGTTAAGAAAACGCATCATGAGGATTCCACCCTCATGAACTCATATACACCTAATTACCTCCCATGGGCCCCATCTCCAAACACCAACACATTAGCAGTCAGGGCTTCAATGTACGAATGTGCAACCGTCTGAGCATTCCATGTTTAGCCCTTGAAAATTCATGGTAAAATAAAATAAAAATTCATTCACAGGTAAAATATAAGTAACTCCATTGGAACAGCCCCCGGTCTTAACTCCTATCAGCAGCTCAGGTCTAAAGTCCAGTTTCATTTAAGTTAGAAGTGGGTGAGACTCAGGCAAAACCTCAACCTGTGAAACCTGTGAAACCAGTTACGTGCTGGGGGTGGAGAGGTGGGATTGGGGCACACTCTGCTCCAAGTACAAGACTTCAGAGGACAGCCAGTCTGGAAACCAAGGCAGCAATCCTGACAATCTATCAGTTTCAAGGCCACTTTTTGTCTTCTGAAGAACACTACAAGTTTTTAGTAAAGTATCTTTACTGACCTGTCCTATAGAATTTAAGAAATATGACAGCCTTCTTCATTCCAACCAGTCTCTGTTGCCTTCAGTTCAAACTGAGCTGTGCCCTGTTGGAATGGCTGCCTGATCACACCCATGGCTCACACCCACACCAATCTCACCAACTAGTCTATCAGCAAAACCTCTACTGTTCTCTTTTGAACACATTTTTTTTTTCATTTTCTGTAATATAAAGGGAATGAAAAATTTCCAAATTTTTAATAAAGTTCTGGTTCCTTTCTGCTTAATTCCTTTTTCATTTCTCTTTAAATTTCACCATGAGTAGTCATAGGAGAAACTAGGCCACTCCTTCAACACTGTGTAGTGTCACAGTGGGTTAAGCCACCATTTGCCACACTGATGTCCCACACTGGATCGCTGCTTTGAGTCCCAGCTGCTCTGCTTGCTGTCCAGCTTCCTGTTAACGTGCCTGAGAAACCAAAAGATGGCCAAGTACTCAGGCACCTGCCACTCACAGCAGGGTTTTTTCTAATATGGACCTCAAATTTCTATCTATTACCTGGTTCCAAAGCCACTTCCACATTTTTCAGATATTTGTTAAAACAGCACCCCAGCACTGAGGCCAATTTCTGTCTTAGGTGCTACAGGCTGATACAACAAAACACCACAGGCTAAAACATTTAACAGAAATTTATTTATCGTTCTGGAGGCAGGAAGTTTAAGATCACAGTGGCAGCAAATTCAGTGGTTGGGGAGGGCCCACTTATTAGCTTGTAGCCAAACACCTTATTGCTTTGTGCTGATAAGAGAGATGGAGGGAATGATCTTCTTAAGTGTAATCAAACCATCACGAAGACTCCTCCCTCACAACCTTATCTAAACCTCATTACTTCCCAAAGACTTCCATCTCCAAATACCATCACAATACATCACTAGCACCGAGGGCTTCACCATACAAATTACAGGAAGACACAATGCAGTACATAGCAGCAACAGTCAAATTATTTTTCTAGTACATTCTAATTCAGGCTTAAATATGAGATATAACCCTTTTTCTCAGCAACCTGAAAGATTTAAGAATGTATTACCTGTAAAACTATTCCGAACAAAAGCTGAGCTAATAAGCTAAGTGAGAGTCTCAGCAAACTAGGAACAAAAAGGTACTTTTCAAAGTAGGTAAAGAATGCTTACAGAAAACCTACAGCTAACATCATACTTGATGATGAAAACCTAGAAGTTTTCTTGCTGAGACTTCAGTAACAAAGCAAGAATGTCTCTTCTCACCCACTCCTTTCAACACTGGACTAAAGTCCCACTAATACAGTAAAACAACAAGGAATAGAGAGTACATCAATTGGGAAGAAATAAACTTGTTTTTATTTTAAAATAACATAATTGTAGAACATCCAACAGAACTGAATAACAGACTCCTTAAAGAGTCTGCAGGAGCCTGCGCTATGGCGTAGCAGGTAAAGCTGTCACTTGTGACAGTGGCATCCATATGGGCACCAGTCTCTGTCCCGGCTGCTCCACTTCCACTCCAGTTCCCTGCTAATGGCATGGGAAAAGCAGCAGAAGATGGCCTAAGTATTTGGGTCCCTGTAACCACGTGGGAGACCAGAAGCAGCTCCTGATTCAGCCTGACTCAGCACTGGCTGTTGCGCCACCTGGGGAATGACTCAGTAAATGGAATCCCTCTCTCTCTCTTTCAGTAATTCTTTAAAATAAAAAAATACAAATTAAAAAAAAAAGTTACTTTGTGGCTATCAATATACAACTCTGATGTCGATACTGAGAAGAAAAAAAATCTGAAAACAGCCAAAATAATACAGAAAAAACAAAGTATGACAACTGAAATTAATTGACTTTAAGACTTACTATAGGGGCTGGTGCTGTGGCTCAGCGGGTTAACGCCCTGGCCTGAAGCACCTGCATCCCATATGGGTGCCGGTTCAAGACCCGGCTGCTCCACTTCCAATCCAGCTCTCTGCTATGGCCTGGGAAAGCAGTGGAAGATGGCTCAAGTCCTTGGGCCCCTGCACCCATGTGGGAGACCCAGAAGAAGCTCCTGGCTCCGGATCGGTACAGCTCCGGCTGTTGCGGCCAATTGGGGAGTGAACCGTCGGATGGAGGACCTCTCTCTCTCTCTGCCTCTCTGCCTCTCCTCTCTGTGTAACTCTGACTTTCAAACAAATAAATAAATATTTTTTAAAAAAAGACTTATTTTAAAGATACAGTAAACAAACCAGTGTGATACAAATGAGAGAATAGAAAAATATATCCAAGGAACGAACAGAATAGAGTCCAGAACAGATCCACAACACCGCCAACGTACTTGGTGTTACTGAATTATACACACTTTAACAAGAGAGCCCCTAAAATACATAAATCAAAATATCAACAGAATTGGAAACTAGAAATAAATGATTCAACAATAACTGGAGACTTCAATCACCTACTCTCCCTAATACAATAAAGATAATAAACAAGGATAAAGAAAATTTGAACACTATCAACCAATTTGAACTGAAATACATAGAACTTACAATACCCTGTACCAGCAGAACATACACTTTTTTTCCAATGTACACAGAATATATTTTATTTTATTTTATTTTTTATTTATTTTTTTGACAGGCAGAGTTAGACAGTGAGAGAAACAGAGAGAAAGGTCTTCCTTCCGTTGGTTCACCTCCCAAATGACCGCCACAGTAGGTGCGCTGTGCCAATCCAAAGCCAGGAGCCAGGAGCCTCCTCCTGGTTTCCCATACAGGTGCAGGGCCCAAGCACCCAGGCCATCCTCCACTGCCTTCCCAGGCCACAGCAGAGAGATGGAATGGAAGAGGAGCAACCAGGAGAGAACCGGTGCCCCAGCCGGGACTAGAAACCAGGGTGCCGGCGCAGCAGGCAGAGGATTAGCCCAGAGAACATTTTCTAGGATACATCATGTGCTATGCCAGAAGCAGACAAACCTTTCCTGCCCAGCAACATGTAGAAAGAAATAAATACCTTGGCCAAGGGACATTTACTCAAGAAATGCAAGTTTTGATGTTTTGCAGGCCACATACTATCCTTACCATATATTTTTATTTTTTTCAGCAATCCTTCGATAATGTAAAAATTATTTTGGGTCATAGTATAAAAATACATGAAACAACTCTCAATATACTTAAGAGAACAGAAACCACATGGAGTATGATCAATGATCATGATGGAATAAAATTAGGAATCATCAACAGACATTTTTAAAATCCTGCTATAGTTAGAAGTTAAATAACAAGCTACCAAAAACACTCAATAGTTAAAAAAGAAAAGGAATCACAAGGCAATTTTTAAAATATTTAGAACTAGTGGGGCTGGTGCTGCAGCACAGCGGGTAAAGCCGCCGCCTGCAGTGAGGGCATCCCTTATGGGCTCAGGTTGGAGTCCCTGCTGCTCCACTTTTTTTTTTTTTTTTTTTAAAGGAGGAGACATTCTTTTTATTCCATCACCTGGGTGTGGTGGCTGCACCTGAGTCTGCTAGCTTGGATTAATAAAGAGAGCCTGCCTAAGATAACAATTCAAAATTCTGAACACGACATAAAAGAAAAATAGAATCTATAAAGCTACAACCTCTTGATGATGTTATCAACCTCCTTCATTAAAAAAATATAAAGTCACCCAACATAAGACCTTTTGTTGCTTGAGTTAATAAATAATAAATTAAGCTGTTTTAGTGGAACTTTGTTTTTTGATGTTGTTGTGACTGGCATTCTAATTTATGCTTTTGCACAGAATTATGCAGTGCATAAAGAGTGCCTACTTGATTAGTACTTATTACAAAGAGGTCAAACTGTAGTGTCAAAACTCTGCTTCTCCCTTAACATACTGTAGACCCTTTAGAATCAGCAGAATGCATGAACTCTGACATTTAACCCATCCTATAGGCCAGTCTACGCATGATGCTCTCATATACTTTTTTTCATTTTCAATTATCCTTATATACAGAAGATCAACTTAGTATATGCTAAGTAAAGATTTCAACAGTTTGCACCCACACAGATACACAAAGTATAAAGTACTGTTTGAGTACTAGTTTTACCATTAATTCGCATAGTACAACACATTAAGGACAGAGATCCTACATGGGGAGTAAGTACACAGGGACTCCTGCTGTTGATTTAACAACTGACACTCTTACTTATGACGTCAGTAATCACCCGAGGCTCTTGTCATGAGCTGCCAAGGCTATGGAAGCCTCTTGAGTTCAAACTCTGACCTTATTTAGACAAGGCCATAATCAAAGTGGAAGTTCTCTCCTCCCTTCAAAGAAAGGTACCTACTTCTTTGATGCCCTGTTCTTTCTGCTGGGATCTCACTCACAGAGATCCTTCATTTAGGTTTTTTTTTTTTTTTTTTTTTTTGCCACAGTGTCTTGGCTTTCCATGCCTGAGAAACTCTCATGGGCTTTTTAGCCAGATCTGAATACCTTAAGAGCTGATTTTGAGGCCCAAGTGCTGTTTAGGACATCTGCCATTCTATGAGTCTGCTGTGTATCCCACTTCCCATATCGGATCGTTCTCTCCTTTTTAATTCTATCAGTTATTATTAGCAGACACTAGTCTTGTTTATGTGATTCCTCTGACACTTAATCCTATCTTTATGATCAATTATGAACTTAAACTGATCACTTTGACTAGTGAGATGGCATTGGTACATGCCACCTTGATGGGATTGATTTGGAATCCCCTGGCACTTTTCTAGCTCTACCATTAGGGGTAAGTCCGAGTGAGCTGCTCCACTTCCAATCCAGCTCTCTGCTATGGCCTGGGAAAGCATTAGAAGATGGCCCAAGTGCTTAGTCCCCTGCACCCATGTGGGAGACCCGGAAGAAGCTCTTGGCTCCTGGCTTTGGCTTGTATAGCTGCGGCTGCTGTGGTCAACTGGAGAGTGAACCAGGGATGGAAGACACCCCAACCCCCGACCCCTGCCCCCTGCTGCTCCTTCTCTCTCTGTGTAACTCTTTCAAGTAAAATAAGTAAGTCTTTAAAAAAATATTTAGAACTGGGAGCTACTGTTGTGGCACAGTGGATAAACCCAGCAGCTGTAATGCCAGCAACCCATATACGGATTACTCTCTGTCCCGGCCGCTCTTCTTCTGATCTAGCTCCCTGTTAATGGCCCAGGAAAAGCAGCCGAAGAATGCCCAAGTGCTCAGGGCCCTGCACCTAAGTGGGAGACCCAGATGAAGCTGTTAGCTCCAGACTTCAGCCTGACTCAGCCCCAGCCATCCTAGCCACCTGTGGAGTGAACCAGTAGATGGAAGACTGATCAGTTGATTCTCTCGCTCTCTCTCACCCTCCTTCCTTCTCTCTCTCTCTCTAGCTCTGACTTCCAAATAAATAAATAAATTTTAAAAAATACCTGGAACTGAATAAAAATAAAATATATCTAATTTTAAGGAACACAGCAATGAAAGCTGTGGTTATAAGAAAATTATTTTGAATACCCACGGTAGAAAAGAATCAGGGGCTGGTGTTGTGTCACAGTAGTTTAAGCCACCACCTGCAATGCCAGCATCCCATATGAGTGCCAGTTCGAGTCCTGGCTGCTCAAATGCTTGGGCCCCTACAACCATGTGGGACACCTGGATGATGCTCGTGGCTCCTAGCTTCAACCTTGACCAGCTCTGGTCATTGCAGCCATTCGAGAAGTGAGCAACAGATGGATGATCTCTTTCTTTCTCTGTCTCTCCCCTTCTCTGCCTTTCAAATCAATAAAATAAATTTTTAAAAAATCAGTAACCCAAGATTCTACCTTAAGAAAGTATACAGGGGCTGGCGCTGTGGTATAGCGGGTAAAGGCACCGCCTGCAGTGCCAGGATCCCATAGGGGAGCCAGTTCGGGTCCCGGCTGCTCCACTTCCAAACCAGCTCTCTGCTATGGCCTGGGAAAGCAACAGAAGATGGCCCAAGTCCTTGGTCCCCTGCACCTGCTTGGGAGACCCGGAAGAAGCTCCTGGCTCCTGGCTTCAGATCAGCGCAGCTCCAGCAGTTGTCGCCAACTGAGGAGTGAACCAGCAGTTGGATGACCTCTCTCTCTCTGCCTCTTCCCTCTCTGTGTAACTCTTTCAAATAAATAAATAAATCTTAAATAAAATAAAATAAAATAAAAAAGAAAGTATACAAAGAACAAACTAAACATAAAGCAGGCATAATTTAAAAAAAAAAAAGATAAGAGTAGAAATCATTAAAAGACAAAGTGGAGAAGGGATCACTGAAAACTAAAAGCTGGTTTATTGAAAAAAAAAAAAAATCAACAAAATTGACATACCCTTAGCTAAACCAACCAAAAAAAAAAAAAAAAAGATACAAACTACCAAAATCAGAAATGAAGACATCACTACCAACTCTACATATATTAAAATAATTAATAAAGGAATATTATGAGAAACCATATGCCAACATTAGACAATATCAATGTAATGGACAAACTCTTAAAGACACAAAGTGCCAAAACTGATTCAAGAAAAATAAAGAAAATCTGAATAGTCATGTAACAAGTAAATTAATTGTATCAGTAAATAAACATCATTCTTCCAAGTCCAAGCCTTTGTGAAAGCTTCGCCAATAAAGTCTAGCAACTACTGAATGAAGAAGTAACACCAGTATTTCACTCTTCCAGAAATAGGATGGAACACTTCTTTTTTTTTTTTTTTGGATGGAACACTTCTCAACTCACTCCATGAAGCTATTACTGCCATGATACTCATACCAAACAAAGAGATCACAAGAAAGCTACAGAACAAAATTCTCCATAAATAAGCAAACTAAAACATTCAATAAAATATTAGTAAACCTAATGCAGCAGTATATAAAAAGGATCATATACAAGGAGCAAGTAGGATTTATCCCAGGATTACAAAACTCATTTAACATCAGAAAATTAATGTAATATACCATTATTACCACCAAATATAAAGAATTAAAAAACCACATGATTTGATAAAAAAAAAAAAAACTGACAAAATTCAACACCCATTCACCATAACAATTTACCACAAACTGGGAATAAAAGTTGTTTACTAGCTAGATCTTCTTGAACAATGAGAAACAGTAGTAAGAGCAGACATCCTTGTCTTATTCCTAATAATAAGGGGAAAGCAATACATTATGACAGCTGTCAGTTTTTCAAAGATACCCTTTGGCAAAGGTAAAGAGAGAAGTTATAGGCATCCTGACTGAAAATGAACAAATAGAGCTGTTTTGATTCACAAACCCTGAGAATTTAGTAAACTCTAAGAATCCACATAAACCAACAGAAACACCTACCATACTACCTCTAAGAAATGAGCTCAGCAAGGTCATGGGTAGTAAAGATTAACATTCAAAAATCAATTAAATTCCTATATACCAATAAAGAAGAATTCAAAAATGAAATTAAAAAGCAATTCTATTAACTCGGGAATAAAGAAAAGTGGAAAAGCAAGACATACATAATGAGAACTGAGAAGATAAAAAATAAATGGAGATACTTCATGTCTATATCAAAGAAGACTCTATGTTAAGATGACAAATCTTCCCTAGTTGACATAGAGATTCAATGTGACCTCTCCTGAAGTCCAAGGAATTTGTATGGGCAGAAACTGACAAATTAATACCAAAATTATATGTAAGTACAAAGAACACAGAAGAGCCAAACTTTTTTTTAAAAATCACAGAACTAGAGGACTAACACTTCTCACTTTAAAACTTACTAAAATTGAGGAAATTATTTGCAAATCATGTATCTGGTAAGGATTAATATCCAAAATATATTTTAAAACTCCTATCACTCAGTAACAAAAAACCCAATTCAAAAGTGAGCAAGTATTTGAACAGACATTTCTCCAAAGAAGATATGCACATGAAAAGATGCTCAACAGCACAAGTCATTAGAGAAATGCAAATCAAAGAGATACCACTTCACACTCATTAGGATGGCTACTACCCCCTCAAAAAGCAAAATAACAAACACTGGCAAGGATGTGGAAAACTAGAACCCTAGTACAGCATAGGTGGGAACATAAAATGTTACAGCTGCGTGGAGAACAGTATGCCTGGTTCTCAAAAAATTAAAAATATAATTACCATATAATACAGCAGTTTCACTGCTGGGTATATACTCATAAGAACTGAAAGCAGAGTTTTGAAGAGGTTCTTGGTACACCGATGTTCATAGCAGCATTATTCATAATAACCAAAAAGTGGAAGTAAGCCAACCGTTCATCAATGGATGACCAGAAAAACAAATCTGGTACACATGTGCACTGATTATTATTCAGCTTCAAAAAGGAATGAAATTCTGACGTATGACACAATATGGATGAACCCTAAGAATATTAATGTTACGTGAAATAAGCAAGTCACAAAGAAACAAATACTATACAATTACACTCATGAGACACTTAAGGATAGTCAAAATCATAGAGACAGAAAATAGAATGGAGGCTGCCAGGGTGGGGGAAGGGGGAAAGGGAGAACGGGTATACAGATTCAGTTTCACAAGGTGAAGAATTATGAAGGTGGATGAGTGTACTGGTCACACATTACAAATGTATTTAATGCTACTGAACTCTACATTTAAAAATATTTAAGGTGGGCGGCGCCGGCACACCAGGTTCTAGTCCCAGTCGGGGTGCCAGATTCTCTCCCGGTTGCCCCTCTTCCAGGCCAGCTCTCTGCTGTGGCCAGGGAGTGCAGTGGAGGATGGCCCAAGTGCTTGGGCCCTGCACCCCATGGGAGACCAGGAGAAGCACCTGGCTCCTGGCTTCGGATCAGCAGGATGCGCCAGCCACAGCGTGCCGGCCGTGGCGGCCATTGGAGGGTGAACCAACGGCAAAGAAGACCTTTCTCTCTGTCTCTCTCTCTCACTGTCCACTCTGCCTGTCAAAAAATTTAAAAAAACAAAAAAAAAAGTTAAGGTTCACAGTATATCTGTAGTCTAGTGGTTGGGATACTCTCGTCCCTAATTCGAGTGTTTGGGTTCAATTCTGGGCTCAGGCTCCTATCAGGAAGCAGTGATGGCTCAAGAGATTCGGGTCCTGCCGCCCCTGTGAGACTTGGACTGAGCTTCAGCCCTGACAACCAATGTGGGCACTGGGGCACAAACCACAAGACAGGAGCTCTGTGTCTATCTTTCTGTCTCTCTCTCTCTGCCTCTCAAGTAAATACATTATAAAAGTAAAAAAAATCTGTTAAGATGACAATGTTATGTGTATTTTACAATAGAAAAAAAGGGAAGAAAATATCCTTTCTATAAAGCTCTAATGATCAAGGCCATCAGAATTCTGAAATAAATCCTTACATTTATAATAAACTGGTTTCTGATCAAGATTTACATTCAGTGGAGAAACAGTATCTTTTCCATCAAATGGTGCTAGAACCAACTGGATTTCTTCATACTCACAAATTACTTTAAAGATCTGTTATGAACCACACACAAACATAGTTCAAAATGAATCACAGACCTAAATTTGAGAGCTAAAACTAGAACACTGAGAAGACCACATAAGAAAATATGTTCATGACCCTTGGGATAGAAAAAACATCTGATATGCAACATCAGAGCATTATCATCAATACACTGGACTTCATCAAAATTGAAAGCTATTACACTTCAAAAGACACCAGTAAAAGATAAAAAGAAGTCCACAAACTCAAAGAAACGTTTACAACATATCTGATAAAGAAGTCATATCCAGAGTATATAAAAAATCTTATAATAAATTCAATAAGGAGACAAGCCAGCGGGCGTTAAGACTTAAAGTAAACATTTCATCAAAGAAGTGACATGAATAGCTAATAAATTTATTTTTCACATACTCAACATCATTAGGAATATGCAAATTAAAACTAATAATGAGAGTCTGGCACTGTGGTGAAGCAGGTTAAAGCCCCGGCCTGAGGCACTGGCATCCCATATGGGTGCTGGTTCGATTCCTGGCTGCTTCACTTCTATTCGGCTCCCTGCTAATGTGCCTGGGAAAGCAGCAGAGGATGGCCCAAGTCCTTGGGCCCCTGCACCCAGGGGGGAGACCTGGAAGAAGCTCCTGGCTCCTAGCCTCGGATCAGCTCAGCTCCAGCCCGTGAGGCCATTTGGGGAATGAACCAGCAGATAGAAGAAGACTTTCTCTCTGTCTCTCTCTCTAACTCTTTCAAATAAATAAAACAAATTAAAAAAACAAAAAACAAAAACAAAAAAAACAATGAACACTTCACACATAGTTACAATGTCTATCATCAAAAAGGCAGACAAGAAAAACAAATGTTAAGGAGATGTCAGAAACCCTTAAACAAGGGTAATGAGAATATAAATTGTGCTGCCACTGTGGAGAACTTTGGTGGCTTTTCTTAAATAGTTAAGTTTATCTTATGACTCAGCAACTCCAGCACTAGCAGTCTGAGAGACAAATATAAAAACAATGCCCATACAATGATCTGTATGCAAATATTCGTAAAATTGTTTGTACTAAAAAAATCTGGGAATAATTCAAAAGGATAAACATAAGATGGCAGCAAAAAGGTTAGCAATAAAAAAGAACAAACTATTGATATACTCTATCATGAACTAACCTTGAAAACTTTACCCATGTTATCTGACACAATTGACACGAAATGTTCAGAGAAGGTAAATTTGTACATACAGATACCAGATTAGAGTGTGCACGGACCTGGGGATAGCATAGGGATAGAGTACACATACAGATGCACAAGGATCTTTTAAAGGGTTATAGAAATGTTTTGAAAGTATATTGTGCAAAATTGTACACATTTATCAAAATCACTGAACCATACACTTAAAATGGATCAATTTTATAGTATATAAACTATACTTCAATCAAATGGTTTTTAAAATGTGGCCAAGAAGTTCAAATATTAAAACAGGAGCAACAAAACACAGATGGTAAGTACTTCTCTTACCTCTGCTGGATATACTGGGCATAATCTGAGGAATCATATTATTGCTTGTATCCATCGGCTGTGAATTATCTTGACCCATCTGATCATCAGGGGGCATATAAGCAGGAGGGGGTGTATCAGCTTAGAGGAAGAAAATGAGAGGTTAAAGTCCCAAAAGAACAGTTAAACTCTTAAACCCACACAAGTTATCACACTGCAAGCACTTAAAAATTCCTAAGGTTACCAAGCAGGGTCTTTACTGAAAATTACACATAAAAAATTCAGGACACTACCCTATGGCCAACAGAAAGGGGAAAAGACACATTAAATAGCTACTGAAAACATAATAAGCTCACATCTACTAAGCCTAGATCCCCGATAAATCAGGAAACTAAGTTCAGTGCTAAAATTCACTAAAATAAATTTCAAGGTCAAGAATTTTCAAATTATTTACTTACAATAATGTTCAGAGAAACTACAGCTACTGAAAAAATCTATTGGAAAAATATGTTATTCTGTTTGAGGTTATGTGTAAACTACAAACACATCTAAATTATCAAATTGTCACATATTGTATATTGTTATTTAAAAGAATATAAAATTGTGACCCTTACAATTTTGCCATCAACACCAACAGCAATTCTACGATTCTTTTGCAATGTACAGAAACAGCTGTTGCATGTCATGAGATGATAATTTGATGAAGAAATTTAATGTTAACAGAAAATCTCTTGAATTCCAACACTTGTGGTTGAAAATCTTTGCAAAATAAGTTTAATAAAAAAGGGGGGTGGCGATGCTTTGGTGCAGTGGATTAACACCTTGGCCTGAAGCGCCGCATCCCATGGGTGCCAGTTCAATTCCTGGCTGCTCTACTTCTTTTTTTTTTTTTTTTTTCATTTTTGACAGGCAGAATGGATAGTGAAAGAGAGAGACAGAGAGAAAGGTCTTCCTTTTTGCCGTTGGTTCACCCTCCAATGGCCGCTGTGGCCGGCGTGTCGCGCTGATCCGAAGCCAGGAGCCAGGTGATCCTCCTGGTCTCCCATACGGGTGCAGGGCCCAAGCACTTGGACCATCCTCCACTGTCTTCCCGGGCCATAGCAGAGAGCTGGCCTAGAAGAGGGGCAACCGGGATAGAATCCAGCGCCCTAACCTGGACTAGAACCTGGTGTGCTGGCGCCGCAAGGCAGAGGATTAGCCTGTTAAGCCACGGCGCCTGGCTGCTCTACTTCTGATCCAGCTCTCTGCTATGGCCTGGGAGAGCAGTGGAATATGGCCCGGGTCCTTGGGCCCCTGCACCTGTGTCAGAGACCCAGAAGAAGCTCCTGGCTTCGGACTAGCGCAGCTCTGGCCACTGCGGCCAACAGGGGAGTGAACCATCAGATGTAGGACCTCTCTCTCTCTCTCCCTGTCTCTCCTCTCTCTGTGTAGCTCCGATTTTCAAATAGATAAATAAATTAAAAAAAAAAAAAAAAGAAAAAATCTTTGCAAAAGCCATGGTTATACTTCTTTGTCTCCGTAACTATAAATAATGAATATAATTTGTCTTTTACCTCAAGGTTTGTATAAAACACATTTGAGAGAGAGCTATAATCAGCACTGAATCTAACAGAATGTATGACCATTTGGGTTTTTAAATTAATTTAGTTTTTAAAGTGAACAAATTTCATATATGTCATACATGAAACTCCCTGAACATTTCTGAGTAAATTTCTAATAGAAAGTTAAACAGCTGGTATTTGATGCCCCTTAAAAAATATACACACTGAAAAAAAAAAAAAACCTTCATCAAATGATATTTTACCACAAGAGATACAAGAATAATCTTACATGACTGACAATTTATTGACAAGAGTAACAAAATGATGTCTCTAAGTGGCACGCATTAGCAAAATTTATAAACTTTGTCAGTTACAGAAAAGACTACTAATTGTCCTTTGTATCATAAACTACATGAAAAAACTTTACAGGAAACACTGAACCTCCATATTTTAAATATAAGGTATACAGCAAGAAAGAATATCCACACTTCTGAAAATCAATTATCTAAGAAAAGGCTCAGGAATAGCTAGCTTTTCACATATAACATTTGCCCAAAGAGCCCACTGGGAGAATAAAAATAAAATGAAGTCTTACCTGGGAGCTGAAAGGGACTTCCTGGTCCAGAACTTGCCGGGGAATTGGGATACGTGCTGCTAGCAGGGGAAGGCGGATAGGGGCTGTTTGGAGATAAGGGGAAAGGAGTGTTGTTGGGCTGGTGGAAAGAATCTGGAAACGTGGCATTCTGCGGCATGTGTGGTTCATTATGGCTCAAGTTCCGAAACTGAACCAGAAGGCTGTGTTGTGGATTGAACTCATTATGACGAGGCACTAATACTGGAGGTAAGACTGAAAGACAAAAATCAAAGAGTTTTCTGTCAGAAACATCCCTATCCACATGACAGAGTTGATAAAGGAATTACATACAATTGCAAACCTATTAAAACAACTTATTTTTAGGAAGGGCTGTTTTGTAGAACCCTGAATCCATCTTTACCTAATACTACATTAAAAACTCTGAAAGCATTTAGTCTGTTAAGGCACCCTAAAAAACATAAAATGCAACAAAGACAGCATTCCTGTTCTACAGGATTTAAGGCAGATTTTAAAGCAATCATAATATAGAAAATGTAACGCAACAGGAATTCAGAAGGGGTGAGCACTCCCAGCTAGTATGGAATCCAGCAAAATCCTGTGGGAAAGACAACATCTAATTGGGCCTTAAAGAATCAGGAGGGGGTCAGCACTGTGGCACAGAGGGTTAAGCCACCGTCTGACTTCAGCATCTCATCTGAACACTGATTAGAGTCCAAGCTGCTCCTCTTCTGATTCAGCTCCCTACTAATGGGCCTGTGAAAACAGTGGACTATGACTGCTGCCACCCACCTGAGAGAACTCGGATGGATGAAAGAGATTTCTCCGTGTCTCCCCACCCACTCCGTCTCTCTAACTCTGCCTTTCAAATAAATTTTTAAAATTTTTTTAAAAAAAAGAATCTGGAGAATTTCGTGTAGGGGTGCTAATAGGGAGGGGTAGAGGAGAAAGGTGATTAATTTGTTAATAGTTAACTGGTCTAGGAACTGATCTGGGAGGTAACACTACAGTGAAGTTGAGGTGGGTTGCTAGAAACCTCCAGGTTTCTAATTTTGAACACTTTGATCTTTCTTAGTGTGAGAGATATCTTCACATTTTATATCCATCAGAAAGGTTTTCTCCTAAACAATTCTCCACAAACAGTAACATTCTTTCCATACATGTCTTCCATTTAAAATGACTCTTCTAAATATGATCATAATGAAAACATACTCAAGTATTTAGACATTTTAACATACTCTTTTAAAAAAGTAAATGTTAATCTAATTAAAATGTTGGGTTTCTTGAAACATCAAATCATCAATCACATGCAAATATTTGATTACCTTTCCCTACCGGAAATGAAAACAAACCTTCGAACTCTTCAAATAAAAACAAACTTTCTTCAAACTCTTACTGTACCAATTCATCTCTTTCTACAATTTTTCTCTGTTTGTCAATATAACTTCATTTTGGAGAATCTCACTTTGATTCTGACATCATTCAGCACCAACAAAATCAGCTTGTTTTTAGTTACCAAGTTCATACTTCTCTTGCAGAGGCTATGCAAGTCAGTGTTTACAGTTTCTTTTTATGTAAGTCAATTAGTGTTGTAAATGCATGGTTAACATTTGGACTGCAACTGTTTTGTTCTACTGTGTTACCAACTGCTGTTCCTCTTACAGAATGATGGGGCAGCTGCTAGTGAAGAGCAGGGCATTAGATGGCAAAGATTTCTATGTTTAGCTGGGGAGTAATCTGAAAGACTTAGTGAAACAACTACTTAGGAATTCAGAGCAGTAATGATTTACTTTGAGGTATAACTACAATCACTGGCTTCTCTCTTGCTTCTATGGTATCTACGCACAAGATTTTTAAAAATTATCTTCAGACAAAATAACCTATGAATAATTACAAAAATGGCAGACAAGATTATAACATATATTTAAAAAGCAATCATAACAAAGACAGCAATTTAGTCCCCTCCAATACTGTTACCATAAACAAAGTTAAACTGAGAAGTTCTTTTTAATATTTACTTCGCTCACAGCTAAATTATATGCTTATGTGGCTATTATTGATTAGTCAAGACAAAATTTATAAACAAATTAAGTCAGCTTTCTTGTATTACTCGAACTCTTTCTTCACAGAAGAGTTACATATGGGGCTGGCGCTGTGGCACAGAGGGTTAAAGCCCTGGCCTGAAGAGCCAACATCCCATATGGGCGCCGGTTCTAGTCTTGGCTGCTCCTCTTCCAATCCAGCTCTCTGCTATGGCCTGAGATAGCAGTAGAAGATGGCCCCAGTCCTTGGGTCCCTGCACCAGCATGGGAGACCCAGAAGAAGCTCCTGGCTCCTGGCTTCAGATCAGCACATCTGGGGAGTGAACCAACGGATGGAAAACCTCTCTCTCTCTCTGCCTCTCCGTGTAACGCTGACTTTCAAATAAATAAAATAATAATAATTTTAAAAAAAGAGCTACATAAGCATTTCTGGTTAAATCAATATCCAATATTTATATGTTTATTATTCATTGTGAGCCAAGTGAACTAGGTTTTTAACAGTACTTCCATTGAAGTTATTTCCTTGTTCTTTGAATTTCAAATATGTGCCACTAACATTTCCAGAATCTCAACAGATCTATCAAATGCCTGTCAATACTATTTTTCAGATGCCACGGGTCACAAGTAATTTACTGATTGCACATCTTCCCCTAGGTCTTCTATCTTCTTGTTCCAACCTAGACTGTTGCTACTTAACTCTCTTACAAACCTTCCTTCCCTCTGGTTGGATAGCATTCTCAGGGCCTCATCCTCAACTGACCTCTTCAAAAAGCTTAAGGAAGATAAGAGTTTTCGATCCCTCACCTGCATGAAAATAATTTGGTTTTGTCTGTTTGGAGGAAGAATTCCTGACAACATTTTTCATCTGAAATTTGAGAATAGTGCTTCACTTTCTTCTAAAATCCACACTTGCACTGAGAAACCCAATATTCTGATTTCCAACTCATTGTAATATATCTTTTCTTTTATAATATACTCAAATTCCTCACATGGGTCCTTTACTGAACCTTGTTCTGATTATTTTATCACTGTGCTCTTTCAATTTTCAGTTATGAGAATTGTTCTAGTAGTACTTCAGTAAACCCAAGATTCAGGTTCACAAAGTCTGGCTCCAGAACCAAGGTTCAACCACTACACAAAACTGCCTGTTAAACACTGGATGAGGGGTCTGGGTTGCAGGAGATAGTTAAGGTATGGCCTATGACACAGCAAAGCAGGCTTCCCATATTGGAGCACCAGTTGAGTCTCATTTGCTTGGCTTCTCATTTGCCTCCTTACTAATGTGCTGGGAAAACAGGAAAGACAGCCCAAGTACTTGGATATCTGCCACCCACATGGGAGACCCAGATGGAGTTCCAGGATGTTGGCTTCAATTTGGTCCAGCCTGGCTGCTGCAGCCATTTGGGGAGTTAAACAGTGGATTTAAAATGTCTCCTTCTCTCCCTGTCTTTCAAATAAATAAAATAAATTATAAAAAAAATTATAAACAATGAACTACCTAGGTTTTCTTCTATTTTTAATATGTTCATTATCACTCCCCAACTATCTTTCATCTTTTTACCTTTTTCCAAGTCTTTATCAGCTATGATATCCTATGTGTTACTTCCCTTTTAAGTCCTGGTTTCTGCATCTGTAAACCTGTAAGTACACTTAGAGGGTTAGTATCATTGTCTAACTCTCTGAAGGAATCATTGCATAGTTATGAAAGGGCCTGCTCCGTAAGTGCTCACTAAATGCTAATTGCTACTACTATTACCACCACCACTACCACCTTATTAATACTATTATATAATGATCTACCCTGTGTCATGGCTGCTTGATCAAGGCAAAAGCCAGTTAATCCACTGGGCCTATCAGTCCTTTCCCAGGACAAAAACAAGGTCTCTCAGTCTCTTTCTGATAGCTGAACTAGTAAAGACACGGAATTTTCAGCATCAATTAGAAGTGTAAGAGCTATATTCCAGTCTTTCGTACAGAATGAATCATAGCTGACAAAAATGGATTACAAAAAAAGACACTTCTCCCATCTGATCATCAGTCACATCCTGGCTATGGGGGAATATGAGTACATGAAATCCCTAGACTTAAAACTGGCAAACATCAAGCCTGGGAGTTTTTCAGACTACCTTTCCTTATTAAATTTTCACATCTCCCTTTCCTCATCCAATCCTTAAGGCTACAGAGCACCATGGATCCAACAAAATACTGAGAATCACCTCAATGTCACTGGCAGATTTCAAGCTCTTAAAATTGAACTTTCTCTGACTGCACAATCACTGCTATTTTTTTGTGACTTCCTACACTCAATGTCTTTTTCAATTTTTTTTTTTTTTACCACATCGAGCTTACACTATTCTCTATGTGAAACTCAGTGTGGCAGACAGACTCTGGGTGGCCACCACGATTCTCACTTCCAGCTATTCATGTCCTTGGGTAAACTCCCTCCCTTGAATATCAGTTGCCCTGGAACTTGCTTCCAACCAACAGATTATGGCAAAGATAACAAGATAAATGGGATCACATTAAGGACATAATGCCCTTCTTACAAGAGATGCTCTCTTTCTTATTTGCACTGAAGAAGCTGACAAGAATGTGAACTACCTAAGAAGATCATAGGTAAGCAACCAAATGCTGTCTCCAGCTTACAATCATCTAAAGTAGATGGCCTGCAAGGAACTGAATTCTGTCATCAGAGGGAACTGGAAGCAGATCCTTGCTCTGTTAAGCTTCTGACCAATATCTGGATTACAGCATTGCAAAGGATGCAGTGAAGCTATGGTGAAACTCCTGATCCACAGAAAGTAGGAGGTAATAAATGCATGTCCTGCTCAGCCACCAAGTTGGTTATGTAGCAATGAATAAGTAATGTACCTAGCCAGTATCTCAGCTACTATAGTTTGAATATGTCTCCCGAAGTTTATGTGTTGGAAAACTAAATCCCTAATGGAAGTGCTGGGCAGGACAGGGCTTAACAACAGTTGATCAAGTTATGAGGGCTGAGGAATGGAACAGTGTCATTACCTTGGGAGTGGATTACTTATCTAGAGAGAGATTTAAGTTCAGCCCCCTTTTGATTCCCTGTCCTTTCATCATGTCATGGCACAGCAAGAATGCCCTCACCAGATGCAGCCCCTCAATCCTGAACTACTCAGACTCCAGAACCAGGTCAAATTTGTTTTACCCCACCTGTGGTATATGTTATGGCAGAAAAAAATGGACTAAGACATCAGTTTATACAGTTCACTCATTACCAAAAACATATTTACTGAGCACCATCTACTAAGTGCCAGGAAGCAATACTATTTTATACACAGGAAGGTTCTGTTCATGTCATTCAATACACAAAGTAACTATCTAAAAGTCAATTAGTGACAGGAATATTTGAGCAGGGACTGAATGGATCAATGAAGAGTGGCCATGAAAAGATCCTGGAGGACTGACTGGATCAAGAAAGTGTGCAACAAGGTGCTGGCACTGTGTTGTAGCAGGTTAAGTTCCTGTCTGCAATGCCAGCATCCCATATGCGCACCACTTCAATTCCCAGCTGCTTTCAACCCAGCTCCCTGCTAAAGTGCCTAGGAAAGCAATGAAAGATGGCCAAAGTACTTGGGCCCCTGCACCCGCATGGGAGACCCCAATGAAGCTCCGGGACCAGCCTTGGCTATTCAAGTCATTTAGGGAGTAAACCAGCAGATGGAAGATTCTATTTTTCCCCTCTCTCTGTAATTTTGCCTTTCAAATAAAATAAATCAATCTTAAAAAACTAAAAAGAAAATGTACAATGAAAGATCCTGGAGGGAGAGTGCTATAAAGAAAACAGCAAAAAGTAAAGGCTGGACACAGGAATATGGCAACTCCAAGTAAGAATTAGGATACATCATATGGAGTCTTGTACAAATCTGTTCAAAGTGTGGTAGAAAGCCTTTAAAGTGTTGTCAGTAGGGACTGACATAATTTAATACACATTTTTTAAAGAGCAATCTGGCTGCAGTGTAGAAAATACAAGGTGCTGGGGCTGGGAAGGAGGAGAGAGGCAGAGAAACTAATGAAGAGCCCACTTAAAATGACAGAGGATGAGGGTCTGTACTACAGAAGCGTTGTTAGAGATGATGAGATGTGATAGTATTAAAATGTAGGTTCAGGGGCCGGCGATGTGACATAGCAGGAAAGGCCGCAGCCTGCAGCGCCGGCATCCCATATGGGTGCCATTTTGAGCCCCAGCTGCTCCATTTCCAATCCAGCTCTCTGCTCCGGCCTGGGAAAGCAGTAGTACATGGCCCAAGTCCTCGGGCCCCTGCACCCACGTAGGAGACCCAGAAGCAGCTCCTGGCTCCTGGCTTCAGATCAGCACAGCTCCGGCCACTGTGGCCAACTGGGGAGTGAACCATCGGATGGAAGACCTCTCTCTCTTTCTCTGCCTCTCCTTCTCTCTATATATAACTCTGATTTTCAAATACATAACTAAATCTTTAAAAAAAAAAAAAAGTAGGTTGGCCGGCGCCACGGCTCACTAGGCTAATCCTCCGCCTGTGGTGCCGGCACCCCAGGGTTCTAGACCTGGTTGGGGCGCCAGATTCTGTCCCGGTTGCTCCTCTTCCAGTCTAGCTCTCTGCTGTGGCCCAGGAGGGCAGTGGAGGATAGCCCAGGTCCTTGGGCCCTGCACCCGCATGGGAGACCCGGAGGAAGCACCTGGCTCCTGGCTTTGGATCGGCACAGTGCACTGGCCGCAACATGCTGGCCGTAGCGGCCACTTAGGGGGTGAACCAACGGAAAAAGGACAACCTTTCTGTCTCTCTCTCGCTGTCTAACCCTGCCTGTCCCCCTCCCCCCCCCCCAAAAAAAAAGTAGGTTCAGAGCACAGAAAACACCATTTGATCATGAATCAAATACAAACCTATAGGTTTAAAGCATTAGCAACTACATATGTAACGGTACCATTTGCTTCAATAGGACTAGCAGGACAAAAAACTGATTTGGTGGGAGAAAAAAGCCAAAAGTTCTCCTTTGCCTTATGACATTCAATTTTGTTCATTACACAGTCAAGTGGAGGTGTCAACTAGGCTACTGGATACACAAATCTAAAACTGAAGGACGAAGCTCCAAATGTGAGCATCAGCTTATAAACTATTTAAGACATATGGCACCACGGCAGCACAAAATGAATACAGATGATGATGAGGTCTAAGGAATAAGGAAAATAAAAGGCCGAAGAAGAGACTAAGCAACAAGTCAGTGAGGTAGGAGAACCACAAGAGTGTAGTGAAGTAAACACCAAATAGAGAAAAGGTTCTGAGAGGAAGGGAAGGAAAGCAACTGCACCAAACACTGCTACAAGGGCAAACAGATGAAGACCAGGACAGGATCCCGCAATCTGTAAGGCAGCAGTCACTGGGGATCTTGACAAGTTAAACGGTAGGGAACAAAGACTAACTGGAGCTATGACAAGAAAGAATGGGAAATAAACATGTCAAAATGTAACACAGAATGTTATAAAATGGTCTGAGGAAGTAGTACAATAAAAAGATCAGGGGTAGATGAATGAAGTCAAAAGCAAAATTCATTGGCAACCATTATTTTATAAGGGACAATTTATACGGTATCATGCCATGAGTGTATGCTATCAGAAATAATCTGGCTAAGGGGAAAATATAATGCTGGAAAGTGGAATAATTGTGCAAAACAGTTATTTTTTCTTAATATTTATTTATTTTCATTTTTACTTAAAGGCAGACAGAGTTCTGGTTCTCTGCCCAAAGGTTTGTAATAGCTGGGGGCTCAGCTAGGAAAAAGGAGCCTAGAACTCAATGTATGTCTTCCATGGACAATAGCAGGGACTCAAGTACTTGAGCCAACACCTACACATCAGCACTAAGCTGAAATTAGGAGAAGAGCCGGGACTCGAACCAAGGCATTCCAATACAGGATATAGGCTTCTTCAGCACTATGCCAAACACTCACCCACAGAACACCCAGTTCTTGAAAAAAGAAATGGGATCTAGTGATCTGTGGGTCTTAAGCTTCAATAAAATGGGAACAAACTTTCCAAAAGGAAGGCAGAGTATAGATAATGGGTGCTTGGGAATTTTATTGCCTATGTTACAAAAAGCTAAATTGAAAAATCCAATAATCCAAGATTAAAATCTTCAAGAAAGAAATACAAGGTGAATATCTTAATTACTAAATACAGTTACATACAAATCAGGAAGAGAAAAGCTTTCTCAAGGGTGTAAAACCTACCTGGACTCTCCACTCTTTTATAGTGGTATGGGTTGATACAAACTTCTTTTTGCTTGGATCCAAAAGGAAATTCACAAATATCCAATGGCTTTAGCTCATGATGACTCTGCAAATCAGGCCAGCGCCAAACACGGCAATATATAACGTGGGGTAAGCCTTTTCTGTGAGAAACCTGCAGGCGTCCATCCAAAGATCTGGGAATAGTGACACATTTGCTTGGCTGTCCTGGGCTGCTCAAGGCTTTCTCCAGTTCCTCCATGGCACCCTTTTTCTTTTTTAGCTTTTTCACCAAAGCATCAACTGCCTTTTCTGCCCATTTCTCCTCCTCATCACCTTGTTTCCAGCCCAACAATCGCTTTACCGCTGGACTAGTAAAAGAAAACAAGCTGGCCATTGACGTCATTTGATACAAATCTTCAGAGACCTTCCTGTAATCAAAGTCAGTGGCTACTCAAGAACAGATCGTGGGTGAAAGTCATATACAGGTCCTAAGCCGAAGCTCCCCCTAAGCGGGGAAGAGTGACATTTCTCTCCACAAGTGCCATATGTTCCTTTCATTGGTTCAAGTCCTGAAAGAGAAAGGGGGAAAGAATCCTAATTTAAATCAAATCAAATTACATATATTAAGTCTATTTCAAAAAATGGTATTTGTCAGTAAGAGCAGAAAAGCACTACAAAGTAACACAAAAAACTAACTCAAGAAGAAATTTTCTCTCAAAGTTCTATACTTGGAGCCAGTGCAGTGGAACAGCAGGTAAAGCTGCCATATGCCATATGGGCTCCAGTTCAAGTCCTGGCTGCTTCACTTCTGATCCAGCTCGCTGCATCTTCCTGGGAAAGGAGCAGAGGATGGTCCAAGTGCTTGGACTACTGCACCCACGTGGGAGACCTGGAAGAAGCTCCTGGCTCCTGGCTTTGGCCTGGACCAGTGCTGGTCTTTGTGGCCATTTGGGGAATGAACCAGCAGATAGAAGATAGATCTCTCTGTCTCTATTTCTGACTTATAATAATTAAAGTTCTGTACTGATTTATTAGTCACTCTCCTTTTAACAAACAAATAATTCAATGGCAACATCAAATGAAAACCAAAAGCAAAAATAGCCCTGCTTTCCTTTGGTCAGGTCACTAAGCCCTAAAACACTCTTGTAAGGTTTGATTCTGAAGTACCTTCCTACACTGAAAGCCATGCTACGTGCTGTATCAGTTTTGAACATAACTACTGATATGAACAAAAGACTTAACAGAAATCTAGTTCTTTCCTTAAGTCATCACGTTCTTTAAAATGTTTCACTGACTTACATGGTTTCAACAAAAGCTATGATCCTCTCAAGCCATGTAATTAGATGTAAACTGTATTAAGATATACCAAACCCTAAAATCATAAGCACATAAAACTTCCAGAAAAAAACTACCAAGTATCTCTTTTTAAAATTATGAATGCCAAATATATTTAAAGAAAATTCACAATTTAGCAAAAAAAAGGGGGGGGGTCAGTTTACAATTTTATCATTCTTACTGGCTTCTGCGGTATTTTAAGGATAAGAATACAGCAGCTCTAGGTAAACTACCATGTGCACCACTGCAAAACTCTCAGAGAAGAGACAATGGCCAGAGAAAGGGACTTGCAGCAGTGCTCTCCTGGGAAGAGTGGGTAAAACCCCCTGCAGAGCACTGCCCAGCCAACTACAGACAATGGGCACCTGGTCAAACAGCAGCAACGATGTTTGGAAAAATGATGCCAGTAACAAAGGCACTTCCTTTCTTATGCCTAGAATCACCAAGCAATGTTATGGCTCCACCTTTTCAAATTCTAGCATCAAGTTTGTTTTGGATCGGGATACATCATACCAGAAAAGAACATGTGGGCTCAATTAAACCCCAGGTAAACATAAAGAAAACTCAGTTAAAATCAATGATTGGTACAATTACTGATTGTTTATTAAGTGTCATATGAGGTAAACAGCCATGATGGGGCTTTTAAAAAAATTTAAACCAAATAGATTTCACTTCGAGAGCCAACAACTGTTCACTGCAGTGTACTTACTCACAATCAGTATGAGCCGGGCACTGAATACTGATCCTTTCCAGCCTGCTATCATGGCACCAGATTGAAAGGTGACAAGGAAGTGAAGGCCACTCCTTATCTATGGATAGGCCTTGTACCTTGTCTTTCCCAATCCAATGTAGGATAATTTTTGCAAGGCAATGAAGACTGACACATGAAACAAGACAAATGTAACAAAGAATGAAAGCTACAGGTCACAAAGCATGAAGCACTATGTGCTAAATGAATTATAAGGCGGCTGACCTCCAGTTCTAACTACAGCGATCATGTAGAAAATAATCCGATTTGATCAGAAAGTAAAGGCATGGTTTTGACTGAGACTGAAGGGAAATTTCAAAGGTAAAGGGACACAAACAAAATATAGGTGGACATGAACAGAGACTTTCCTAAAAGAGAGACAACACAGGCTGGACTCACTGAGATTTAATCAGGAATGTTGGAATATAAGGGGTGTAGATAAGGCAGTGCATGTGAAAGAATCCATGAGCAATGAAATATGTTAAGGAAGGAGGCCAAGGAGAGGAGGTTGAAGATCACAATACATAATACACTCATCATTCTACATATAGCACTGAATATGGAAACAATTCAACCAACTGTGATAAAGGGAAAGAAGTGTGTTTGGCTTAGCCATTAAGACACTTGCTTCCAGGGCTGGCACTGCATCCCAGAGAGCTGTCTGTAACTCTTTACTTTGAAAATAAATAAATAGATCTTTAAAAAAGAAAAAAAGGGGCCGGCGCTGTGCCGCAGCAGGTTAACGCCCTGGCCTGAGGCACTGGCATCCCTTACGGGCGCCGGTTTGAGACCCAGCTGCTCCATTTCCGATCCAGCTCTTTGCTATGGCTTGGGAAAGCAGTAGATGATGGCCCAAGTCCTTGGGCTCCTGCACCCATGTGGGAGACCTGGAAGAAGCTCCTGGATCCTGGCTTCGGATCAGCACAGCTCCAGCCGTTGAAGTCAATTGGGGAGTGAACCATCGGATGGAAGACCAGCCCCCTCCTCTCTCTGTGTAACTCTGACTTTCAAATACATAAATAAATTTTTAAAAAAGAAAAGGAAATTGGCCAGCGCCGTGGCTCAACAGGCTAATCCTCTGCCTTGCGGCACCGGCACACCAGGTTCTAGTCCCGGTCGGGGCACCAGATTCTATCCCGGTTGCCCCTCTTCCAGGCCAGCTCTCTGCTATGGCCTGGGAAGGCAGTGGAGGATGGCCCAAGTGCTTGGGCCCTGCACTCCATGGGAGACCAGGAGAAGCACCTGGCTCCTGCCATCGGATCAGCGCGGTGCGCCGGCCGCAGCGTGCCAGCCACAGCGGCCATTGGAGGGTGAACCAACAGCAAAGAAAGACCTTTCTCTCTGTCTCTCTCTCTCACTGTCCACTCTGTCTGTCAAAAATAAAAAAATAAATAAAAAATAAAAATAAAAAAAGAAAAGGAAAAAGACATTTGCCTTCCATTTCATGAGTAACTGGGGTGGTTCCTTGGCTTTGGCCCCAGATTCCAACTTCCCACCAATCTGGACCCTGGGAGGCAGCTTAGCTCAAACGGTTGGGTCCCTGCCACGTACATAGGAGACCTAAATTGAGTTTCTGGCTTTAGCTCCAGCCCAGCCCCAGCTGTTTTATTTGGAGAGTGAACCAGTAGATGGGAGCTCTTGATGTGTCTCTGCCTCTCAAGTAGACAAGTAGAAATTTTTTAAATTAAAGACAAAATGGTCTTCAATTTGATACAGTGCAAGAATACTATGCAGTCAATAAAAACAATAATGTGGGTACTATAACTCTGGGGAAGTTTGAACCATAAAATGGGAATGGGTTATTACATATAAATCACTTAGAACTGCACAGGGTACATGGAAAGCACTTAATAAATGTTTAACTAATAACCTACCATTATCATAATTAACTACTAACATGAAAAAAGGGAATGGTTTGTGTATATAACACAGAGAACAAGGACCAGCAGCCTCCCTACAAATATTCATTGCAGCAGCCTCTGGGGAGAGGCATGGACCAGGAAGAAACACAGGAGCCCTTCATTATATGTTCTATTTGACTTCTGCACTGTTTTAACATTTTAACAAAGGGTATCGATCAAAGAATCACAGAATCAAGTTACGACGAATAGGATGAAATTAAAAGCGCTGGTACAAAAATCAGGAGAGACTAATGCATGCTATGAGAAGCTGCCAGGAGGTTAGGGGTAGAGTGTTACCCTGTGAAAGTAAGAGTGGGGTGGAAACCACAAGAAAACCTGAGTGGCTTCTGCTGTCCTGGGAAAGTGCTGGTTCTCACTCTAGGTCACCACACAGGAGAGCTCAGTTTATGAAAATTTGGCTAACTGGATCCTTACTTGTACACTTTTCTTGGCATGTAAAAAGCTTAAGGTATCTGGCTCTTTTTCATCCTATTCTTTATCATTAGTTCCCCTTCTCACAGGCTCCCAATACCTTTATCTCTTCTGTCCTTTGAGAGCAATTTTACACTTGAACAAGCAAATACAAAACTCACAATTATCTTTTTTTACAAGATTGCATATTAAAGAGAAAAAAGGTACAGAAGAACCTATGACAACATATCTTCAAGATCTTTTATACAGTTTCTACATTCTTTTCTACTCAACAAAAGTCCAGTGTAGAAGTAATCATGTAAGTAGGTCAAATCATGTCATTCCCCTGCTCAAAAAGCACCCATTGGCTCACCACTATAATCCAAATTTAAACTTAAGCTACATTATAGGATCCACACAATCTTGCCCTTGGCTCCTTCTCTGAAGTAATTTCGTTGCTTTTGTGATTTATTTAAAATTTATTTGAAAGGTAGAGATACAGAGAAAGAGACAAAGATAATCTTCTATCTGCTGGTTCATTCCCCAAATGGTCCCAACGGCTGAGGCTGGGCCAGGTCAAGCCAGGAGCCAGGAGCCAGTACTTGGGCCATCTTCTATTGCTTTCCCAGGCCCATTAGCAGAGAGCTTGATCGGAAGTGGAGCAGCCAGGTCTCAAACCAGCACCCACAGACCAGGAGAAGCACCTGGCTTCTGGCTTCGGATCAGCGCGATGCGCTGGCCGCAGCGGCCATTGGAGGGTGAACCAACGGCAAAAAGGAAGACCTTTCTCTCTGTCTCTCTCTCTCACTATCCACTCTGCCTGCAAAAAAAAAAAAAAAAAAAAAAAAAAAAAAAAAAACAGCACCCACATGGGATGCCGGCACTGTAGGCGGAGGCTTAACCTTCTGCAGCAAAAGTGTAGGACCCTCAAGTTAATTTCTTAACCATTCTTCCAGCTAACTCAGTACAGTAGATCTTTTCCACTTCTCATGTATTCCAAGGTTATTTCTGCCTCAAAGTCTTGGCATTAATGTTCTCTCCCCTGGAATTCTCCTCCCAGATCTGTCATGACTTACTCTATTAATACAGTTGCTCACATGCCAACTCCTGAAAGAGAAACCCACTGATTAATTAAAGTAGCATAAAGCCATGCCTTCATCACTCTCCATCTCCTCATCATGTTCTCTAACCGGATATTACAGTATTGCTTTTTTATTTATTTACTATGTCTTCTCCACTGAAATGTTAGTATACAGTTAGTCTCATCTTCCCAACCCAATGTCAGATCCCCTGGACCTACAATACTACCTTATTTTAAATTAAGTGAGATTGGGGCCGGTGCTGTGGCACAGAGGGTTAACGCCCTGGCCTGAAGTTAACGCCCTGGCCTGAAGTGCCGGCATCCCATATGGGCGCCGGTTCTAGTCCCGGCTGCTCCTCTTCTAATCCACCCCTCTGCTATGGTCTGGGAAAGCAGCAGCAGATGGCCCAAGTCCTTGGGCCCTTGCACCGAAATGGGAGACCTGGAAGAAGCTCCTGGCTCCTGGCTTCAGATCAGTACAGCTCTGGCTGCTGCAGCCATCTGGGGAGTGAACCAGCAGATGGGAAGACCTCTCTGTTTCTGCCTCTCCTCTCTCTAACTCTTTCAAATAAATAAATAAATAAATCTTTAAAAAAAATTAAGTGAGATAATGGGAAAAAAAAAAAAAAAGCAATCCATGGGGCCAGCACTGTGGCGTAGGGGGTTAAAGCCCTGCCCTGAAGCGCCAGCATCTCATATGGGCACCGGTTCGTGTCCCGGCTGCTCCTCTTCCGATCCAGCTCTCTGCTATGGCCTGAGAAAGCAGTAGAAGATGGCCCCAGTCCTTGGGCCCCTGCACCAGCATGGGAGACCAGGAAGAAGACCTGGCTCCTGGCTTCGGATCAGCACAGCTCTGGCTGCTGCAGCCATCTGGGGAGTGAACCAGCAGATGGGAAGACCTCTCTCTCTGTAACTCTTTCAAATAAATAAAATAAATGTTCAAAAAAAAAAATTCACAAAAATATACAGAAAGTAAAATCCATAGATGCTCAAGTCCCTTATGTAAAAAGGTGTAGTATTTGCATGCATATAACCTACACACCCTCATATATTTTTTAAAGCATTATGCCACAATTTGGTCTTTTTAAATTTTTTACTTATTTTAAATTTTTTACTTATTTTATTTACATGAAAGGTGGGGAGACAAAGAGATTACCCATTCATTGGCTGACTTCTCAGGAGCCAGAAACTCAATCTGGATCTCCCTATGGATGGCTGGCACCCAACCATGTGCATTAGGAAGAAAATCTGGAATCAGAAGCAATGCCAGCACTCAAACTCAGGCACTCCAATATTGGATGCAGGCATCCTAACCACTGCAACAAACACCTGCCCCTCATATTCTTTAAATCATCTCTACATTACTTATAATATCCAATACAATATAAATGGTTTGTAAACAGCTGTCACTAAAATGTTTAGGGAGTAAAAACAAGGGAAAAAAATCTGTATGTGTCTAGTATCCATCCATTTATTTCCATAATATTTTCAATCCACATCTGGTTGAACCTGTGGTTAAGGAACTCACAGATATAGAGGGCCAACTACATAAACACACTTTTATACAAATATCTAGATTAACAATGAGAGAATAAAAGTATCTGTGGAATTGAGACACAACAACCTCAGGGTATTAAATACTGGCTGTTTTTAGTGAGCAGGAAAAGAAAGATAAAGCAAACATGAAAAAAATTGAACTGTGTTTTAAAAAAAACTAGATTTGAAGCAAACTGTGCACAGATACATTTTTACCTCTATTCTTTCAAGTGTTGAAGTATTCCATAACTCAAAAAATTCATTTTTTAACTTTTTAAAAAAGATTTATTATTTGAATTTCTTTGAAAGGAAGAATTAGGGAGAGGGAGAGATACATTTTCTATACACCAGTTCACTCCCCAAGTGGCTGCAACAGCTAGGGTTGGGCCAGACTAAAGACAGGAGCTTCTTCAGGGTCTCCTGTGTGGGTGGCATAGGCCCAAAGACTTAGACCATCTTCTGCTGCTTTCCCAGGCACATTGGCAGTGAGCTGGACTGGAAGTGGAGCAGCCGGGATTTGAATCAGTGCCCAAATGGGATGCCAACATCCAATACACCACAAAGGCCCCAAAATTTACTATTTTTAACTAAAAGTAGTATAATGAAATCAGGATACTAGATTCTGTACTTTACTAAATAAATGACTATGACCAGGTATGACTCTTTCAAAACCTATTAAGTTCTCTGTAAAAGAGATGATAGCTCCTCATTCACTGAAAGTTTAAATAATGGGTGATGTGTGTGTGCACACCCTTAACAATGTTACAGCTATTCAAACACCAATTAAGATTATTACTATTCAGATGAAAAAAGTCATATTTCCAATCTAACTTTACCCATTACTGTACCACAAAACGTACACACATCCTGACACAGCCCAGATCCCTGCACCTCTACCCATTTGAGTCTTCAAAGAGAAATCTTAGTCATCTTTAATGACAAGTTCAAGTCCAGTTCCCTTTTGTGAAGACTTCCCTTCCCCACAAACTATGTTCACTGAATATTCATCATTAAAAACTAATTAATGACAATAATAAGAGCATATATTCACTTGCCAGTATAAAATCCTTCCAAGACTTGGCATTATCCCACGCACCATACCACACACTACAATGGTAATGATGAATGGTCATTGATTTTTCTGTCAACTATACTTTAAAATTACAGATATTTTACATTTTAAATCCAAGTAACTAAAATATCTGAACTAAGGGCATTTGGATGGTTGCTCAAAAAATACATCTTTCTTTCCATCTTTAATTGAAAGGCAATGTGACAGAGCAAAGGGGAGAGCCACATAGATCTTCCATCCAGTGGTTTACTTCCCAAATGCCAGCAACAGCCAGGATAGGCCAGGTGGAAGCCAGGAGCCAGGAACTCCATCTGGGCCTCTATCTCAGTCTCAAATACATGATACATCATCTGCTGCCTCCCAGGCAGATTACTCTGAAGCTAGGTAGGAAGTGCAGAGTGCCAGAATTCAAACCAGGTACTTGGATGCAAGATTCAGGATCCCAAGCGCTGGTAGATACCACATACATGCCCTGGGAAGACTGCTCTATCAGTATAAATGATGGTAAACTCCACTGAGAAAGGCAACGACTAGGAGGTAAAGATGAGAAATAGATTTAATATTTTGCACAAAGAGATGTAACAATAAAAAAATAGATTTTCAATAAAGTGAGAAGAACAGCAAGCAAACATCTGAATATTATGAAACATTCAATTATTAGCAAAGAAGTTACATATGAAGAATCGCTAAAAAAAAAAAGACAGGCTTAGAATTAGATCAAATGATACTACAGAAGATCACACATATGGGAAAGTTTAAAGAGAATATAAATAAGGGAAAGACTAGTGATTTTAGTGAACAGGCATGTCAGTTACATTTCAAGAGAACTGGCTTCAGAAAGAACAATGGGAATCATACTTTTAAAACCTAAGACTCAAAACTAATATTTTCTTAAAACTAGCACTGAGGGAAAGGACAACCCTTGCAATCAATGTTTTTTTTCCCCCAAATTTATTTGTTTAATTGAAAAGCAGAGTTAACAGGGAGAATAGAGAAGGGACAAAGAGAGATGGAGCTTCAATCTGCTTCACTCACCAAATGGCCAGGACTGAGCCACGACAAACCAAGGAGCCAGGAACTCCTTCTGGGTCTCCCATGTGGGTGCAGGGGACCAAGCACTGGGCCATCCTCTGCTGCTTTCCTGGGTGTATCAGCAGAAAGGTGGATGGAAAGTGGAGCAGCCAGAACTCAAACTAATACTCAGATGCTGGCATTGCAGGCAGGGGCTTAACCCGGTGTGCCACAACACTGGTTCCCTCAATGTTTTGTTTTGTTTTTTTAATTATTTATCTAAAAAGCAAAGAGAGCGAGCTCCCCCACTCCTCAAATACCTATAACATTTGGGGCTAGGCCAGGACCAAAACTGTAAGACAGGAACTCAATCCAAACCTAGCACATGTGTGGCAGGAACCCAATTACTTAAGCCATCACCACAGTGCCAGGGTCTGCATTAGCAGGAAGCTGGAGTCAAAAGCCAGAGCATGACATGAACCCAGGTATTCACATGTGGATCACAGGGGCCTCAACCACCAGGCCAAAAAACTGGTTCCAATTCTTTAAATATGGGACAATTCAAAATTTTTAACATGTGAAATGGAATTCTTTACTTTCCAGCTGTATACATGATATATTTAAGCTATCCCAGTATTCATTATCTAAATCTTTACAAAGTTATAGAAGGAAGCAAAATGCACCATAAAAATTTATTAGTGGATAGCCAAAGAGATGAACAGACATTTCACAAAAGGTGTCAAAATGTTTAACAGAAGACGGACTCAATAGTAGCTATAAGACAAATGCAAAAACAAAAACCAACAACAACACACAGTGAGACAGAGAATACTCCAGTATGGCTATTAAGAAAAAAAAAAAAGATGATCCAGAACAACTGGAACACTAACATATGGCAAGAAGGAATATAAATTAGCATTAGTCCCTATGGAAAATTATTTGACAGTATTCTCTAATACTCTCCATGACCCATCAACTCCATTCCCAAGTATATACCCAATGTAAGTGAATGCTATGTCCACCAAAAGACAAGTATATGTTCATGGAAATTTTGTTTATAGTAGTGCCAAATTGGAACCCAAATATCCATTAACAATGGAGTAAATGAATCATGCTAATAAATTCATACAATGGAATGTCACAGCAACAAAAAATGAATAAACTAATATACGTAAAACATGAACTAATTTCTCAGACATAACACTAATGGAAAGATTATGTACTAAACCATTCCATCCTATAACATTCAAAAACAGATAAAACTACCCTATGGTATCAGAGGCTAGTATGATACTAGGGCTCCCAGGAGAGACCTCTAGGGAGCGTGACATTTTCTCTATCTTGATATAGGTGGTGAAGACATAGGTGGGAACATGTGTAAAAGTTTATTGAGCTGTAGACCTAAGATGTGTGCACTTTATTATTTATATACTTCAACTTAAAATATCTGCTAGAGTCAGTGTTGTAACACAGCACGTTAAGCTTGCAACACCGACATCCCATCTACCACAATCAGGGCTACTCCTCCAATCCAGCTTCCTGTTAATACGCCTGGAAAAGTGATGGAAGATGGCCACATACGTGGGTCCCTGCACCTATGTGGGGGGACCAAGACGGAGTTCCTGGCTACTGGCTTTAGCATGGTTCAGACCTGGCTGTTGCAGTCATTTGTGAAATGAATTAATGGATGGAAGATATCTCTCTCTCTCCACCTCTGCATTGCTCTGCTTTTCAAATAAATAAATATGTGAATAAATCATTTTAAAAATTATAAAAAAAATCTAGGGGCAGGCATTTGGTCTACCATTTAAGACACCTGTTAGGATGTCCTTTAGGACATCTGGGACTCACATCGGTATACCTGGGTTCAATCTAAGCTCTGGCTCCCGATGGCAGCTTCCTGCTCACTGCAGACCCTGGGAGGCAGCAATGTTGACCCAAGTAGCTGGGTTCCTGCCACCCACGTGGGAGAGCTGGATTGAGTTCCAGGCTCTAGTTTCACCCACTCCCACCCCCACTCCACTGTAGGAATCTGAGGAGCAGACCAGTAGACAGGAGTTCTCTGACTCTCAAATAACTAAATTTACTAAAATATTTTAAAATCTTAAGAAAATTTACTAGTGACAGACTGCTTATAAAATTAGTTCCCATTCATTAGTATCCTCCTCACCACAATGGCTTAAGACACTCCAAATTTTGGAAAATTTACAAGATTTTACAAACTTTATACAAATGATTGGGGCCAGCGCTGTAGCAAAAGGGGTTAAAGCCCCAGGCTTCAGCACTGGCATCCCATATGGGCACCAGTACCTGTCCTGGCTGCTCCTCTTCCGATCCAGCTCTCTGCTATGGCCTGGGACAGCAGTAGAAGATGGCCCAAGTCTTTGAGCCCCTGCACCACCGTGGGAGACCTGGAAGAAGCTCCTGGATCCTGGCTTTGGATCAGCTCAGCTCTGGCTGTTGCGGTCATTTGGGGAGTGGATGGAAGACTTCTCTTTCTCTGGCTCTACCTCTCTCTGTAACTCTTTCAAATAAATAATTTTTAAAAAAATTATGGCGGCTGGCGCTGTGGCTCAACAGGCTAATCCTCTGCCTTGCGGTGCCGGCACACCGGGTTCTAGTCCCGGTCGGGGTGCCGGATTCTGTCCCGGTTGCCCCTCTTCCAGGCCAGCTCTCTGCTATGGCCCGGGAGTGCAGTGGAGGATGGTCCAAGTGCTTGGGCCCTGCACTCCATGGGAGACCAGGAGAAGCACCTGGCTCCTGGCTTCGAATCAGCGCAGTGCGCCAGCCGCAGCGGCCATTGGAGGGTGAAACCAATGGCAAAAGGAAGACCTTTCTCTCTGTCTCTCTCTCATTGTCCACTCTGCCTGTCAAAAAAAAAAAAAGAAGACCTTTCTCTCTGTCTCTCTCTCTCACTGTCCACTCGAGGCCTGTCAAAAAAATAAATAAATAAATAAATAAAAAATCATGGCAAACACTGTAGGGTCTACGATTTGATTTTAATCTACTTGCAAGTGAAAAATTAAGTATGAATCTGTTTCCTGGAAGATGACAAAGGACATGAGACTCTCATATTAGCAATAAAACACTTTATTACTCCTGACACAGGAAGTAGCATGATGCATCAGTATGATTTGGGTTTCCCTTTGCAGCCAAGACCTCACACAAGTGTGTGATATGGTCCTGCAGAACTGCAGCTTTCCACAGATGAGGAATGCCGAGCCTGAGCACTCTACTTCTATAGTATTCAGCAAGTAATGTTTTGAGAGGTAAGAGTAATGTGACTATCAAAGGATTAACAGAAGTCCTTGGGAAAACTGACACATATTCTTATCAATATTTTTGACACAAAAAACCCTTAATGTTAATGCCACAAAAGTCAAACTGAAGAATTTCATGTATCATGCTACTAAATTAACATCTAAGAAAAATTAAGTCTATCCAATCACACTAGATTCATTCTATGCTCATTAAAACAATGCAAGCTTACCAACATAATCCAATATTTTCCCAAATTTTTAGCTTCATTTTTCAAGATGAAGTCCCAATTAGACATTTCATTCACCACTTAGTTTGAAATGCTGGTCTATGTTTTAAGTGGCTTCATTTCCAATGAGCTTCTTCCTGAACCAATTTTCATTAGTTCATAAAGCCTTTTCTGCTAACTCAATTATCATTATGAACTGTGCAGGAAACCTTCTCCATACCTAGTATGGAATATGGGCTGCACTGTTACTGACTCAAGAGACAAAAGGGCATGAACGATCTTGAAATGTTACTTACAGAGGTGGATGTTTAGACAGTTGGCTTTCTTAAAAGAACATAGTTATTTCAAGGATTTCAGCAGCTTTATTTCTACAAAATCAACTGCTTAATCAAAGGGATCCCATTATTATTTCGATAATATATTAATAATAAAACCACTAACATTTCTCGAGCACTCCCACACTGGTTCACTCCCCAAATGCCTGCAACAGCCATGAATGGGCCAAGCCAGGGGCGCAGAGCTCAACCTAGGTCTTGAAGGTGGGTGGCAGATGACTACCCCAGTCACCACGGCTGCCTCCCAGGGCGCACATGAGCAGGGAGCTGGGAGCAGAAGCAGAGCCGGGACTGGAGCCCAGGTGCTCAGATATAGGATGTAGACATCCCAAGCAGCATCATAAAAGCTGCACCAAACACCCACCCCCTGTATTTCAACAGAAAACAAAGTCATCTTCCTTAGAAGACATCAATATTTTATTAACCTTGAAGAAAGATACAAATTAAACTAACACACAATGCTTTTCAACACTTAAAATCTGTTTTCACAAAACATCCTTCTGCCATCAAGACCAAAGATCTGAAGACAGTTCTAATATTGCTCCAGGACTGTCTTTCAAAGTCACTAATACTCAGCCTGCAAGTTTTCATACTAGTGCTTGCTTGCCCTTTCCAAAAGGCATATATGAAGATTTACAAACAATAACTGAGAAAATATTTTAAACTGCAAATCACTTAATATGAGAAGTTACAACAATGCTTATAAAATGCCAGAGTCCAGTGTTCTGGTGTAGTGGGCAAAGCTGTCACCTACAACACCAGCATCCCATATAGCAGCACTTCAGAGCCTGGCTGCTCCAATTCCAATCCAGATTCCTGGTGCTGTGCCTGCGCAAGCAGCAGAGGATGGTCTAACTTTTTGGGTCCCTGCACCACCGTGGAAGATCCTGACTCCTGGTTTCAGCCCTGCAGCCATTTGGGTAGTGAACCACCAGATGGAAGATCTTGATCTCTCTTCCTCTGTGTAACTCTGACTTTCAAATAAATAAATAAATCTTTAAAAGGAGGGAAGGGGAGGGGAGGGGAGGGGAGAAAAACGAAATACTGAGCAGAGCCATACATGTACAATAACAAGTGCATAAAAACTGCTACCTGGCCAAAAGCAATACTCTGACACCACAAATTTTAAGGCATTACAATTTTAGCAATGTACAAAGTAGCAAGAATGTACATCTGAGAAGAAATATGGCAGCTTTTTCTTTTCTCCTCTCCCCAACTCCTTTCTGATAATCCCAAAATTTCTCACCAGTAATGCTGTTCTCTCTTTTGTTCTCATTCCTTAGACTCTTTTTTGCCTTTTCTTTTTTTGCCTTCTCTTTCTGCATTATTCATAGCCTTTCCAACATTCCTCAGTGTTGGTTTTGGAGAAACTTGGCGATTAACTCATCAACTAATGAGAATAAACTTCTCTTTTACCTCAGAAATAACCCAGTTAGCCTGAAGTATGCAACGTACATCACTGTACTTTTGGGTGTTCTCAGGCTTGCTTCCCTCTGAGTTTTCTACTTAAGTCACAGGGAAGATGCACCTCACAGCCCACATATGTGAGACAATGCCCTTGTTAAAAATCTGGCTTCCAAGTAGATTCTATTTACACCTCTGCCAGTCTCATCCTGGACCACCAAAAATGCAATTACATCATATATACTGTATTTTGTTATTATTTTTACAAGTTGATATATTTAGTTTGTAAGAAGAGCCAAAAAAAAAAATCAAAAGGCTTCAAAGAACTTAAAACATCAAGTTATTTTCTTTTGCAATAAACCTCCATAAGAAGCTATTTCAAATTAGTTATTTTAAAATGTTGAATGTCTTATTTCAACATTGCTCTTACTGAAGCCACATTAAATCAACTTTTTGAACACCTAGTGTCAAGCAGCCCTTTCTTTAAAAGTCAAGGGTAGTTAAAATAATTACTAAAGATCTAACCAAGAACTTCATAAAACAAAAAGTACAAACTAAACTGAACCATGTTGAGATATCTTTCAGAGAACCCACAAATCCTCTCCCAAATTTATAACCCCACTAGGTAACACACAAAACAGCCTGTGTTGGGTAAGCCAGTAAACTCTCATCAATGTCGCAGCGAGAATGAATATAATGAAATCTGAGTGATTAAACACTTTCAAATTCAGATCTATTTAGGGGACTTAAATGGAACAGAAAGGAGGAGGGAGTATACCAATACAACTGGAAAGCAGAGAAAAAGATCGTATACTTGTGAATAAGACTGCTTAAGAAGTAATTAACTGTGCCACGAGTGGCCAGTAACATACCAACCGTGGAGTGCTTAACAAGTATGCAAAAAATACCTAGCTCAGACTCCCCATACACCCCCAACCAATACCAAATAAGAATATGGCCACCTATAATTCACAGTCCACTGGATAAGAAAAGACACTAACAAGGAAAACCAAGTATCAATCAGTAAGCAAAATGAGATAGGCCAAACAGAGAGGGGACAATCAGCAAAACATGGCGGCAAAACATGAGGGAAAGGCAGCAGGACAGAATGAAAGCCCAGCCTAAGGAATCAGAATGCTAGACATTATCAATGTTCATTGTAGAGTTCTATCTAAACGTTAAGGTATGTTCGAAGAGCCACTTGAAGAAGATAAAATTGGCAATAGCACATGACCAAATAAGAGACTAGTTAGGGGGCAAATGGAAAACATGGTAGTAAGCCCATATGAGAGGTACACAGACCAGAGTGGTGATTGCAGTACAGATCGAAAAGGAAGAGGTATGAGTGACACCATAAATAAACACTCAGTAAGGCTTAGCAACCAACTAGAATTGAAATGAGCATAACAGAAAGGTGAAAGTTTAATAGTTGGAAGAATGAAAATATCACTTAACCACAAAAAAAGAGCATTCTAGTAAAGGACAAAATGAGAAAGAAGATGACAATGGAAGGATACAAGGAAGCAAGCACTGACATACTTCCAAGAAGATATGAAATTAAAACTTGAAAGAATAAAAAAATACATAAATCTGGAGATCATATGAGCAGAAATGAGAGTAGAATCTGTGATAGTAGAAACTAGATTTATTCAAGATTTACTGGGTGCTTACCATATGCCAGGAATACTCCACATTAGGAACTCAGGCTCAAAAGGCACTGCCCAGGGGCTGACATTGTGGTACAGTAAGTTAAGACACTGACAGCATCTCACACCGCAGTGACGACTTGAGTCCCTGCTGTTCCACTCCAGATCCAGCTCCCTGCTGGTGCATCTGGGAAAGCACCAGAAGATGGCCCAAGTACATCGGCCCTTGCTACCCTCGTGGGAGACCCGGATGGAGTTCCAGATTCCTGGCTGAGGCCTGGCCCAGTCCTAGCTGTTGCAGACATCTGGGGAGTACACCAGCAGACTGAAGATCCTTCTCTGCCTTTCCCTGTCACTCAGCCTTTCAAATAAATAGAACAAATCTGTTTTTCAAAAAATCAGATTCATTAGGGTTTAGAATGCAGGGGTCCCACCTTAAAGACAGAGATCTTCCATCTATCTGTTAGTTCACTCCCCAATGCCCCCAACACTCAGGGCTAGGCGAGGTTGAAGCCAGGAGCCAGGAACTCAATCCAGATCTCCCACGTGGACAGCAGGGACCCAAGTACTTGATCTGATCTATTATCTGCTCCCTTTAGAACGTGCATGATCAGGAAGCTGGAGGTAGAAGCAGAACCAGGGACTCAAACAAGACATTCTGATATGTCATGCGGGTATCTCAACCAGCATCCTAGCCGCTGCATCCATGCTCACCCCTACTACCCACATTTTTAGTAAAAGTCCCAGATTATGCAGGTTTATGAACCAAGGTGCCCAGGATCACTTGAAATTGGAAAAGCCACTTGCATACATCTTGGTAGGGATAAAGCTGTAAAAATCTTACTCTTGTGGTTCCAGTATTAATAGTAGTCACCAAGTGTCATCAAGAGCAGATAATCACCACCACTGTCTCATCAACCCTAGATTCAGTTACACCGATTTTAAAAAGCTTGTCTCTTTCACAATTGCAGGCAGACAAGAGAAAAAAGGCAAAAATAAGTTTGCCCACAGCTCTTCAAGATTCAGATATCCTATTCCCTATGCGAACACCTGTAAGGAAGAAAGGATACGATCACATGGGCACCCAATGTATTTTTCTATAGGAAACATTTAAATCACCATTTTTCCCAGGAGTGACTCCCAATTTCCAAAGACATCAGACATTCTCACAGTGGATTTCAAAGCCCTTTAGGAGTTGAACTCATCATCCCTGACACTTTCCACATCATAATCCTCTTGCCTAGTCTTTGTGCCCATACAATCGTCTCTACTTTTGCCTCCCACATGCAGACTTTTGTTTCCCAGTGTTTAACCACTCTTTAAGCTTCACCTGCTTCTCTAAATTCCCTAAGTAAGCTGAGCTTGATGTATATGTATCACTCAGCCTCGCACCCCCCAAGCCTCCAAGATTCCTACACTGCTTCCAGATGTATCCAAGTGGGCCAGTACAGGCTTGTAGGCATGGGAGGAGACAGAGCTGGTCAGTCTTTACAATGCTTTCCTTTAAATCATAAAATCGTCAAGTACACATACTAAATCATTAGTGTAAAATGTGTTTTTGGAACACAATGAGCTATCTATGTACACAAACAACACTTACTTCAATGCATTGTGAAGATATTCTCCATATACCTCAACATGCACCCCAGAATTCAAGTTCCCTACTTAAAAGCAATGAGAATACAGATGACTCTGGTACCTTTTCCACTTTAGTCTTCATTTATGTAATCTGCACTTTCAACTCCAAAGACTGGAACATGGTCAGCAAGCTAAGTACACACTCACTTAAGTGGGAAGGAAGCTGGAAGGAAGCAAATCGAGGCCTGTCTTTTAATTATTTCTACAGTACCCCTCTTCCTGAGAAGATAAAAACCAGAATGACCAGGTCTTAAGTTATACAGCCTACCAGACGAGGCACTAGGCAGTTCCCAATACACCATGAAAACAAAACTGAACAAAACAAAACTTGTCTTGAAAGCACCAGCCAGCCATATTCTGAGATCACAGTTAAATCTGTAAAGTATAAGCTTCCCAAGATACCAGCTTGATGTACTGAGTGAATTGTGGCAAGGGAACACTAGTCTTTTTTATTATTATTTTCAGTTGAACAAAAACATACGGAAATGCAAAGGAAAATCCACTTAGTGTCTTGTCACAACAGATAAAACTATTTTCAAATTTCCATAAATGAGCAGTCTATAAATTATAGGCAGAAACTACCCAAAGGGTACAAGACCAAAATCTGCTTATAAAATATACTTTAACAACTAGCTTCCAAAAGTGAATTACAACTACAGTACTGCACATACAGAACTCTTAGTAAGAAACTCTTTATTCCAAGACATTATCTCAACCAAATTAGGACACAGTAAAAGCAGGAAGAAAAATTGCTAAAAGCACCACTCTACTAAAACTGGACAAAAAAACCTCCCTTGCTGGCTGCCCAAGGTTTAAAAAAAAAAAATCATAACTAAATTTAGCCCAGAACTGGCTGATTATTTATGAAAAAACCAAAAATGCTAAGATTACTCCATCTTTCCAAACTGAGAAACAATAAAAGCTATCTGAATATGAAGGTGACCTATGAGACTGGGAAATCAGCTGGTCCTGACAAAATTTAGTTGCTGCAGTTGTTGTTTTTTCAGATTTATATACTTGTAGAACAGAGAGGGGTAGATAGAAAGATCGAAGAAGAGGGGAGAGAGAGACATCTTCCATCCACTGGTTCACTCCCCCAAATGGTCTGCCAGACTGAAGCCAGGAGCTCCATCCTGGTCTCCCACTTGGGTGGCAAGGTCCCAAGTACTTGGGCCATCTTCTGCTGTCTTCCCTGGTGCAACAGCAGGAATCTAGATCAACAGCAGAATAGCCAGGACTCAACAGACAGTCTGCATATGGGATGCAAGCTTCACAAGCAGAGGCTTAACTGCTGTGCTACAACATGGGCCTCAGCAATCTAGTTTTTAAGAATTCTTAAAAATCTTAACCTTCCACTTACTAAACACACCTCTTAGATTCAGAGCTCTGATTAGAGGTAAAGGGTGTGTGACTGCAGGAATAAGCTGAACATTTCCATTATTACTATTCAATTAACTTCAGAAGTGAAAAAGGAAATGGGTTGGGGCAGTGTTTAGTCTATTGGTTAATGATGCCCATGTCCCACATCAGACTACCTGGGTTTGACACTCCATTCTAGCTCCTGACTCCAGCTTCCTGCTAATACAGACAGTCCCTGGAAGACAGCAATGACAGCTCAAGCAGTCAGGTTCCTACCACTCACGTGGAAGACCTGGACTGGGTTCGTGGCTCTCAGCTTCAGCAGGGTCTGGCCATTACAGACACTTAGGGAGTGAACCATCAGACAGGATGGATGTTTCTCCTCCCTCTCTCTCTTTTTGTCTGTTCCTCTCTCTGCCAAATAAACAAATAAAAATTTAAATAAGAAAAAAGAACATGGGTCAACTTTTGGAGGTCCTTCATCATCTTCTTCATCAGGAAGATATATCTGGGCATTCCATTTCTTGTGAATGCTACCTTCCCAGATACCCTTTTCCCCAGAATATCCAGACTGGTGGAGATAATCATTCCTCAGGCTGCTACTGTGCCTTATAAGGACTCTTCGCCAACGCCTTTGACCTTATGAGCACTAGCAAATCATAGAATAGAAGAAGCCTTGACATCTCTGAAGAACTGAACTATCTTGTTTCTTCACTCTTAGTACAAAGCCAAGGGTTGGGGGTGGGGGAACATTCCAGAAATAAAGAGAACAAAGACTGACAGACCAGGGGAATAAAAACACCTACATCTCACAGTACATGTTAGTCAGCTCTAAAATTCACCCAGATGTGGCACTACCAACACATATAGAAATAATAAATATGTTCTTAAATTCACAGACTCCTCAAAGTGGAGCTGGTGTTGTGGTACAGCAAGTTAAACTGCTGTTTGTGATAGTGGACCAACAGTTGAGCCCCAGCTGTTCTGCTTCTGATCCAGCTTCCAGCTCACACACCTGGGAAAGCAGTCAATGATGGCTCAAGTACTTGGGCCCCTGCCACCCATGTGAGGTCCAGATGGAGTTCCTAGGTTCTGGCCCTAGGAGTTATGGCCATCTGGGGAGTGAATCAGCATATGGAAGATCTCTCCGTCTCTCCCTTACTGTACCTTTCAGATAAATGATTTTTTTTTAAGATTTATTTTATTTATTTGAAAGAAAGTTACAGAGAGAGGTCGAGACAGAGAGAGGTCTTCCATCCGTTGGTTCACTCCCCAGATGGCCGCAACAGCCAGAGCTGCACCAATCCAAAGCCAGGAGCCAGGAGCTTCTTCTGGGTCTCCTTCATGGGTGCAGGGGCCCAAGGACCTGGGCCATCTTCTACTGCTTTCCCAAGCCACAGCAGAGAGCTGGATCAGAAAAGGAGCAGCCGAGACTAGAACCAGCGCCCTTATGGGATGCCGGTGCTTCAGGCCAGGGCTTTAACCCACTGCACCACAGTGCCGGCCCCAGATAAATAATCTTTAAAAAACAAACATTTGGGTAGTGAACCAGCAGATGGAAGACCTCTCTGTCTCTCTCTCTCTCTCTCTCTGGCTCTACCTTGCTCTGAAACTCTTTCAAATAAATAAAATAAATCTTTAAAAAAAAAATTTTAAAAAGACCCCTCAAACTACTGGTAATGTTAAAAGTTACATAAAACAAATCAAAGAATATACATGAAAAAGATTTTTAGATGGTATTTCAATTTAAATTACTAAGAAACAAAAAAAATCCTTTGTATATCACTGCCTAGTCTTCCACAACATTAAAATCTTTGATTCGACCAAGTTACAAATCTGTTTTCAGTTGTGAGGGAAAAACACACTAAGTCTGTTTAACGCAAAGGACAAAAAAGATCATCACTGCAAATCATAATGTTTGGGTTCATGATGAAAACAGGAAACAGACAGGCTGCCCAGGTATAATTATGGTTGTAGTCTAATGTGCCTTCAGCTTCAGCCAAGAATTAAAACTCAGTGAAGACAGTAAGCAGAATTTACTTGCCTCTACCTTGCTACAGAATGCAACTTTTAATAATACTCCCCGCAATGTGTTACATAACCAACAGTAAACAAGGATCTGATTCAAACCTCATTAGTAACAACATTCTACCACTGTCTCCCACTGAAATTAATGGCTGACTTAGCCAGAGGGGGAAAGAAACCCAGCACTTATCAATCCACCCATTTCTATGGCGCCTACCAGAGAACCAGACAAGCAGATAATACAACCAGGTCTGCAAAGAATCTACAAAAGCACTATGTCAGTTTTCCATCCAGTTTGCTGCTCTCTTCCTCCTGATAACCAGACCATATCCTAGAGATGCACTTGAAACCTAAGAGGAAAGTCAATTGAGAAAGCTAATCTAATCTGTGCTGCCTAGTTCAGCTACAACACAAAAAATAGATGTAGATTTGATGAATGATTATCTGAAAAGAAAAAGCTACCCTGGTAAGCTGTTACGTAAAGGGCACTGACAGAGGGCAACAATGCTGGGGGCAAACATGCAATCATAAACAAAAATCTGATTTTGAAAACCTAAACATAGTATGTTACAACCTTTATGAAAGTTAAATTTTGTTAAATTGTCTCTTCTGAGCTGTTCCGTAATTTGGAGGTGCACCTTAGAGGAACACAATAGTTACCAAAACGGTAAGAATACAAAACAACTTGTTACATATCCGCAAATAGCTTCTTACTTTCCGATCTTGGAACACAGTAATTTCCTAGTGGTACTGGGATCAAAGTGTGAAACTGCCACAGTGAGTGTTAATTTCCCCCAATCGACACCGCAGCATCCGCATGTTTAAAATTTTCCAACTATACGGACTGGTACTAAACCTATGGGACTAAGGCTTTTAACTTTTCAGCTTTAAAATTACAAACTAATTCATGCCGGGGAATTCCCGTCCTCTGAGGAAACTCAAGGACCGCAGCGTGAACAAGACGAACGCCGGCCTCGGAGCTTGCGTGAGACGAGGTAAGAACACTTGGGGCAGTGCTAGGCAACAGGCGCGATGTGACAAACCCAACCAGACTTCAAAACTTTTTTCCACAGCAAAGTGAAGGTAAACAAGATACACTTTGCACCACACCCACTGACACGCACACGCAGCCGTCAGGGCTGCCCCCGCCGCCCCCCGCCGCGGCCCTCCAGCTGGTCAGGAAACACTGTCTCTTACAACCCAGATAACCATCCGGAGCCCGGGCTGCTCAGGCGTTCCGCACCTCCAGGCCGGCCGCAGCGCCGCTCTCCAATGCCATCGAAGCCAGAATTGGAACATTCTGCTCGCGAGCGGGCACGCGTCCAAATACCCCGACTATCCTCGCCCCAGTTCTTTCTGCACCGAGACTCTGTTTGGGCTACTGAGCATGCTCCGACTTAAGACAGGCGCCACATGGGAGTTTTCAAAGCTTAGGCTCCAAACTCCACGTAATAACCGCGGCTAAAAGGGGAAGAGGGAGGGGGAAGCGCCCGGAGCGCGGCTCTGAGCACAGATGCCCAAGTGGGGGGCCCGGCGGAGGCGGAGCGTGGTCGGGGCCAAGAGACCCCGCTCTGGCGCGGCTCCCGCAGCCTGCAGGGGCTTCCGGGAAGCCGAAGCGACCTTTGCAGTGGGGGGAAAACTGACAGGGCAAGCGGCGGAAGCCAGGGCTAACGACCAGCTGCGCGCGGGAGCAGATCCCCAGCGCCCAGCGTGTAATTCCCACCGATAAGCGCGGATCCTTATCTCTGAAACACAAAGCGACGGCCGCTCGGACCCGTCCAGCCGGGGGACGGCCGTCGGCCGGCAGCCCTCTCAGGGCGGGGTGCCGAGGGCGGTGCCTGGAGGAGGTCGCCCAGCAGACCGCTCCCCCGACAGCCGCCGGGCCAGGGAGCCCCCACCCCCACGGGGGCGGCCCGAACGCCGCCCTCCACGGTCCCCGCGGTCGCGGCGCGACCGGGACGACGGCCAGCCCCGGCCCCGCCTCAGATCCGACCGGGCGGCGAGCGAGGCCTCCGCCGCCCGCCGGGGACCCCGGCAGGCCCGGACTCGGCCTACCTCCCGCCCTGCAGGCCCCGGGTCGTTTCGGCTCCGCCCGCGGCCGCACGCCCCCGCTTGGGCCGGAGAGTCCGGCAGCCAGGGCCCGAGGGCGAGCGGCGTCCAGGCTGACCCCGGCCCCGCTCGCTCTCCCGCCCCCGGGGGCCCCTCACTCACTCACGAGCCGGCTGGGCGCGCTCTCCCCGCGCCGCGGCTGCGCTTCCCCCTCGCCGCAACTTTATTAGCAGCCCGGTCGCGGGACACGCGTACGGCGCCCGCTCGCCCAGGACCCGGATGAGGGAGGGAGGGAGCGAGGGAAGGAGCCTGGGAGGACGCCCGCTGGGATCGGCGCATGCGCGCCAGGCCCGAGTGACCGCTGCGGGACCGAGGGCGGGCCCGCAGCCCCGGAGGCCAAAGGAAGCTTTTCTGCTTGGCTCCGCGCCAGCCAAGCCCGGCTTCTGATGAGTCCAGGCTTCTCGCGGAGATGGCGAGGCCTGCTGCTCTCCCAGCAGCAGCCTGCCTGACCACGTCTACGCAGTTATAATAAAGGAATCGTCCTGGATCTTAACATAAATGGTATAAATCTGAACAAAGAGAGATGTCTTTCGGTGCAACGCTTCAAAATAAGTTCCTGCCACCTCACACCTTCTGTGAAGCCCCTCCCACGGGGCACCCCTGGAGCTCCTGCGGGCCTGGGGAAGTGGGCACCACCCTGTGCGGCGGGACCGGGCTCCACTGCCAGGGGGCGGGGGACCCCGCGGGGACTCGGGCCTCCTGTCCAGGAGGAGGGGCCGCCCGGAGGCTAAGGTCCTCCTCCGCTTAGTCCCTGGGGCTCTTCGGATGTTTCTCCTTACAGAGCCCCCACTTTGTCACTATTTCCCAGGGTGTGACTGACAGAGTAGCTAGTGAGGCAAAGCTTTAAATAATTTTTATTTTTAAAAAATCAATACCGCTTTTCAGATACTCCACGAAGGGTTTCCTTTTAAAATAAATTAAGTAGAGGGGCCAGCACTGCAGCGTTGAGGCGGAGCAGTTGCCTGCTACATCAGCGTCCCATCTTGGCGATGGCGGAAGATGGCCAACGTTGAGCCCCTGCAGGAGACCCGGATGAAGCTCCCAGGCCAGTGTTGGCGGCCATCTGGGGAGCGAACTAGCAGATGCAAGAGCTCTCTCCCTCCTCTGTCTGTAGCTCTTTGAATTAAATAAATAGATCTTTTTTACAAAGTACAAATAAAAATGAGTCGTTTTGGAATCCTCTTTCACACCCTAATTTAATAAGAAGTCCAATTAACTCTACCTTCAGAATAGATCCTCAGTCTGACCATTTCTCATTACCTCTGTTGCCACCTCCATGGCAGCGGACTGGTTCATCTCACCTGACCCACAAAGCGCTACCTTTGCTCCAGGCCCCAGCCATTTGTTTCATGTGGAAGAGACTGAATAAATGCTGCAGAAGTCCCTGCATCGGGGTGTGGCCATCCCAAGGGATGACAGAGGCCTGACAAGGGAGGCGAGTGGGCCAGGGTGGGCAGCTAGGGCGTGCCAGCTCCCAGCAAAGGGCATGCTGGCTGCTACTGCACTCCAACTGCCATCATGGGGAAACGTAGGAAGAAGGGCCCACTGTGGACAAATCTTCTGATTTTTTTTTTAAATAAAAGCTGGAAATTTGGATTCTTATGCAAAACTAAAACCTCAGTTTTTTGAAAAGATTTTTTTTGAAGGATTGGCAGAAAGGTAGGGGGAAAGACAGAGAAAGATTTTCCATGTGCTGGTTCACTCCCCAAATGGCTGCAAGGGCTAAGGCTGGGGGCCAGGAATTCCATTTGGGTCTCCCACATCAGTGGCAGGACCCAAGTGCTTGGGCCATCTTCCACTGCTTTTCCGGGTGCAGTAACAGGGATCTGCACTGGAAGGGGAGCAGCTGACTTGAACGGGTCCTCATATGGGATGCCAGGGTCACAGACAGCTGCTTAACCTGTTGCACCACTTTGCTGGCCCTAAAATCTCAGTTTTATCTTTTTAGCGCTCTCTCTCTCTCTCTTTCTCCTCCTTTTCCTCCCTCCTCCCCCCTCCCTCCCCACCCCTTCCCCTTCTTAAGTCCAGAGGCCAGCCCTGTACAAGCAAACAAAACAAATCCATGGTCCTGATTTAGGCTGCTGGCCATCAGTTTGCAATCTCAGGTCTACATCTTAAACTTCTTTACTACATCATAAACTTCATGAAAGTCAAGTCTGTGTACTTTAACTCTTTATCACACTCACTGGCTAGTTGTTGTTAATTCAGAAGTTTCCAGTCCTTGGAAGGCACATATTTCTGGAGCCTGCATGAGTTTACAACTCCCAGAAGTGCCTATAACCCTGCCTTTTTTTTTTTTTTTAATTTAAGAGTTGATGTTTGCAGAGCACTTTATTGAACACTGTAGCACAGAACAATTTGGTTTAAATATTGTGTCCACCAAAACCACTCCTTCATACAGCCGGTAAAATCCTTCCCCAAACAATTTGTTTGCTGTCTTGCAGTCAGTGCACATATAAGAACATTCTGTGAACCCAGGATTCCTTTTCAAAACTCTAAAGCCAGCAGTTGGCTTTCCGGACTGTGTATCTGCATGCTGGTCTGACACAGCAGAGACTCCAGCCTCTCCCAGGTCCTGTGTGGCTTTAGCGCAGGCTGTCATTTGGAGAAGAAGGGAAGAAGGGAGATTTGAGCAGCACAGCAAAAGCCTTCCAGAGGACGTCAGACGTCAGTACATGAGAAGGTCACTAAGTATTTATATAGCCAAGAAGATGGTAAAACAGCAAATGAATGGGCCTGCCAGAGCCTAAGAACGGACCTGGTGGGGGGGTCTCTGTTTTGAGCAATCAAATGGGATCTACAAATGTAGAACAGGACAATCTGAACAGATGTTATTAAAGTAGACAAGCCACTTTTCAGTTTGGCCATTCATCTGATCAGGAAGGTCAGATAAAAGAAGCTTCAATATTCAATTTTTAAAGTTTTTATGATTTATTTTCATTTTATTTGTAAGAGGGAGGTCTTCTATCCACTCTCCAGATGGCTGCAAAATGGACAAGGCTGGACCAGGACAAAGTCAAGAATCAGGAACCCAATCTGGGTCTCCCATGTGGTTGGCAGGACCCAGGTACATGAGCCATTGCCCGCAGCCTTCCAGGGTGTGCCTTAGCAGGGAGCTGGATAGGAAGCAGGGGAGCCAGACTCGAGCCAGGCGCTCTGATGTGGGATGCTGGCACACCAAGCGCTGACTTAACTGCTGCAGCCCTCCCCACCCCTCAGGAAACATCTGACAGTGCCTGAGGACATTCTGCATTGTCACAGCCAGGAAATAGGTCTGCTGGTGTCCAGTGGCGAGAGGGCAGGGCTGCTGCTCAATGCCCTAATAAGCACAGGACAGCCTCTCCTAAGAAGTATCCCGCCAAACACGCCAACAGTGCTGAGGCTGAGAAACCCTGACTTAAACTCCAGATAGGTTGTCTTTAATTAGGGAGGAAATGGGCCTTTCCTTTGGATTTTTCCAGGAGTTGTTGAAATTATTCATTTAGCATAGGGAGGTAGCCGAAATGTCTAGCCTTTGACCTACTCAGACTTTGAATTTCCAGATCCAAGATGGAATCAATTTTCAGAAGTGGAACAACAGATGGAATATGAAGAACTGGAATAATCAACTAAGTCGATGTTTTTAAAGCTTTATTTTTAAATGTATAGGAGTTGGGGCCAGCACTGTGACAAAGCAAGTAAAGCCACCGCCTGTGACCCCAGCATTCCATGGGGACGCTCCACTTCCGATCCAGCTCTCTGCTATGGCCTGGGAAAGCAGTAGAAGATGGCCCAAGTCCTTGGGCCTCAGGACTGAAGTAGGAGACCTGGAAGAAGTGCCTGGCTCCTGGTTTCAGATGGAAGATTTATTTCTCTGTTTCTCCCTCCCTCTATTTCAAATAAATAAATTAATTTTAAAAATGTGTACAGGAGTTGAGTCAAATTGCTTGTAGTGTAACTATCCTTAAGACATACGTCAATTATACGCTTGCTGTAGCTCAGCCGGGCTCCCTAAATGACTGCTCCACACCCAGTGGGGTTGGAAGAAAGCGATGATGTTCAGCAGTCGCCCAACAGAGAAGCACCAGTGAATGATGTCACAGAGATCCTCACAGGGTCCAGGGAGCCACCTTAAACAATTCCAGCTTTTTCAGTCATGGCTCAGTGGACATCAGAGGGAGAAATGTCTACCTTTGTGTCACTCCTCCAGACGAAGTCCTTGGAGACAGTCAAGCTGCCATTCAAGGGTCTGAGAATTCCGTGTTTGTTCTTTCATTGCTGACCAACCCCTGCCCCCAGTCATAAATGCTGGCAACAGTGCCAGGAGAGTGAGCTTCCAAAGAAATGATGCGCAGTGACACACCCCATGATCTGCAGCAATCTGTCGGAAGAGCTGTGCGGGGAGTCTTTACCAGAATGAGCTATACACTGAAGCCATTTTCTCCAAAATTTGGAAGGACGTTTTTCCAGTAAAATGCTGGTGTTCCAGTGTGACTGCTTCCTTCAGAATCCACAGGCCTTTCTTTTCACGTTAGAAGTTGATCTGAATATAGTGAAAAAGTTAAAGAGTAGCAGCTGCCTGCGCTCAAAGCCCAGGAATCTGGCAGCCGCAGACTCCTCGGAGGTTCGGGAATGAAGATCAGAGCCTCTCGGAGCCGCTGGAATGAATGTGCACGTTTCTGTGTACACCTATGTGCAAAGCCCAGGCTTTCATCAGATTCTCAAAAGGTTTCCGGACCTCCGTATGCTTGCACATGCTTCGAGAGCGGTTACTGTACACACGGCAGAACTGTAACATATCCATTTTAGGTTATCTTTTCTTCTCTTTTTTACAGGAATGTAATCAGGAGACTCTCTCCGGGGAAAGACAGCTTGAGCAGAGTGTAGGAGCCAGGCTTGCCTGTCTCCAGCCACCTGCTACATTAAAGAAGGCCTCCCATGGCTGAAATCCAAAACACAAAATGAAAAGGGTTGCTTGCACCCAGAGTCATAAAACAAAGACGCTTTCTAAAGCGGAGCTTGGAGCAAGCACTCCCTTCTTCCTGACTAGAGCAGCATCTGTTTCTCCTGACAGCAAACACCCCCGAACTTGACTGCCCTCCCTGGTTCTACAGGCTCAGTTTTCATCTTCAGAGACGTGGTCTTGGATGAGCCAAACCACATGTGTGCCCTGCCACAAATGCAGAGCAGCAGGTGAAAATCAGGGCATGTGATGGAGCTGGGGGAAGGAGAACAAGACAGAACTTTACCTTCTCTAGGAAGCCCTTTAACCAATTTTTTTTATTTGACAGGTAGAGTTATAGACAGCGAGAGAGAGACAGAGAGAAAGGCCTTCCTTCCATTGGTTCACTCCCCTAATGGCCACTACGGCCGGCGCTGCGCTGATCTGAAGCCAGGAGCCAGGTGCTTCCTCCTGGTCTCCCATGTGGATGCAGGGACCCAAGCACTTGGGCCATCTTCTGCTGCCCTCCCGGGCCACAGCAGAGAGTTGGACTGGAAGAGGAGCAACCAGGACTGGTACCCGGTGCCCCAACTGAGACTAGAACCCAAGGTGCGGGCACCGCAGGCAGAGCATTAGCCAAGTGAGCCACAGCGCTGGCCGCCCTTTAACCAATTTCATCATGAGAACTCTGAAGCCAGACTTCTTAGTACCAACACGGCCCTCTCACCTAGTACCTGGGTGGCTGTGCACACGTTCCTTAACCAACCTGGACCTCAGTCTTCAGATGTGAAAGCTAGGGTAATAGTAGAATTAACTATGATCATGAGGATTTAATACACAGAGACATGCAAGGTGCTTCGCATGGTGTGTGGCCCATGTTAAAAGTTTATTTTTAAAGTATACCCTTTCAGGGCTGATGCTTTGGTGTAGTAAGCTAAGCTTCTGCCTATGGCACCAGCACCCCATATGGGCACCAGCCAGTTCAATTCCTGGCTCTCCTCTTCTAATCCAGCTCTCTGCTATGGCCTGGGAAAGCAGTGGAAGATGGTCCAAGTGCTTGGGTCCCTGCACCCGTGTGGGAGACTCAGAAGAAGCTCCTGGCTCCTGGCTTCAGATCAGCCCAGCGCCAGCCACTATGGCCAGTTGGGGAGTGAACTAGAGGATGGAAGACCTCTCTGTCTGTCTCTCCCTCTCTCTGTAACTCTGCCTCTTAAATAAATAAATAAATACAATATTTAAAAATAAAATACATTCTTTCTCCCAAAATGCCAGCAACTTCTAAAATGTAACTTAGCAGGTCCGTTGTTATATAATATGTGTATCTAGTTTGCAGGACATTAGCACTTTCCCTTTTACTCAGGTAATCTCATTCACTTCCAGTTGTTATGATATTCAAGTTTCTGTTTCCATCTTGGACTTGGCTAATAAACTACAGACCCTTAAATTCAGCTGCTCTCTTAGCTTCTCTGTTAGACAGCAATATTCATAGATTCTCTGCCCCATATTTTCCAATACTCTTTCACCTGTCCCCTTTGTGGTACCATTCCCTTACTATATTAACCACCATACCAGACACCCCACCTCTGAGATGCATGCATGACCCAGAGGGTTGTATTGTCCCAACTGCCCAGGCCACAGTCACTGGCTCACAAATGAACATATGACCTAGGCAAAATAATATATATCACCCCTCAAGTTGATGCATGAATTCTGAGGGAGAAAAACACTTTTTTCTAACATTGCTAACCTAAGGTTCACTGTGAGGCTGCCAAAGACCATCTTGCCATCATATGGAGAGAGTTTCCTTGGAAAGGAAGCCAAAAGAGAGAAGCAGAGCTGAGGAACAGAAGCAAAGACAAATTTCTGGGTAGGGGGGAGAGGGAGAGGGCTCTTCAGTTCTTGATCCAGCGATACTGGTAGCTCTAAAGTTCCTCCTTAGACTTTGCAATTCCATTAGCCAGTACATTCTGATTTTCTTCAAGCTAGTTACACTTCTACCACTGGTAATATCTACCATTGGAAGTCTCATTGCACTTAGCAGGTCTAAACTTGCAGTCATGGTTATTTGTCATCTTCCCAGCTCCAGCTGCTCCTGCTACAGTCTTGCCCAGATCAACAAATGGCAGTTCCACCCATGTAGTTGCTCCAACCAGACCTTGGGATTGTATTGGTAGCCTGGATGAGTGTTCTTAAATCTTCACCCCTCGTTGTGAGAGTGTATACTTCTGCCCTCATCCATGTGACTTTGCAATGTCTTCCACTAGAGGAGGGAGAATTGACCGTGATGACTCTGGACGGTAGATCTGACACGAACATCTCGTTACATGTACTTGATGCTTTAGCCCTGTCTTTTATGTTTTGCCATCTCTACAATGAGAGGTGTAGACTCTAGGTAGCCCCTGATCCAAGGAAGATGAAAACGCATATGGAACAGAGCTAATTTCAACCCCCAGCCTGGAGTCAGCTCAACAGATCTACAGCCTGAAGGACTGCTGCCCAAGCTGATCCATGGACCCAAGCATAAGGAAAACTCAGTGTTTGCTCTGGGCTTCTTTGTTATGCTACAGTAACCAACTCAAAAACATTTTCATTTAATCCTTTCACCCTCATTCGTTTATTCATTTACAAACTCCCTTACTAGATAAGGTGAGAAATACTGATTGAACGCTTACATGTATCAAGCACGTTTGGGGCATCAGGGATTACACAATAAATAGAATAGACAAAAATCCAAGTTATAACAATCTTTAAAAATAGGACAAGTAGGCCGGCGCCGTGGCTTAACAGGCTAATCCTCCGCCTTGCGGCTCCGGCACACCGGGTTCTAGTCCCGGTTGGGGCGCCGGATTCTATCCCGGTTGCCCCCCTTCCAGGCCAGCTCTCTGCTATGGCCCGGGAGTGCAGTGGAGGATGGCCCAAGTCCTTGGGCCCTGCACCCGCATGAGAGACCAGGAGAAGCACCTGGCTCCTGGCTTCGGATCAGCACGAAAAACCATCCGCAGTGGCCATTGGAGGGTGAACCAACGGCAAAAAGGAAGACCTTTCTCTCTGTCTCTCTCTCTCACTATCCACTCTGCCTGTAAAAAAAAAAAAAATAGGACAAGTAAAATTTCATATGTTTCATGGTAATGAACATCTGGGAGAAAAATCCATGAACAGGGTTGAGGGGACAGAGCAGTCAACAGGATGAAAGATGAGTGACAGCTGCTGTTCAGATGGAGTAGCACAGATCCAAAAAGCTGGCCCTTCCACTTTCAATCCAGCCTTAGGTCTTAGCAGTTCTGCCTATAAACTATATTTCAACTCTAGCTTCTCCCCATGTCTACTCCACAGATAATCAAGGTCAAGCCCTCTCCAGGTCACTTGCACTATCTTCTGCTTCCATTCCACCTCCTTCCCCTTCCATTATCTCCCAACAGCCATTCCACATTGAAATGCAAGTAAAATCATGGCCATCTCATATCAAAGCGCCTCAAATTCTTCCCACTGCATTTAAGACAAAAATCCCAACTCCTTACCCTAGCCCAGCCTGCCACTCCCAAGCTTCTAGTACGTGCCTGGCTCACCCTGTTCTTTATCTCCCACCACATGCCATAAGCCCTTCCCCAAGTTAGGGTCCTTGTATATTTCGTTCCTTCTGCCATGCTCTCTCTTTCCGCCTTGGAAACTGCAAAATGTTTTGCCTACCACTCTTGGCCTGTCTCACTCCTTCTCATCAACCTTGGGTCTCAGCATAAACACTACCTTGCTACAAAGGCTTCCCTGGCCACATCTGCTCCCCACCCCTCCCCCACACACTTTCTCTGCCGGAGCACGCTTCTCACATGTCATGACTTGATCAAAGTCTATTTCCCCCACTGTAATTAAGCTCACCTTCACAGCTGAATCCTCAACACTTAGAGCAGCGACTGGCATGCTACAGGCCCTCAGGAAAAAAAAAATCATAGAATTTTCTACTTCAATCTTGGTCTTACGTTTGCTCTTGTTTCAAATCACATCGTTTCCATTCTTTTAAAATTTCCTAATCAAATTTTAATATGTAATAGAAAGTATGGTTCCCACAACTTCCCAAGCAGGAGCTCAGCCCTCAGATTTAGCATTCATTGACTCACTTATTTACTCAATGTAAAAACATTAACGTGGTACCTACTGTGCACCTGGCACCCTGTCATGTGCAAGGAAGACAAGGATGAGTGGTACACGCACACACACACACACACACGCACATGCACACACTGCCCTCGGGAAGCCCTTCTTCCTGCTCCCTTCCCACCCCCACAAAAATTGTCTATTAAGAATTAGTGTTTGCAGGCTGGTGCTGTGGCATAGCGGGTAAAGCCGCCGTCTACAATGCCGGCATCCCATATGGGCATCAGTTTGAGTCCTGGCTATTCCACTTCCAATCCAACTCTCTGCTGTGCCCTGGGAAAGCAGAAGAAGATTGCCCAAGTCTTTGGGCCCCTGAACCTGCGTGGGAGAGCTGGAGGAAGCTCCTAGCTCTTGGCTCCTGGCTTTGGAACAGGACAGCTCTGGCCATTATGGCCATCTGAGGAGTGAACCAGCAGATGGAAGACCTCTCTCTCTCTCACTCTCTCTCTCTCTCTCTCTGCCTCTGCCTCTCTGTAACTCTTTCAAATAAATAATTTTTAAAAAAATCTTTAAAAGAAAAAAAAAACTAGTGTTTGCAAAATGCTTGCTAATCGTGAGAGGTGATAACAGAATTTGTTTGAAATATTTGGTACATGAGGTCTGTTCCTCACTTTACAGTCTGTAAAATCTTGCATCTTCTGCTTTCTATGCACACCTTTTCCTGGTCATTCACTGGTCTCTGCTACCGCCACCGCCCCCAGGTCTCAGCTGGCCCTCATGTTTCTGTCTGCACATTTTTGCTTTCATGGTCACCTCTGGAGGGAATGCCCATCCCACAGCCCGCCCTGTCTTTCCTTCCCAGGTCACCTTTTATTCCTGCTGTCCTTCTTCATGGGGCCTTGCTGGTCATCAAGGATCTTTTCTACTGCTTGGGATTCTGGAAGGTGGAAAAGATGGAATAGGAGTGAGTACAAGGAAGAGATGGCAAACAGGTGAGGGCTCTCACAGCCATTTTACAGATAAGAAAGTGGAAGGGCAGATAACTGAACTGAATTCCAGAGTCTATACACAAAGTAGATGAGAGAACTAGAATCCAAATGCAGCTGAATCTAACTCAAACTCCTGCTCTAACCACCACGCAACACTGCTTGCTCACTTGAGTCACTCTCACTGAGACACAGAACGGTTTTAAATGTTTGCACCCCAACAGAACCATTCTTAGAAATCTTACGCTAACTATCAGAGAACTACATACTCTACAAACTGAGCTTGGAAAACAAGTTATTAAGAAAGGGAATAAATAAATGTGTCAGCACACACAATTGCAATTTCTCACCTGAATGTGTGCCATGGGGTGATGGCAAAGTCACCCAGAGCAAGCAGGCCATAAAATGTTGTATTTATTCACACAGCCAGGTAAGGACCCCGGGCAAGCTCAAAGGGCCCTGACTGAATGGAGCTAGTGTTCCAGTGTGTTTATCTTGAAGGGCAGTGAAGTCTATTTATTCTATTTGTGTAATGACTAATGTTGCTGTGAACGCATCATTTACAATATGGGGGCATTGCTAATGTGCCACATTAGAGGCGATTTGGACTGATGAATCAAATCAGTTAAGCTCCTCTAAGTCAACTCTGGTGACCCAAGTCACACCGTGTAATGTTTCCATTGCAGAAAGAGCGTGCTAAGCAGTTGATCTCATCTGCGTGGCTCCCACAAACCTGTTTTTTGTAGAGCACTGTTGCACTGTGTTCTACAAAGTTCAAATGGCTCGGAAACAAGGTAAGAGGTCCACCGAGTCCCTGCCCAGAATGCGACACAGAGGGAATAGGAGGAGCCCCCTTCCAGGCCATTCTGGCAGAAACGAGAATTTGTACAAAGTCAGAGCTCCACCGTGGTCCCTGCGATCATGTCTGCAAGGTCAGCGCAATACCCAGCGGGGGACCCCAGGAGAGAAGTCTATTTCACAAGTAAGATAAAATATTTATTTTACTTACTTTGTGTTTGCTGCACGAGACTCTGCTGTATGCCAGGAACTATGATGGTAACAAAGTGGCTCCAAACGTTCCTCTATTTATTCATGAAAGGTAAGGAAATTCAGACATAAGGGTACCAGTGAGAAAGAATGGCCACCTTTCTCCTCGAACTTCCCTCCTCATCTCTTCCTCTGGTCAGATCTCTCTGATCTCTGCAACTTCCTTTCTGATTCATTTATTCAATCAACAAACTGGTTGAATGCTTGTTATATCCCGGCACTGGGCAAGAGGCTGGGGCTGGCTTTGAGAGCAGAACCATACAGGAGCACTGCTCTCCTGGAATGCCATCAATCAGAGACTAATGCAAATTATTCCCTGTTTATTCTACCTAAGGTGATCCCCCAATTCCACCTTCACATTACTGTCAGCATTAGCTGAGCTCAAGCTTTTAAACTGCAGATTTTGTTCCTCCTTGTACTCTTTGCCGCTTTCACCCTCAGGACCCCCATAGTCCTGGGACTGGAAGGATGTCATGACCCATTCCATTGGCCGCCTCACAGCTCAGTGAGCACAAGGAAGCAGACGCAAGGCTGTGTGCGTGCATGTGTGCATGCGTGTGTGTGTGTGTGTGCGTGCTGAGTGTTTTTCTAGCAGCTGCTTTAGAGACTTGCAGCAAACTTGGACCAGTAAGGTTCTTGTTTGCCTCCACAGCACCTAGTGAGGACAAACACATGGAGAGAAACCCAATTCTTAATCTCACACTTGGGTAGTTCTTACTCTAAAGTTGAAAAGAAAGAGGTCAACACAAGCTCTCCCTGGTAAAGGAGGTACATCACCAGGAGTGTGGAGTGGCAAGGAGCGTGATTTTCTTGGACATAAGGCACTCTGGTCCCCTGGATACTGAGGCTGGGTTGTCCAGCAAGTTCTAGAACAACAGCTCAGGCCATGGTCAGGGATACAGGCAGCCCTAGAATGGACTTGCTCATTTTTTTCACTTTTCCAGAGTTCTGAATAGCCAAACAGCTCAAGAGAAACTTCCAAGTTTGCCGCCACCCAAAACGAAGCCCCATTGAGAGGAAGTGTATGCGGAGCCTCCTTAGGCCATTTGCAGTTTGGCACAGTAACTGTCCTTGTCTCGGTCGCTATGCCCAGAGTTTACTGTTGGTTTTTAGCACAAGTCAAAACCGACGATCCAGGCAGGAAGGGGCTCAAGTCTCTTTCCGGACAAGGTGGCTACGGGTGCAGCAGACACCCTGGGTGTCCTCGACTCCACTGCTGCCAGGCCAGCATGTAAAGTGAGGGCCAAGGCATGCACTCCCCATACAAGGCACTCACGGATGCCCTGACGCAGGCATGCCCTTGGCATACTTCTACCGAGAGCCTTCCCTGCGGCAGACTCTGTGACAGGGGCCAGATGCAGTGGTGAGCAAAAACAGACCGTCCCTGCACACGCGGACTGTATAACCCAGTGGGAGCAGGGGCAGTAATCAAATAACCACACTGTGCTGAAAAGAGCTTGGGCCAATGCAAGCACAGGCCAGGCAAGGAGGTCTGCTCCAAAAACAGGTGCCTAAGCTGGGACCTGAGCATGAACAGGAATTCAGTGAGGGCAAGCTGGGTGGGGGAATTCTGCTTGGCAGAGGAGCTGGTATGCACAGAGAACTCAGTGACATGGGGGAGTACGGCAGTGACAATGAGGAAAGAACAATGTGTGGACAGAGGAAGCAAGGGGTGGGGAGGCAGTATTCTAAAATCATCCTAAATGCACATCACATGTCAAAGACAATCACCAGGCTCAGGCTCTTTCACTCCAGGTTCCCCTAAAACCCACTTCTTCTTTCAGAGCACACATCTCACTTCGCTCTTACATACTTTGTATGGTTATCATTTAATCAGAGGGTATCCTCCTCACTCAACTGTAAGCTCCCTGAGGTTGAGCGTGCCTGGTGTGTTCACGAGTGTATCACTGGGAGTTAGCATGGGGCTGGTTCCCAGGAGGTGCTCAAGAAATATGTGTGGTAGCCAGTGTTGTGGGGCAGTAGGTTAAGTCTCTGCTTTACAAAGCCTGTATCCCATATCAGAGAGCCAGTTACAGTCCTGGACGCTCTGTCCCCAGTCCATCTTCCTGCTAATGTACCTGGAAAGGCAGCCAATGAGGACACAAATACTTGGGCCCCTGCCACCCATGTGGGAGATCCAAATGGAGTTCCTGGCCCCTGGCTTCAGTCTGGCTCAGCCCAGACTGTTGTGGCATTTGGGAAAACTCTAGTGGATGGGAGAGTTCTCTCTCTCTCTCTCTCTCTCTCTCTCTCTCTCATAGTCTCTTTCCAAAAGCCAGGAGCTCATCTGGGTTTCCCACATGGCTGGCAGGGGCCCAAGCACCTGGGCCATCTTCTGCTGCTTTCCCAAGCGCATTAGCAGGGAGCTGGATCAGAAGCAGAGCAGCCAGAACTTGAACCAGTGCTCCCATATGGGGTGCCAGCTTCCCAGGCAGCAGTTTAACCCACTGCACCACAATGCTGGCCCCATAAATAAGTCTTTTTTTAATAAGGGAAACATATGTGAAACACACAGATGACTGAAGGCGTGTGGCAACTACTTGTTCATTCATTTATCCAACAAAAATCATGTTGAGAAGCTACTGTGTGCCAGGCACTGGGTTAGGACTTGTGTGTTTCATAATGTACATGACAGACAAGGAACTTGTGGTCCAGAGGGAAATATATACACATACATATACATATACTTGTACATATACATATACATATACTTGTACATATACTTGTACATATACATATACATGTTCTTCCTCTAAGACTGTGCCCTCTGAGATGACCTCCAGAGTTAGAACAGGGGTTCGCCAGGCCAAGAAAAGGACAGAACATGCAGGGAGGCTGGAGGTAGGAAAAATGTAAGGAGTTCGGAGAGACAAAAAGCAGGAAGCAGGGCTGAAAAGTGAGGAGGCAGTGAGAGACGGGGCCACAGAGAGGAGCGGGGCCAGACTCCCCAAGCCTTAGAGATGCTGGAGAAAAGTCTGTGCGATGAGCAATCATTGCAAGGCTCGGTGAGATGGGGCTGGGGCGCTGCGCTCCGTTCATGCTGCCGTTGGGCAGAGAATGGACCCCCAAGGGCAAGCCTGGTCAGGAGGCTATTGCTGCTGTCCAGGCAAGAGAAGGGTCACCTGCTTTGGATCAGTGACAGTGGAGGTGGACATGAAGGCAAACTACAAAGGAATGGTTCAGGTATGGTTAAAGGACTGAGGGACGAACCAGATGTCAGTCTGGGGTGGTGGTGAGGAACAGGGAGGTGTGAGGTTCCTGCTTTGAACAACTGGGTGCTGTAAGTACCCAGGAGACATGAGAGCAATTAGAGGAGGAGCAGGTTTGGTGAGAAGAGATCGAGAGCTCTGTTCTGGATGTGTGAAACTGCAGATGCCCTGAGATATGCAGCCGCTGCAAGCAGGGCACTTAGTGGGTGCTCAGTGTCCCCAGGGCGTCCCCAGCCCTGGGGCCCAGGGACTACTGCTGTGTGACAGACTGCCCTGCTCTTAGCACCATGAAGCAGCAATTGCTTGTTAGCTCACAGCTCTGGAGCTGGCAATTTGGTCTGGGGTTAGCTGAGTGGTTTGTCTGCTTTTCTAAGAGAGAATGGTCTAGAGCAATGTCACTCAGGAGTTTGATAGGCTGCTGACCTGAGGGTCTCAGTTCTCCTCCAAGTGACCTGTCCAACAGACAGCTGAAGATCATTCACAAGGTGTTGTCCACGTCCAAAGCTCCAGTGCTGGGTAAGTCTCAGTGCACAGAAATGTCCAAGTCTTCAGTCACATCACTTTTTACCTGTTGGCCAAAGCAAGTCCAGATCTGAGGCTGGAGGAATGGAGTCTACCTTTCAATACAGGGAATGGCAAAATTATATAGCAAAGAGGGAAGCCAAGGATAAGAGGCCGTTGTGTGGTCCTAAGATGAGCTCACTAGGGAAGAACATGCTTCTTTGGCTGGGGCCCATGTGAAGTTGTGAGCAAGCCAGCGCTCACACCCAGCTGTCTGCTCTGTAACGGAGTTCTGAACACAAGCAGGCTGGGCTTCTGTCTGTTCTTGTTTTGATCTTTACTCTTCTTCCTAAGGTGCTCAGGACTGAAAGATCCAGGACTAGCAGTTTAGGGGCCACCCCCTCTCTGTGGTCTGCCTGCGAGATAGGCATATGAAACAGTTTGACAATAATCTGGTGTCCAATTGAGTGAATTCTTACTTCCCTGTTTTACAGGTGAGAGCTGAGGTTGACAGCGCTGGGCGGAGGCCACTCGTTCAAGGTCAGGCTTGTAAGGGATGTGGTCAGGTCTGCCTGCATCCAAGGCCAGAACTGCAGTGTGGTGCTGTGCTATGCGCCTGAGGACAGTCCAGATCCCAATGTTAATTTTTACTTCGTTTTTAACAGATGCAGTGTGCTTTGTAGATAAAACTCTAAGAACAATGATGTTCCCTTCCTCCCTCATTCCCTACCTCCCACTCTCCTTCCTTCTCCCTTTGTTTCTTTTTCATTTGGTAGCTTTTGAGATAATACATCTTAAATTTACATTACGGTATAAAGGCTTCATATTTCACCGAGTAAGAAGTTTAACAAGTAAAAAGCAAAAAGACCCCAGTTTAGTGGAAATATAAACAGCTATAAATCATAACAATGGAAAAATGACCATTTCACTCATTTATGGTAAATTCTAAAGTAATCACAGATCATTACAGCTATTGTAGTATAACATTCTGAACCATTGGTTTCATAAAGGTATACAACAAAGTTTTACAAAACTACTTGCAGCAACACTGATACACACAGATGTTTCTTACTTTTTTTGCTTTGTTTTGTGAATTTTAGTCCCCACAAACAATGGAGAACATGTTTCTGGGCCCAGTTTATTTCACTCAACATCATGCCCTCCAGTTGTATCCATTTAGCTACAAATGGTAGAATTTCATCCTCTTTCATAGCTGAATAATATTCCATTGTGTATTTATACCACATTTTCTTTATCCATTCATCTGAGGATGGACACCTTGGTGGATTCCAAATTTTGGCTGTTGTGAGCAGTGCCGCTATGAGCATGGAGGTGCAGGTATCTCTTTGATACATTCTGATCAAGTCTCCTGGGTATATACCCAGTACTGGGGTTGCTGGATCATATGGCAAGTCTGTCTCTAGTTTTTTAAGAAATCCCCACACATTTTCCACAGTGGCTGCACAAATTTACATTTCCACCAACAATGTACAAGCTTCCTCCACATCCTCCCCAGCATCTGTTACTCTCTGTTTTGGGTTTTATCCATTCTGACAGGGGTGAGGTGATATCTCATTGCAGTTTTGATTTGCATTTTCCTGATATCTAGCAATGCTGAGCATTTTTTTCACATATTTTTTGGCCATTTGTATTTATTCTTTTGAGAACTGTCTGTTGAGTCCTTTGCCCATTTCTCAAGGATTAATTATTTGTTGTTGAGTTTTTAGAGTTGCTGATATATTCAGATATTAATCCTTTGTCAGATGGGTGGTTTGCAAATATTTTTTCCCATTCTGTTGGACGTCTTTTTGCTCTATTGATCATTTCCTTCTCTGAGTTTAATATATTCCCACTTATTTAGTTTTGCTGTTGTTGCCTGTGCTATGGGGGTCTTGTCCAAGAATCCATTCCCTACACCAATGTCTTGAAGTGTTTCCCCTACATTTTCCTCCAGCAACTTCATAGTCTCAGGTCTTAAGCTTAGGTCTTTGATCCATCTTGAGTTGATTTTTATATATGGTGAGAGGTATGGATCTAATTTCATCATTCTACATATATAAATCCAGTTTTGCCAACACCATTTGTTGGAGAGACTCTCTTTAGTCCACTGTATGATCTGAGCCCTTTTATAAAAAATCAGTTGGCTATGTGCATGTGGAGAAATTTCTGGGTTCTCTATTCTGTTCCATTTTAGCACTACTATGTGTCCTAAGGAAAGTTCAGATCTGAAAAAAAAAAAAAAAAAAGCCTAGCTCATCCATAAGGGTGAGTAGTCCTGTCTGAAATTCAGACAACCTCGCTGATCCCTGGAGGGTCACGGTTTCCTGCGGGTGGGAATGCTGAACTGGATTTATGGAGTGAAGAAGAGAACTCTGAGAGTCCAGGCAGGCGCCCTGAGCGGAGCCTCTGCTGCTCTGCCACCGGATATGTGCTGGGCAGTGAATGCTCAGAGCTCCCGTGGCCTTCCTTCATGCACCTTTTTACTTCCTGGTTCCAAAAAATAGGTCCCACACATGCTCTGCATGGAGCACTGCCCGGGTGCTCGGCACAGAACCGTGACTGAGCGGACGTGGCTGCCATGCTCACGAAGTCCTGATGTGACGCTGGGAGGAACACCACTCCCTGCTTATCCTCCCCTCCCCCAGCAAGCCTGGCAGACAGCCCTCAGCTCTCTTACATGCTTCCTGGGACAGGGAGCTCACTGCCCCCAGGAAATGGCTCAGTCCTTCCCTCACTCAGTTTTCTACCAAGGCAATTCCTGCAGCAGGTGAAAAACGTGTCCCCTTCCCCTTGAACTCAAAGCCAGTTTTAAAAATAGAATTATCTGTTTGAAGGTCAGAGTGAGACAGAGAGAGAGGGAGAGATTCTTTCCACGTGTTGACTCCCCACATGGGTCAGGCCAAAGCCAGGAGCCAGGAGCTTCCTCTGGGTCTCCCACATGGGTGCAGGGGCCCAAGCACTTGGGTCACCTTCTACTGCCTTCCCAGGAGCATCAGCAGAGAGCTGGACTGGAAGCACACAGGCAGGACTGGAACCAGCACTCCCGTGTGGGCGACAGTCCCAAGTGGTGGCCTAACCTGCCACAGCACTGGCCTCACACAACCACACTCAAAGGAATAAACGTGCTTCGGAAATCCACAGAATGGGTTTGATGCCTTTTTTCTCTAAATCTTCTCAGTGTTCCAAAGCCTCACTTGACAGTCTGGACCTTTCTTCAGAAACAGTCAAAGTGGACCAAAGACTAAGGGGGACCCCAGGCCACATTTTCAGCAGGTGCAGTGGATTTTATTGACCCAACAAAGGTAGGTGTTCTCTTCCTTAGACTCAGGAAGTGAGGTTCTGGTGAGGTCCTGCTGGGGTTGGGGGCTCACCCTGTCACTTCTCTGTGGGAACCAGCTGTCATGGCCTGAGTGCTGGTGAACTCCCCAAACCCACGTGTTGTGTCCTGACCCCCACAGAGATGGCATCATGAGGTGGGGCGTGTGGGAGGTGATTGGGTCATGAGGGCTCTACTCTCATGAGCCCTGAATCCCTGAGGCCCCAGGGTGCTTGTTCCTCCCTCCTGCCACGTGAGGAGGCAAGGAAGGCACCATCTCTGAGAAGGGGCCGCCGGCAGGCACTGACTCTGCCAGCACCGTGACCCTGGACTTCCCCAGCCTCCAGAGCTCTGGGCAGTATGTGTCTGGTGTTTGCCAGTTCCCCAGGTTCAAGCCTAGTGTGATAGCTGCTGGGACATGCAAAGGCCACAGCAGAGTGCGCGGAGTTCTGCTTCCCAGTTAACAGCCCCAGTGTGCAGTTGGACTTGTGCCGTCTCGCTAACTCAGAAGCTTTAGAGGGTTAACAGAGGGGAGTTTTCCACAGGCCTCAGGGAGGTACGGAAGGAGGGCAGACCTGCTGTTCCGTGACCCCAGCTGGCGCTGGGTGGGAGCCCGTCAGGAAGCTCTTCCTCCCTTGCTGGCTGACACCCAGATCTGTTCCTAAGCCAGAGCCAGGTTGTGAGCACAGAACCTTTGTACCCCAGCAGCATGGGGAGAAACAGAAGAGGTTCTCCCCACAGCCAGGTAGCCCGGGGCCACCACCCCTCTGCCCTGAGGCTCAGAGCTTCCCTCTCCATGAGCACCTCACACCACGCAATGGTTGGTGTTCTCTAAACCTCTGAGCTGCCTGTGCCACAGGTCCCCACAAACCAGGGCCACTGCCCATCGAAGAGCTTCCATGCTGTACGTGGCACGCTTCCAAAGCCATACCTGCCCCACTCTAGCCCCAGTACCTTGGATCTATTTACCCTCAGGTGTGGTTGTGTGTGTGTTTCCTTAATCTCCTCTATTACCTTTTTTTTTAAAGCTGACGTATCCTCACCATGAAGTTAAGTACCGCAGAAATTACTGCAGGACATGACAAGTCTCCCATACTCCCTGCCTTCCTCCTCCAAGATCACGACTACTAATAGCTCTGAGTCTATTCATCTCCATTTTGTTCCTATGTATTTACTATCAAAAAGGATATCACTACACTAAGCATTTTGCAGCCCACTTTTCCTGCTTAATCTATATTTGGAGGCTTTCCATGTCTCCGTAGTCTGCACACTGAATCACCTCAAGGTTTCTTACAGCTCCTATAAATGGAAGGTGCACCGGCTCACTTTGGTTTGCGATTGCAGACTTGGCATAGTGAGCAGCCTTGCGTGTTTGTGTGTTTGGATGAGCACGTGGGCCGCTCCCAGGTCTCTGCACTGGCGCGCTGCAACAGACAAGCTGCGCCTGCGCCGCTGTGCATGCAGGGGCTGGTTTTCTGCTGGACAGAGTTCTCAAAGGAAAAGCTGAGTTACAGGGGAGGCACATCTTCAGTTCTGCAACATACTGCCAAATTGTGCTCTAAAAAGGTTGTGCCAATTTTCACTCCTCCTGGCAGAGTGTGAATCACTCAGTTGTGCTTGAATGTTGTCCTTGGCTTTGACTGAAGGACATGCTAAGACACAGCCACAGAGTCCGCTCCTGCACTTGCCGTGGGATTTCTGCCCAGCACAGTGTGGTCGCCATCACTCTGCACCTGTCACAAAGCTCTCCTTGAGGCTGCACATGAATGATGAGATGATCTAAGGAAACCTTCTGAAAAGCTCTAAGAGACTGGTGGCGGCAGGATGGAAGTGGCATGGGGAAGGCCCCTGGACGAAGCAGCCTCTGCCTTACCCAAGGAGCGTTATCACTTTGTCATGGTGGAAATTTCACATCTTTTCTGCAACACACACACACACACACACACTCTCCCCAGGTTCCTGGGCTCCAGACTCACTCAGTTATCCAGATACAAGGATCACTGAAGATTCCATTGCATCCCTCCTTGGCCCTGCAGGTGGATGCGTGAGCAATGAGCTCACAGTGCAGAGTGAGAATGACATGGCCACTGGTCAGCTCTCAGCTGCACGGTGACTCACTGTCTTAAAAATCCCCCACTGCTCTACCTACTCAGCCTGCCCCTCTCTGTGTGATGCAGGATTACCGTGGGCAGAAGAGTGTTCCATCCATGTGACAAGAAAAAACAGCTAAGTACAAGACCAAACTGGGCCTCTGGCTATAGGGTTAGATCAGTTACTACAAGACAAGGTGGTCCAGAGAAGAATAACCCACAAGCAATGACAGTTACCTTTAATTCAGCGCTACCATTCCTGATACTGTATATTCCAATCTCTCATCGGTCGTCTGGGTATGGCTCGTTACCCTCTGTGTCTCACCTGAGTAGTGAGCTAGCCTGGTTCCTCGGTGCGCTCTGCTGAGCTGTCCCACGTTCTGAACACAACTCTCATGTTACAAAGCAGCCCAGAAACATCCTCTGTGATGCTAGAACAAATCCAGGCTGGAGGCCTGAGAAGACAGCGATGAATGAACCTGTTTGCCAGTTGGGGAAACTGAGGACGGTTTTGCCTGAAGCCCCTACAGGAGTGGTGCAGCTGGCACGTGAAGCAGATCTGCTGGCTGTGGGGCCTCCCAGGAGACCTCAGCTGATTGTCTGTGTTGGGTGCTGGTCCTCAGGTCTCGGAGATGTCCTCCACGCACTGGGCCACCCCGGGGTCCTCCCAGCCAGGTGGCAGATCTGCAGGTGAGCTCAGACGCTGCTGGAGGCTAGGGATTCCTCGGTCAACTGTTTTCAGAAACAACGGTGACATCTTGGTCGGCTGGAAAGCCCACATCTGGCGCTGGCCTGGCCTGGAGCTGCTCCTGCAGGTCTGAAGTGCCCACTGCTCACCCTCACCACCGTGTTCAATGAAGTCGTTCTGAGCCCACGGCCACAGGCTCCTTGGGATTCATTTACATGGAGGTTGGGGCCTTGGATGCTTGTTTCCTGTTTTCTTTTTTTTCCTTGGAAGAAAAAGTCATGCTTTGTAACAAAGTTGAACAATTAGAGAAAGGAAGAGAGCCCCCTCTGGGCCTGGGATGGGGGGGGGCTCTTCCTACAGTCACTCTGCCACCTGGACAAGGTGACTGCCCCTGTAAGGCCCACACCTGTTCTCCTTCCCGGAAGCAGCAGAGGCTGCAGGGCAAAGTCAAGTGCAGGGGGAAGCTCGGTGCTCTAGGGCCTGCTGAGACGGGCCCTCCCGCTCTGCTGGACCCGCTGCTGAAGGGATGTGTGTTATAGGAAGAGGGTTTTAGGAGAATTAAAGCTCATTAAATGTCACTCACTTCTCCTAATTCCCAGGCAATAGTTCAGATAAGAACTAATATCCCCATTTTACAGGTGATAAACTGAGGCACTGAGAGGGTGGTGGTTTGACTACAGTCACACATCTAGGCATGGAGGAATGGGGGTGTACAACAGCAAAGACACAGGGGCCTGGGGAAAGCCAGGAGGTGGAGAGGTGGAGGGGGTACACAGGACTCTGCGGCTGAGTGATAATTCCCAAAAATCTCCTTTAAGGACTTCTTGTGCCGACGCACCTGCTTCTCACACATTGCTTTGAGAGCCACTTGCTCCTTTCCATGTGTGGATTGTCCACGAGGGCTGATTTGAAGCCAGAGTTGCTTCCAGGTAAGACAAGTGCTCTGCTCAGGGTTGTTAGCAGGTGGCTGCACGACACAGGACGAGAAGGCCCCAGAGCCACTGCTGCTTTGTGGCCAAGAGCTGTGGCTCACAGTGGCCACCTGAGAAGGAGGCGTACTGGCCCCAGGCAGTCAGAAAGCAGGGAGATTAGGCCGGCTGCTCCAGGCCTGAGCTGCTATCCTGTGAGTCCCTTGAACTGGAGTACCCCACATTGCCATCAAGCAAGGGACGTGGGGCAGGTCCCTTCCACCCAGACCCAGCCTTGGTTTCCGTCCCAGGAAAGTCAAAGGATGGACTGAGCTGCTGTGTCCAGTCTCTCCCAGCTCCGAAGTGCTCTGCTGGGTGTCTCATATTTCTGGAGCTAAGAACGCTCCCTTTCCTATTATTTTTTCACACTTGGAATCTGCATATATTGTCCTTGGTGTGTTAGTTTAAGCTGCGGATTTATTTAATTTTAGATCCAAAGATGGATCTAAAATCCACTGGGTCTGCATTTGGCGACTGACCACACGAACCTGGGAGCTGGGCCGCTGCCCTCCCCATGCCATCCCCTCGGAGCCCTGGGTCGCAGTGCTGGGCCGGCTACCTTTTGTTTCTCCTCTGGAGGGTGTTCACGTGTCTTTGCTGAAGGAGATGGAGCGTGAAGAAGCTGAAAGCCACAACGGAGAGGAAAGGCCGGAAGTTTACAGGAAAGATGGCTAATCCTTGCCAACGGGGTGGAAAAGTCAGACATCTGGTTGCTGGTTGCGTTTCCTGCTGAAATTCAGGGCAAAAGGTCCCCCACGAGTGTGGGTGTGGGAGGGAGCAGAGGCAAGGCAGGAGGAGGGTGCGTGCGAGGCAGGAGCCTGTGGCTGGGGGAGGGGAGGCGCTGGCAGACAATGCTTCCTATATGCTTTCGGCTCAAATCTCCTTCCAAGAGTGGGCAGGCGACTTGGCAAAATATTCAAAGCAAACGGGCTTCCGGGGAGTGCGCGGCGTCTGAGGAGCCCGTACAGGTTCGCCTGGCCAAAGCCTGTGTTTTCGGGAGGAGCCCCAAGGCCTCCATCCAGAGTCCCGCCAGATAGCAGAAGCTGGGAGTTGACCTGGAATTCTTCATCACAGTGCAAATTATCCTCGAGGAAAGAAACCAGACGCCCCAGTGCTTCGTGTGTGCCTTTTACGGCCACGAGCCCTTCCATTTCAACCGCACTTGTACTTCCACGAAGGACAGTGTCCTCCATCTGTTCCCCACCATCTCACCCTGGTGACCAAGGATGCGGCAGGCTGGGGACATGAATTCTGCTTTCACAGAAACGGACCCAGGGAAGAGAAGGAAGTCAACCCGCAGCCTTCACCAGGCCTCCGGGCTGACGTGTCTCCTGCTCCAACATCGGGTGTCAGGAGGAGCTGTACAGATGACCCGGCTCTGTGTGAGGGGACCTGTGGCCCCCAGGGACCTCCTTTGCTCACACAGGGCCAAGCCAATCTTTTGACACCAAGGAATCCCAAATGAGATAGTGACTGCTGGTCCAGTGAATGGTTGTCATAAACAACCAACCCATTCAGCTGTAAATTCACTTTTCCTTGAGACAAACCTCAACTGATAGCCCTTACTTTATGTCAACGATTTTTGAACCAATACTATACAATTCAACATTCTGTACATTTGAACATTTTCACTATATCAGGAGAAACTGTTATATTGGGTGATTAAACCTTCCAATAAAAACAGTGTGTTGGGCTTCCTTCTCTCCTTCTGTTCGTCATTGACCAGATATTTATTGGATGCTGTGCCTTGTGCTGGGGATACAGCCACGAACCAGCGGGAATGAACTTCAACTTTGTGATGGGGATGACTGACAAGACACAAATAAACAAAGGGGAAAGCAGAACATCTCTTCCTATGTGGCTGGAAGCAAAGAAGTGTGGCCAGCAAAAATTAATGGGGATTTGTACAGGATTGGGGAGGAGACAGGAGATCAAGAGGGAGAGCAGGACAGGTGAAAAGAAGGTGACTATAAAGGCCCAGCACAGGCAAGCACAGCAGGTGTCTTCAAAAACTTAACAGAAGGGGCTGGCTCTGTAGTGTAGTGGCTAAGCCTTTGCCTGAAGCACTGGCATCCCATATGCATGCTGGTTGCTCTGGCTGCTCCACTTCCAATCCAGCTTCCTGCTAATGGCCTGGGAAAGCCGTGGAGTATGGCCCAAGTGTTTGGGCCTCTGCACTCATGTGGGGGATCTGAAGGAAGCTCTTGGCTCCTGGTTTTCAATTGGGGCCAGCACTGGCCATTGCAGCCATTTGGGGAGTGAACCAGTAGACAGAGACCTCTCTCTCACTCTCCCTGTCTGTAACTCTGCCTCTCAAATAAATAAATCAATCTTTTTTTTAAAAAAAAAAAAGTTAATAGGAAACATGTATTATGAAAACACTTTGCATGGATTTCAGTTTCTTTTTTTTTTTCCTCCAAAATAAACTTACCTTTTAATCCCACTGTCCGGGAATGTTCTGGAGGCCCCTCGTACCATGGGTCCCTGGAAGCATCGAAGAAAACCACCGTGGCCTAAGCTCCAGGAGGCTGCTAGACCAGCAGCGGGTGCAACAACACGCTGTGGATGACGCCTTCATGGGGAACCTCAACTTGCCCTTCATAAAGCACACAGAGTGATACCAACCTCACTGGATGGTTGAGAGAATTATCAAGTTCCAGCCCAGGAAAGCAAAAATCTCAAAGCAAGGTATGCAAATGTGCCTTTATCCCAGTACTAAGTTTGCTTTGTCGTGGCATTAGACTTATTGTCATCAGTTTGTTCCGAGTTTCTCTTTCCATTCAAGATCGAGTTATCTGTCTGGAAACTCTGCAGAGGGCGCACCACGAAAGGGCAGAGCGGAGCTTTTGTCCTGGGCACCATTTCAGTCCCTCATTCATTGCTGGAGAGCATTCCAGGAGGAAGGGAAGGGTCTCCCCCAAGGGACACGAGGCAGCCGTTTGTGTGTAGAAGAAGAGTTCTTCCTTTTCTCCTGCCACTCCCTGCCCGAGGATTTGGGAGACAGTTTGAAAACTTAGAGGTAAGTGCAGACAAAGAGTCTGATGAACTGGAAAGCAGCGCTTCTCATCCCTCTGACAACTTTCTGGATGCTTCTTCCTCCTTCCAGGTACCACTTCTCTGAGAATCACAGAATTGTGGGTAATTGGGACTGCAAGTGTACGGGCACTTCATTGTTTCCTGAGAATAAATTATATTTTATAATTTACAAAACCCTTTGTGAGACAAACACGAAGGCCTAGCAAGGCTGAGAGATAGGCAGGCTGCCTTGTTAGTTACCTCATGGCCCCTACCTGAAAGCGCTCTCAGACACCAGCTCGGGAGCGCATTTTGTTCACCCTCTCTGTTTCCCCTTCTTGAATGGATGCTTGAGGCGAATTGCCTGTCTTGTTCACTGCTGTGTGCCCAGTGCTCAGAGACACATAGGTACTGCAAAAAGGGAGTGGAAAATGGAGTTAAAACCTAAGTTTATTTTGCTGGAAAAAACTGGAGATCTCTGCATATTTTTTCCATGATATACATTTTCTATGGACTTTGTGTGCAAGGATTCAAATTTTTGGGGCACCAAAATAATTTTTTTTTGAAATTTTTTTCTGTGTAGCAAATGAGGCTTAACAAGTTTTGGTGACTTTTCCACGTTTGTACAGGTACTAAAGGGTAGGGTCAGAACCAGAAATCAGATCTTCCCGCCTTGCGGCGCCGACACACCGGGTTCTAGTCCCGGTCGGGGCACCGATCCTGTCCCGGTTGCCCCTCTTCCAGGCCAGCTCTCTGCTGTGGCCAGGGAGTGCAGTGGAGGATGGCCCAAGTGCTTGGGCCCTGCACCCCATGGGAGACCAGGAGAAGCACCTGGCTCCTGCCATCGGATCAGCGCGGTGCGCCGGCCGCAGCGCGCTACCGCGGCGGCCATTGGAGGGTGAACCAACGGCAAAAGGAAGACCTTTCTCTCTGTCTCTCTCTCTCACTGTCCACTCTGCCTGTCAAAAAAAAAAAAAAAAAAAGAAATCAGATCTTCAGCAGATCTCTCCTCTAACCTCCTTCCCAAGCTAACTACATCTCTTTCTGTGGTGTAACTATAAGCTCAGGACAAATGAACTATTTTAGATCTGAAGTATCTGAAAGACTCTCCTAATAGTACACTCGTAATCAACTTGATTTTTTTTTTCCAGCAAAGGAGATTGACACTAAAACCAATGTGGGAAAGGGTGTTTGGGAAAAGCTACAGGCTGACCTCAAGGGAGGGACACCGGGCTGCCACGGAGTCTGTAACAGGATTGGCCACCACACACATCGTGTGGCTCCAGATGACCGCAGCCTGCAGCACATCTCTGATGGCACTCTCAGGAAGACCAAGTCAGGACACACTGCACACCGCTCTGAGTGGGCGCCTGGAGGGGAGGAGAAGGCTGGACCACTGCCCGTCTCAGCTGCACAGACTCTGCTGGGTTTACGTCGCACAGCGAGGCACACAAAGGAAAACAAACACCCAATAAAAACTGAAGCACTCACTGCATTCATTATGTTCTATTTAATGAGCCTGGAAAATGTGTGCTTCAGCTTAACGTGTTTCTATTAAAATAATTAAGACATAAAGAAAAATAATTAAGACGGAAAGGAAGGGCCATGTCCACAGGCAGGCCAGTTGCCTGGGTGAACTATTCGTGCTCAGCACAGATTGAGAGCCCATGCCGCACCAGGCTCCACCATAAGCACTTCTCTTGCTTACCTGCGGGTCCCCGCACCACCATCTGGTCTCCCTCCCGTTGTTGAGGAGAGTTGGGCTCAGGGAGGTTAAGCCCCACAGGGGAAAGCTACGGAGTTCAGACTCCAAGTCGGGCCTCTCCAGGACCAGAGCCAGGCTTCTTCAACCGCTGTCCAGCACACTGTGCTCTGGGTGATGCCTGCGGGAGGGAGTTGTGGTGGAGCACAGACGCAAGAAGCGTCCCCTCTACAAAACACAGCACCTGCCCCTCGCTGCCCCCCCCCCCCCCCACAGTCCGTCTTTGGAAACCCTTTCTCTTCCAGCTCCCTGTTTGTCTCTTTCCCCTCAATCTGAAAGCCCCTCGCACCAGCTCACCACACCCGCGTGTCCGTCTGCTGGGAACAAAGGGAGCTAACCCTGTCCTCACGTTTCATCATTTGAACGTGTGCTTTCCGGGGTGCCTGGGAGCAAGCTTAGGGAGTTCTCACCGCTCCTGACATCGCATACACACACCTATATCTTCCTTTTTTACGAGTTTATTTTTGATTCACATGTTCATACAAAATCTCTGCATTGGTTTATTCAGTTACGCTTTATGGGTTCTACACCCACATATTTGGATTCTTTCTTGGAATGGCCTACACTTGGATTTTGTCTCCATTATTTATCTTCCAAGTATATCATTTCCTTTCTCGTAATCTTTATTGCTTTGCCCATTTCCTCTGCATTTTGTAAAGCATGCTAGCATTTATCCTCCATGTCAATGATTTAATTTTCTGGGCATTAATCTGATTTTTCACTGCCTCCAATTCGATGATTTTAATCTTAGCATTAATATGAGTCTGAGTTTCCTGGCCCTCCTTCAATCCCTTCTCAACTCATCTTGTTTTCTCATTTCTAGACCCATTTCATAGAAACCCTGCTTATTCAAAGTGCCAAACAATTTTACAAAAATACCTTCTCGATTTTGCCATAAATAATTTTTGCTGTCATGTCCTTCTGAGTTGTTGAGATGTTATTTGTGTTCCTGTTCCTTTAAAAAAAAAAGATTTGTTTATCTGAAAGGCAGGGTGGCAGAAAAAGAAAGCGAGAGACAGATAATATTCTGCCCATCGGTTCACTCTCAAAATGGCCACAAGAGCCAGGTCTGGTTGAGGGTGAAGCCAGAAGTCTGTAACTCCATTTGGGTCTCCCACATGGGTGGCAGGGACCCAAGTGCTAGGGCCACCCTCTGCTGCTTTCCCAAGCGCATTAGCAGGGAGCTGGATCAGAAGCAGATAGCTGGGACTTGAGCTGGCACTCTGATAAGGAATGCTGGTGTTGCGGGCCATGGCTTAACCTGCTATGGCGCAATACCCACCCCTGGTTGTTCCTTGTCCAGTTCCCCTTTCCTACCTGACTCTACCCAAAGAGAGAATTCCAGGGAAGATGCATGAGTGCACAGCCCAGCCTCCCTTCTCACAAATACAGAGAGCTGGAGTGGTGTAGGCCCCAATTTCCAATGCCTGGCAGGAAGCACTGTCTTGGTTTTCAGTAGAATGCTATTTCAGAAAAAAAATCTTAGAATCAAAACCTAGAGTCATAACTCTGTTGTACTGAGGAATAAAGACCCAGATCACTCCTGTCAGGTACCCATCTCATGCGCAGGCGCACTGTCTCCGGCAGCCTTGTCCCTGGCTCGCGGATAGCTTGAACTGACGAACTGCAGGAGAGGTGAGACCCTCCTTCTGTGCTGTGATGAAGATTTCCCCACTCTGCCTGAAAACACTGACCTTGGGAACTCCATCCTCTGGAAACCTCTCTGCACCCCCGCCCCTTCTCTCTTGCCCATCCCCAACCTCCCTACCCTTGACCTTTCTGGGAATAGGCAACGTCTGAACGGACTTCGGCAGGAGCAGCGCTGGTGAGGAGCAGGCCGTGCCAGGCCTCGGTTCTGAAATCCTGCCCGATGTTATGACTGTTGCAGACCCCAGGAGGCTGCTGTGGCTGCTCTCTGCGTCTGTCAAGGCCGCGGGATCGCCTGCTGCACGGGGGAAGCCAGTGGCCAGTGCTGTTTCCCTTGGTCCTGCTCCATTTGCCTTGAGTTTGGTGGAAGCTCTTTCCGCGCTCAGTTTATAGCCACTGGACAGCTACTGTGAGTCTTGGGCGTCCTCTGTACCTTCACAAATATTTTGGTGGGAAATTGGGCCAGAAGTTAGTAGGCTTGCAGCTGGAACGGCCAGTTCATTTCAGCCGAAGATCGAAGATCGTGGGGACCACAGGTGCTGTGCTGCCTCATCTTTAGAAGCGATCTCTGTTCTCCACATTTCTCCCTTCACAGTTTTGAATGGGACACTCAGCACCTCATTACAATGTAAATTGGAAGCACAGCTCAGACATTTTTTACTGAGAGAGGAAGCTGTGATCAAACTAGCTAGACAAGAGCAGTGCTGAGACCCTCTGGCTCTGCCCGGTTGTTTGCCCTGGGTCCATACTCCATCTCTTTCCCGCCTCACCCTAGAGAGGGGGAGGTGGCCACCTGGGCAGCACCTCTGGCCCTGGCCCCGCCAGCCTGGCTCCTTCCCCACCCAGAACCCAGACACAGGTGTGAGAGTCCCCTTTCATCCCAGCTTGCCACAGCCATGACCTTGCTGTAGGATATTTTGTTCTGTTCCAGAGCCCAACAAAGTCCGCATTTAGCTAATGAGCACCATATCTACGGGCACGTAAAAGACCCCATTGTTTCCTCCCGTTTATGGAGGGAGGCGCGCAGCGAGGCAGACTAACCAATAGCTTTACAATGAGCGGCTCCTTCTGCCCATTAGGCCCAGGGTGGGGCTTAGCAAAATAGGCCAGGGTATGTTTTCCTTTAGCTTCAGTCTTTTACGGCACAATGCATTTCTCAAAGCTTTTTATTAAGGTATTCAAGCTATGAGCGCAGAAGGGTTCCAGAATGTTCCCACGTTCTTCTTCATCTTCTTGGAATATCTTTGGGAGAGATACAATCGCTAAGGTCCTGGGAGAAAAAGCCAACAGTCACCCCAGGATGACTGAACACAGCCTCTGGCCCAGCAAGGCCACTGGTTCAAGGGAAATGGTGCTGCTCCTGGCCGAGAAGGACAAAGGGACAAAGCTTCGAGGGTGCAGCAAGTCACGGAGCGGGGAGCTCAGGCGGAGAGACTTCCGTGCATGGACATTTGTGTGCTATACAAGTAATTCATCCTCAGGGTAAAACCCAAGCAGCACAGAAAGGAACAGGATGACCCAGGTTCTGTTCACAGCGGGAAGATGACGCCCAGACTCGTGTCTACAGATACACGTATGCGAGGTCTAGCTTCCAGTTAGCCTTTTATTTCACACTTGGGGAAAATGCTTCTATCAGGCATTCAAACTATTAACTCTAGTGGTTTTCAAGAGCTACTCTGAGCCCTGTTTTCTCATCTGCTTTGAATGCTTTTACAAGACAGGTTGTCTTTCAAACAGTACAAGATTGAGGTAATACAACTGGTGACATTTTGAAGATTTATTCATTTGAAAGGCAAAGTGACAAAGAGAGAGAGAGAAGGTGGAGGGAGGCAAGGAAGGAGAAAGGGTTGGGGGGTAAAGAGCAAGGGCTTCCATTCACTTCCCAAAATGGACACACAATAGTCCAGTCTGGGCCAGGCCAAAGGCAGGAGCCAGGAACTCCATCCTGGTCTCCCATATGGGTACAGGGGTCCAAGCACTTGGACCATCTTCTGCTGCTTTCCCAGGTGCATTAGCAGGGAGTTGGATCTGAGGGTAGAGCAGAACTTAATCTGATTCACTCACATGGGATGCTGCTGGTGGTGCAAGTGAAGGCTTGACTCACTGTGCCACAAGGCCGGCCCCAGGTGAAATTTTCAAAAATGGGACAATGAAAAGGGGGCACAGAATCGACAATCAATATTTACTGATTTATCCATTGGTGAAAAATAACGTATAATGTTTTTTAGCAATTTAATTTTTCTTGTTAACAGTACATTTTGAGTATCTGTCCCTAGCGGTGCCTGGAAATCGGTAGCAGTGTTGCTAGGCACTGCACTGTATCCACTGGGGGAACGCACAGCCTCTTCCTTGGTCTGTTGACATGTGTGCAGCTTGTTTTCCACCACAGTCCGCACCACAATGACCATCGCCTTGTGCTGTCTTTGCATGGCAGAGCGAGTCCTTTGTAAGCTTAGTGACTGGGAGGGCAATGACTCCACCATGCACAGGGTGGGAATTCAGAATAAAGTATGAGTTCCGGATGCTTTATTGAGGAAGTGGGAGAGTAGAAACTCCGCAGCCTTGTTGTTTCATGTACTCTCAGCTCGGTTCTCCATAGGGTCTCACCAGCTGTCTTAGTTTGGGTAACTATGAGAGCAGACCCGCAGGGAAGAAGGCGCTAAGTGCAATGAGCTTAGGTGATCGGCAGGTGGCAGGTAGCTGACCTCTGGTCAAAAACAACTTGTGATGTCAGACCATCTCCCAGTGCTGGCTGGAAGCTGGGACTCAGTACTGCTGGGAAACTCTGGGACCCGGCAGTCCCCCTAAGCACAGGACCTGGAAGCTCAGTATTCATATATCATTGTCATCAGAGAAGCGAATCAAGGGGCATTAAGGACCAGGCTTCTCTGACGCGTCCTGGGTGGAAGTCAGGTGTGCCCCGTGGGTGAATTGCTCTGCCTTGCCTTGTTGTATTGCTCCCCACTGCCACAGCTCAGCCTTGCCCTGGGGCTTTCCCAGTGCTCCCCGGGGGGGCTGCTGCTCAGCTGAAGCTGCCTGGCCAGCCCCAGCTCCCCTTTCTCAGTGCTTCCCAGGAAAAAGCAGCTCAATGCTTTCCCAAAATATGAGGTTCCTGTCCCACTTTCCCCCAAGAATACTACGTAACAGAAGACAGCTTGACACAATCGTCGACATCTCCAGGAAAGAAAGTCCACCACGTGTTTTCAAGGAGGGGGGAAGCCAAGCTCTCAACACACGCTCAGGGACCTGTGCAGGGAGTTCTGATGCAAGAAAGACAAGAGATGGGCTAATCCTCCGCTTTGCGGCGCTGGCACACCAAGTTCTAGTCCTGGTCGGGGCACCGGATTCTGTCCCAGTTGCCCCTCTTCCAGGCCAGCTCTCTGCTATGGCCCGGGTGTGCAGTGGAGGATGGCCCAAGTGCTTGGGCCCTGCACCCACCTGGGAGACCAGGAGAAGCACCTGGCTCCTGGCTTCGGATCAGCGCGATTAGCCGGCCGCAGTGGCCATTGGAGGGTGAACCAACGGCAAAGGAAGACCTTTCTCTCTGTCTCTCTCTCTCACTGTCCACTCTGCCTGTCAAAAAAAAAAAAAAAAAAAAAAAAAAAAAAAAAAAAAAAGGACGATTTTTAACAAGTCGTGAACTGAAGACTGCAAAAATGAAGACAGCATCAGAGCAAATCCTGATGACGATGGAATTCGTGGCCTGGAAAATCAGATGAAGGAAGCATCTGTGCTTCCACACAAATGCATGCTAAGCAGCCAAAAACTGCCCCGCAGGTCACAAAAGCAAAGACACAAACAAAGGCAAAGATTCAAAGAGCCCCCACCGTGGTGGCTTAGAAGGTCAAGCTGCCCCCTGCATCCAATATGGCGCCAGTTTGAGTCTTGGCTGCTTCATCTCCAATCCAGCTCCCAGTTAATGTGCCAGGGAGGGAAACAGAAGGTGGCCCAAGTTCTGCCACCCACTTAGGAGGCCAGAGGAAGCTCCTGGCTCCTGGCTTCAGTCTCGGCTAGCGCCTGCTGTAGCAGCCATCTGGAGACTGAACCAGTGGATGGAAGATCTTTCTTTCTCTCTCCTTCTCTATCTCTGCCTTTCAAATAAATAAAATAAATCTTTCAAAAATTAATGAAGATAAAGTTCATAAACATTCACCCTGGGAATTCAGATATGCTAACTGCAGAAGATGTTTTAGGCAAATGTCATAGCAGGAGAAAAATAACAATAAAAGAAGTAATGAAAGAAAAAAGCTGTAGAAAAAGCTGCACTTCTAGAACTAAACTAAAGGTCTCCCTAAATTCCAAGCTGCAGACATACAAAATGAAACAATTAGACAAAAACCAAGGCCAGTCACATCCTGATTCTCAAAGCTGAGATTAAAGGGAAAGTCCAACACAGAGAAAGAAAATTAATCAGACTCTTGACAATCCTCATCTACAACAGTGGAAATGACTAGACTGTGAAACAATGATGCCAGATTTTCAAAGAAACGACTACATTCCAAGAATCTTACATCCAGCCAAGTTATCATCCGTGGGTATACATCGTTTTTCTGGTCATTCAACAACTCATAAATATAGTAATGTCTTCCAGAAGGTAGTAAGTACTTTAATCAGATTAAATTTAAATTCAAAAATGCGGATTTCAAGCTAAGATAAGAGGAAGAGTACAAAAACATTTGGGAACATGAACATTTACGGTTAGATCTAAAGCCAGGGATGGTGACGTGATGGGGATGGTAACATCAGTGTAAAGTAGTAAGAAAGACGAGAGGGGGGCTAGCTCTGTGGCACAGCAGGTTAAAGCCCTGGCTTGCGGTGCGGAATCCCTTATGGGCATCAGTTCGGGTCCTGCCTGTTCCACTTCTGATCCAGCTACTGCTGATGCACTTGGGGAAGTAGTGGAAGATGGCCCAAGTGCTTGGACCCCTGCACCCATGCGGGAGACCTAGAAAAAGCTCATGGCTCCTGCCTTCAGCCTGAACCAGCCTGGGGTCATTGCAGCCATCTAGGGAATGAACCAGTGGATGCAAGTTCGCCCTCCTTCGCTGTGTCTCTGCCTTTCTATAACTCTGTCTTTCAAATAAGTAAGATAAATCTTATAAACAAGATGAAGAAAGACAAGAGGGAGTGGAGTCTTTTCCTGAGGCTTACATAGAGAAGTACCAACACAAGTTTCACTTGGGACATTACTGAGTAGAGAAATACAGGCTTAAGTTTCTTTGCAAAAATTAAATTTCAATATTATAAAATTCTGCTACCAAATGACTTAAGTACAAAACAAACCAATTAAATATGTACATGTCTGTATAATTGACAGGTTATTCAGCAAAATAGTGAATAGTGGAGGGTCAGCTCTGTGGCACAGCGGGTTAAAGCCCTGGCCTGCAGTGCTGGCATCCCATATGGGCTCCAGTTCTAGTCCAGGCTGCTCCACTTCCCATCCAGCTCTCTGCTATGGCCTGGAAAAGCAGCAGAAGATGACCCAAGTCCTTGGGCCCCAGCACCCATGTGGGAGACGCAGAAGAAGTTCCAAGTCCCTGGCTTCTGATCAGTTTAATTCTGGCCATTGCAGTCATTTGGGGAGTGAATCGGCAGATGGAAGACCTCTCTGTCTCTCTCTGGCTCTACCTCTCTCTGTAAGTCTGTCTTTCAAATAAATTAAATAAATCTTTTAAAACATAGTATATAATGGGATTATGGGCAACTCGGTTCTCCTTTTTCATTTGTGAAAATAATGGAACTAGGGCAGGCATTGTGGCAAAGAGGGTCAGGCCACCTCTTGAAGTGTCAGTTTGAGTCCTGTCTACTCTGCTTCCAATCCAGCTGCCTGCTAATGCATCCCCCAAGGCAACAGATAGTGGCCCAAATTCCTGGGCCCCTGCTATCCAAGTGGGAGACCTGATAGAGCTCCAGGTTTCTGGCTTTGGCCTGTCCAGCTTTGGCTATTGTGGGCACGTGGAATAGGAACAAGCCAATGGAAGATGTCTCCAGCCTTCCCTTCCTGTCTCTGCTGCCTGCCATTCAAGTGGATGAAAATAAATATTAAAAAATAATGTCAGGGCCGGTGCCGTGGCTCACTTGGTTAACCATCCGCCTGCAGCGCCGGCATCCCACATGGGTGCCAGGTTCTAGTCCCGGTTGCTCCTTTTCCAGTCCAGTTCTCTGCTGTGGCCTGGGAAGGCAGTGGAGGATGGCCCAAGTGCTTGGGCCCTGCATCCGCATGGGAGACCAGGAGGAAGCACCTGGCTCCTGGCTTTGGATTGGCACAGCATGCCAGCCGTAGTGGCCATTTGGGGGGGTGAACCAATGGAAGGAAGACCTTTCTCTCTGTCTCTCTATCTGTCAAATTAAAAAAAAATTCAATAAATCTATAGCAGGCTAAGTTTAAAAAAATGTAGAATGTGTAAAAGCAAAACTAAAAAAAAAAATGGAACAATAAAATTCCACATATGGAAGTAATGAAAAGTCTCATCCCCTCGGATACCAGGGGATCTGGTTTTGTCTGCCAGTGCATCTTGGGGACCCACTCCTCTAGCTCCCATACTCCTGAAAACTGAGCCATCTGGTTGGGTGGGTGGGGCAGATCCAGAGCCACCAGAGCCCTCTGTCATAGGGGTTGGGCAGGGGCACACACAGAGCTCGGCAGCCTTTCTCTTCCATCGGAAGGAGCGGAAGCCATCTTGGTCTGTCTGAGGAAGCAGCCACTCCAGGTCAATCAGTGAGGAGAGCGAGGGGACCACCCAGCGGAGGAGCAGAGGGGGACAGTGACAAGGGTGAGCCCTCCCTCCCCACCAGTTCTCTTCCCCCTTAAGCTAACTGGGATGGTGTCTACCAGTGCTGGCCACGAGCCCTAGCTGAGGCCATGTCCCAGCCATGACAGACTGGGCCGTATTTTCTGTCTTGGCCTGTCTGGGCTTACTTTGGCAACAACGCTTTCCCTGCCCATAGGATAAGACTTTTGCCCAGGACAAGCTTTTCTAGGAGAGCAACCAGGTGTCCTCGCTCTCCTTGTGGGGGAGGGGAGCCTTTGGGATTCCCCCTCCATACCATTGTCAGGTGGTTTTTCCCGTCTCTTTTCTGTTCTTGGGTTGTCGCCCTGCCTTGCCGGACCCCAAGTCTGCACCTGTTCTCCGTAACAGAAAACCTCTTCTCAGGAAATCTGCTCCAGCCCCGCACTGGCCTCGCTCCCTCACACTGCTGCTCCTGCTCACTAAACCCCACAACGCCCAGCACCGATCTCACTCACGCCACGCCTGCTTGCAGGGGCTGACCCGTCACGTGCCATCTGGGGCATAACTTGCACCGTGTCTTCTTCCTACTGCCCACCACTCCAGCCTAGGCTCCGACACCCACTTTCATGGCACCCTTGACTTCCACAGGGATCCCGACACGGGATGACACAGGGAGCTGCACGTGGGCCACGGTGAGGGTCACAGCACGCTCTGTCCTCAGGGGAGCGGGGGCTGCGCTGCCTGTGGCTCTGGCCCTGGTCTCCAGCGCAGCGGCTGACACACGGCTGGCCCTCACTGGTGCACGGAGGGATGGGTGAGTGCCAGTCTGTCCAGCCGGTCACGCACGGGCAGTTCCTGGAACACAGCGCACAGCCCTGCTTTCATGAGGCCTGCCAAGGAGAGGCTGCAGAGATGAATGGCCTCTGCACTGACTTCGGCATGATAATGGAGACGAGGATCGGGAAGCGGGGTTTCCAGGAAAGCTGGAGTCTAAGAGCAAGAGGCTGGCGGGGCCAGGGCAGGCTCTGGGGCCTAGCAGTCCCTGGCAGACGCGTCCTCTGCAGAGAACATTGCGGGCCACTGGGAGAGCAGCTGAGCGGGGAAATCCTGGCACAGCCACGCTCGTCCTGACCAGTGCCCGTCCGCTTCAGGGGTTGTGTGACGAGGCACACAAAGCCTCAGAGTCATAGGAAATTCCTGAAGAAAGTGCTGGGCGCCCAGAGGAGGGAGGGGCGGGCTTTCGCTATGAGAACCACAGCTTTCAGGAGAACTTTGTGGCATTTTGGTGTCGTTTCTCACAGCATAATCACAGAACAAAACCTTCAGCGTTTGAAGTGTGAGTTGCACCTTGCCAGTTGCAACCCGTGTGACCCAAAGCAAGCTGCTTAACCTATCTGGGCCCCAGGGTGTTTTTAAAGATTTACTGGGGCCAGTGCTGTGGCATAGTAGGTTAAGCCTCTGCCTGCAGTGCCGGCCTCCCATAGGGGCGCTGGTTTGAGTCTCGGCTGCTCCACTTCCAATCCAGCTCCCTGCTCATGTGCCTGGGAAAGCAGCAGGAGATGGCCCAAGTGCTTGGGCCCCTGCACCCACATGGGAGACCCAGAAGAAGCTCCTGGCTCTTGGCTTCAGATGGGCCCAGCTCCGGTCATTGTGGTGATTCGGGGAGTGAACCGCAGACAGAAGACCTCTCTGTCTCCCTCTGTCTATAACTCCACCTCTCAAATATTTAACAACAACAAAAAGAAAAGATTTATTTATTTATTTATTTGAGAGGCAGAAATACAGAGAGACAGACATACAGAGAGTGACAGAGTGACCGAGAGGAGAGAGAGAGAAAGAGTAAGAGAGAGTTCTTCCATCTGCTGGTTCACTCCCCAATGACTTCAATAGCTGGGGCCGGGCCAGGCTGAAACCAAGAATCTGGAATTCTATCCAGGTCTCCCATGTGGGTGGCAGGAGCCCGAGCACCTGGACCATCCTCTGTTGTTTTCCCAGGCACATTAGCAGGGAGCTGGATTGGAAGTGGAGAAGTCGAGACCCAAACTAGCTGGGCCTCAAATGTTTTCTCCTTCTGAACATGGGCAATAGCAGAACCTGCACTACAGGGTTACAATGGATGCATGGGCAGTGATTGTCAGTATCAGTGCAACAGACAGCACGATGCCTGGCCGCTAATGAGCCCTCATACTTGTGAGCCCTGTTGCTGTCTCATTATTGCTGCTGGTGCCAGTGCTGCTACATCCCCCAGAACGGAGCACACAGCAAACGCCAATGGAGCAAAAGTGACACTGACATGGTAAACTGCTTACTGCAGCCAGTTGGATCTGGAGGTGAAGAGGGTCCCACGGGTTGGGGTCAGGTGTGTGGGGGAGGACAGGGGTCTCTGTCATGGGGTGGGCTGTCCTTGTGGGATTCCTGGCCGTGGTAGTTACTAGCCAGTTATGTGTACATTGAACCACCACACACCACGCCAGGGCCAACCAGCTGACTAGGAGGTCCTGGCTTGGACTCTGCAGAGGATCTAAACCAACCAACAAAGTCAGAAACCCACCTGTGGGCTGGCCTTGTGGTGCAGCTGGTTAAGCTGCCACCTGTGATGCTGGCATCCCAAGTGAGTGTCAGTTAAAGTCCCAGCCGCTCCACTTCTGATCCAGCTGCCTGCTAATGTGCCTGGGAAAACAGCAGAAGACGGCCTAAGTGCTTGGTCCCCTGTACTATGTGGGAGACCCGGATGGAGTTCCAAGTTCCTGGCCTTGGCCTGGCCCAGCCCCAGCTGCTGTGGCCATATGTGGAGTGAACCAGTGGATAGATCTGTCTCTCTCTGACTCTACCCTTTAGATGAATAGACAGATGTTTTCCAAAATTAAAAACAGAAAGAAAACCCCCTCTGCTTGCTGGCTCCCACAGGCAGGCAGCGTCCGGCCCTGGCTGCTTTTCCGGACCGTTCTCTGGTCACTTCCCACACAGGAACCGTCAGCGGCCTCCACGCCCAGCAGCTCACAGCCTCCACAGCTCCTCCACTCTGAGCTTCACAGGGTCTGGCCGCTCCCTGAAACCCTTCTCTGTGAGCCAGCTTGACCCTGTGGCCCGGGCTCATGGCACTGTCCCCTCCTCCCTATCCCATCCCCACCTGCACCAGCAACTCAGCGGCCACGTGCCTGCCCTTGTCCCGCAGCCCAAGACCCACCCCCCCACCCCCCCAGCTTTTCCTATCCATTTACTACATTTTTTCCTGGGCAGGAAGCAACCAGGCTCTATTTTGAGCGGAGGACCGAGTAGCACCTCCCTGGGCCTAATGCTTCCTCCCCCGCCAAGAAACCGCACTCGGACAGTGCTCGGTCAACGGCCTCTCAGTCCCTACAAAGGCCTGTGGGGCTATTCAAGGGGCCCAGATCCTCTGAGCCTCCGAAAAGCCCATCTTATTTTCTCTTTCTTCCCAACATCAGCTATTTATAGCTCTGCACACAATAGCTAACCTTGGAGAGCTGCACACTTGGACAGGCTCGGCCCATTGTCTCAGCACTGCCCACGTGCAGCCCGAGGTCTGCGGGCCCCAACTGGCAGCTGCCTGCAGGGAGGAGTCCAGAGGCAGGGAGAGGAAGCAGGCCCAGCCACTTGGGGCTCTGCGGGTCCCGGCCCCGTGCCTTCCCCGCTGTGCAGCTATCCACAGACAAGCAGACCGTGGCCTCCTCCAAGTGTGCTCACCGCTTAACTGAGGTCTGTCACGTGGTAAACTGTGCATGATGCACTGGACATGCTCTGCACCCCTGAAAACGTCACCACAATCAAGACAGTCAACACATGGAGCCCCCGCCCCTTTGGAATGCTACCTCACCCCCACTCTTGTCACCCCTTCTCCCGGGGTTCTGCATCCAGTTTCCAGCCAGAGACCAGTCTGCAGCTTTTGGAATGTGAAGTAACTCAAACCCTATTTTATATACTCTTCTTGCTCGGCTTTGGATTCTCTGCATAATTACCTTGAGATTTATCCACGCTAATATAACTATCAGTATTTTTTTTTAATTTATTTGACAGATAGAGTTAGACATTGAGAGAGAGAGACAGAGATAAAGGTCTTCCTTCCGTTGGTTCACTCCCCAGATGGCTACATGGCTGGTGTTGCACCAATCCGAAGCCAGGAGCCAGGTGCTTCCTCTTGGTCTCCCACGCGGGTGCAGGGACCCAAGCACTTGGGCCATCCTCCATTTCCCTCCCAGGCCACAGCAGAGAGCTGGACTGGAAAAGGAGCAACCGGGACTAGAACCTGGTGCCTATATGGGATGCCAGCACCGCAGGCGGAGGATTAACCAAGTGAGCCATGGTGCCGGCCCCACAACTATCAGTATTTTGTCCCCTTTTATTGCTGAGTCATATTCCATTGGATGACAGAACACAGATTGCTTATTCACTGGCCTGGTGATGGTCATTTGAGTTATGTGCAGGTTGTGGCTATAAAAATGAGGGTACTGGCTGGCGCCACAGCTCAATAGGCTAATCCTCCGCCTGTGGTGCCGGCACACTGGGTTCTAGTCCTGGTCGGGGTGCCAGATTCTGTCCTGGCTGCTCCTCTTCTAGTCCAGCTCTCTGCTGTGGCTGGGAGTGCAGTGGAGGATGGCCCAAGTCCTTGGGCCCTGCACCCGCATGGGAGACCAGGAAAAGCACTGGCTCCTAGCTTCGGATCGGTGCCAGCCACAGCGCGTTGGCCGCAGCGGCCATTAGAGGGTGAACCAACGGTAAAGGAAGACCTTTCTCTCTCTCTCTCTCTCTCTCTCTCTCTCTCACTGTCCACTCTACCTGTCAAAAAAAAAAAAAAAATGAGGGTACATGGGGGCCAGCGCTGTGGAGTATCTGGTAAAGCCACTGCCTGCAGTGCCGGCACCCCATATGGGGAACAGTTCGAGTCCCCCAGCTGTTCCATTTCCCATCCAGCTCTCTGCTATGGCCTGGGAAAGCAACAGCAGATGGCCCAAGTCCTTGGGCCCCTGCACCCGCATGGGAGACCTGGAAGAAGCTCCTGGCTTCAGGTCAGCGCAGCTCTGGCTGTTGTGGCTAATTGGGGAGTGAACCAGCAGATGGAAGACCTCTCTCTCCCCCTTTGCCTCTCCTTCTCTGTGTGTAACTCTTTCAAATAAATCAATAAATCTTTTATTAAAAAATGAGGGGACACGGAATATTCACACACAAGATTCGGCTTCTCTATGTGCTTTCAGTTCCTTTGGGTATTAGAATAGGTGTAGGAGCCGGCGCTGCGGCTCAGTAGGCTAATCCTCCACCTTGTGGCGCCGGCACACCGGGTTCTAGTCCCGGTCAGGGCACCGATCCTGTCCCGGTTGCCCCTCTTCCAGGCCAGCTCTCTGCTGTGGCCAGGGAGTGCAGTGGAGGATGGCCCAAGTGCTTGGGCCCTCACCCCATGGGAGACCAGGAGAAGCACCTGGCTCCTGCCATCGGATCAGCACGATGCGCCGGCCACAGCGGCCATTGGAGGGTGAACCAACGGCAAAGGAAGACCTTTCTCTCTGTCTCTCTCTCTCACTGTCCACTCTGCCTGTCAAAAAAAAAAAAAAAAAAAAAAAAAGAAAAGAAAAAAAAGAAAGAAATATTAAAAAAAAAAAAAAAAAGAATAGGTGTAGGGTTCACTTTTTAAGAAACTGCCTCACTCTCTCTCCCAAAGTGGTGGCACATTTCATATTCCCAGCACAGCGCATGGAGGCTCCAGTTCTTGCCTCCCGTCCTTGCCAACACTTCGGGTAGTCCGTCTTCTCTTTCTAATGGTTCTGATGCCTGTAATGCAGTGTTATCTTCTTGAGGTTTTAACTTGCATTTCCCTGAAGACTACGCTGAGGTTTTTTTTTCTCATGCATTTCTTTTCCTATCCATTTACTATCTTTGGGGAAACAGCTATTCAAATATTTGTTTATATTTTTTAAAGATTTATTTATTTGAAAGTCAGAGTTACAGAGAGGAGAGGCAGAGAGAGGCAGAGAGAGAGGTCTTCCATCTACTGATTCACTCCCCAGATGGCTGCAACGGCTGGAGCTGCGCCGATCCGAAGCCAGGAGCCAGGAGCTTCTTCCAGGTCTCCCATGTGGGTGAAAGGGCCCAGGGACTTGGGCCATCTTCCTCTGCTTTCCCAGGCCATAGCAGAGAGCTGGATGGAAAGTAGAGCAGCCGGGACTTGAACCAGAGCCCATATGGGATGCCAGCACTGCAAGTGGGAGTTTTACCCAGTACCCCACAGCGCTGGCCCCAGCTTATTTTTTTAACAAATTGTTTTCTTACTATTGAGTTTTGAGAGGACTTTTCTGCGTACTTGCCCATTATCGTGTATACCCTTTGCAAAGATTTCCATCTCCATCTGTGTTTTGTCTTCTCATTCTTCTTCTTTTTTTTTTTTTTAAATTTTTTTTATTTTTGACAGGCGGAGTGGACAGTGAGAGAGAGAGACAGAGAGAAAGGTCTTCCTTTTGCCGTTGGTTCACCCTCCAATGGCTGCCGCGGTAGCGCACTGCGGCCGGCGCACCGCGCTGATCCGATGGCAGGAGCCAGGTGTTTATCCTGGTCTCCCATGGGGTGCAGGGCCCAAGCACTTGGGCCATCCTCCACTGCACTCCCTGGCCACAGCAGAGAGCTGGCCTGGAAGAGGGGCAACCAGGACAGGATCGGTGCCCCGACCGGGACTAGAACCCGGTCTGCCGGCGCCGCTAGGCGGAGGATTAGCCTATTGAGCCACGGCGCCGGCTTGTCTTCTCATTCTTCTAACACCACGTTTCAAAGAGCAGCGTTTTCGATTCTGATGCAGTGGCGTCACTCTCTTTGGTGACTCACACTTCTTTGGCAAAGATGTTTTAGATTCCAGACTAAGTCAAGGTCAGACAGGTGTTCTCCTAGAAGTTTCTCGGTTGTTGGGTCACACATTCAAGTCGATGACCCAACATTAGATTTTTAAATTTCATTTATCTCCATTTTGCAGATGGGGGGAGGTATGGCTCAAATTTTAGTGCTTTTTTTTTTTTTTTTTGCATATCAAATCCAATGTGCCTTTGTCAGAAAATCAGCTTTCTGTCAACGTGTGGGTCTGTTTTCAAAGCCTGTTCTGTTCCATCCATCCATTTACGCATCTTCATGACAGCACCACGCTGTCTGGATTACCGTGGTCTTTTTTAGAAATTATTTTTCATTTTATTTTAAAGACAGAGAAACAGCCACAAAGAGTTCACTCCCCGAATCCCCACACCAGCCAGGACTGGGCCAGGCCAAAGCCAGGAGCCCAGAACCCAATCCAAGTTTCCCACACAGGTGGCGGGGACCGGAGTGCTTGAGCCATCACTCAGTGCCCCCCAGGACGTGCACTGGTAGGCAGCTGGATCAGAAGCAGAGGAGCCAGGCCTCAAACCAGGCACACTCTGACCCGGGATGCAGGCCCCCCAAGCGGCCCCTGAGCTGCTGTGCCTGACACCTGCCCCGATTACTACAGTCCTAAAACTGGGTAGATTTGCCCTTCAATTTCATTCTTCTTACCCAAAACTTTGGGCTAATCTAGGCCCCTAACTTTTTATATGAATTTTAAAAGCAGTTTGTCAGTTTTTTTTTTTTAAATATCAGCTAGGATTTTGATTGGGAGTATATTAAATCTACAGAACATTTTGGAAAAAATTGACAATATTGTCTTCTGACCCCCAAACAAGGTATGTTTCTCCATTTAAGTTTAATTTCTCTCCACGATGTTTGGTAGTTTTCTGTGTATGAATTTTGCACATACTTTATCATATGTTTCCCTAAGTATTTACAAAAGTGCTTTGATAAATCCTATTGTTACAAATTCCAACACTGAACTGTTTGTTGCTAATAAATGGGAATATAATCAATTTTAAATGCTGATCTTAAATTCAAAAATCTTATTAAACTTGCTGATTATTCTAGATGCTTTTTTTTTTTAATTTGATCTTTGTTTGGAAGGCAGAGGGAGACAAATGGTCACACAGAGAACTCCTATCTGGTGGTTTAGTCCCCAGATGCCTGCGACAGCTGGGGCTGGGCCGGGTCAAGACTGGGAGCCAGGAACCTGCTTTTGATTCCCTATGGTTCTCCCAGGGACCTAACTCCTTGAGCCGCCACGTGCTGCCTCCCAGGGTGTGCAGCAGCAGGAAGCTGGGAATGCGAACAGAACTGGGACTAGGACTTCGATATGGAATGTGGGTGTCCCACATCGCATCTTAGCCGCTAGGCCAAACACCCACCCCCATTCTAGTGGTCATCAGAGTCCCGAGCACTCCTGCTTCTTTTGCCGTCTCCCTGAAGCCTGTGGAAGTCTCACCAGCACCCTCTGGCATCCTTGCCCAGGGCGAATCCCACCCCTCCTTCCAGAAACCTTCTAATGCCAGTCACCCTGCTTCAAGCACTCTCTAGTGTCTGCACCCTCAGCTGGCTGTGCCTTTCTTCCCAACTTTACAAACCGCTCAGGGCCCTGCCTGAAAACCTGGCAGCATGACAAAGCCCTCCATCCTGAAGACCCCTCCCTCTCCCGCCTCCTCCGAGGTCACAGCCCAACTTCCAGAAAGCCCTCAACGCCCTCTCTGTCCCCACATCCCATCCACCCCTCACCCAGCAGGAAGCGGACTCTCACTCCTGCTGCGAAGGTCCCCAACAAGTCCCCCATGGCCGCAGTCACTCCAGAGCCCTTCTCCGCTCGACTGTTCACAGGCCCCAGCACTGTCACCCTCACCTCTGTCTTGGCTCTCCTGCTGTTTCCTCTAACACCCTGGCTCTTCTTCCATTTCCCCTGCCTTTCTCTTCTTCTACAGACCCCTAAACATTGGCACTGCTCTGAGTTCTCGTCTCCTTCAGACTGGTCACTAATTACAGATCACTATCCCACCCCCACTGGAAGCCATGTACGTTTGCTCAGGTTGTGTACTGTGCCTCCGGAGAGCACACTGTGCTCGCTCAAGGGTAATGCCCAGACTTGAGTGATGTAAAACCTGGCCGTGTGTGGGAGCCCTCCTTGTATGTGCTCCAAACATCTCACTTGACATCCTACAGAGCGATGGCTACAAGGCTATTGAAGGCTGACCTTTCCCCTTCTTCAATGTCGAACATCATTGCTATTGGTAGATGCTGAACAGGTGGCCTGGATACGGGCCAGTTTGGATTCCTCCATTGAGAAGTGTCACCAGCCACACATGTGGCGCTGTGGTTCCTTGTGAACTCGATGTTCTGTGGGGCTAGAGGAAGCGCCGCACCATCCAGACACTAGCTGTGCACCCCACTTCACTTACATGAGCTCCACTCTGCTCACCCAGCAAGCAAGACCTACCTCTCTGAGTGGGGTGAGGGTTACTGAACCAACGGTGCACCCCACCCCCCAGCTTCTGTCCCGTCTCTGCTACTTTCAGGCACTCAGGCTAATCCCGCTGATCCTGCTGGCTAAAGACTACCCTAGGAAACACAGGTTCTCACTGCTCATGGAAGAGCAGAGATCATGGGAAGGGAACAAACCCCCCGGGGGGCTGCCCTGTCTCACCTCCTGCTAGTTCTCCATTTCAACTCCACTCCTGCTTTTTCCAGAATCACTTAGCAAAGGGTGGGTGCTCTGTGCTGCCAGGCGCTGCGCTAGGCCTGTCCTCGCCACACACAGCCCTGTCCTCCCTGCACGGGCACTCTGCCACACCTGGCCACGTCTTGGCGTCCTTAGGTCTGTAGTTGTTAGAGGCCGGAACACACAAGCTGACACAACCAAGAGCAAAGGAACGGGGAGTGGGGAGGAAAGAGGCGGCCCTTTAAGCAGAGTATTTAAGGATGGACTCCCAGGAGGCAGCATATGAATAGAGTGCTAAGAGTCAGCTCAGGGGTGACGGCAGCGTGGTTGCAACAAAGCAGAGAAAGAGGAAGGGGCACGGGCACCACCCGAAAGGCAGGCACTGGGTCATCCAGCGCTGGGCGTCCGGACTGTGTGCTAAGAGGTTTTCCAAAGTGCCTTCTGAGTGGGGAGGGGGGGTCTGAGTCAAGGTTAAAGTAGATGAGGATTTAACGTCCAGAGACACTTGGCCACCAGGGGGAGCACCAGGCATGCACTACGGGGTCCAGGCCCCAAAGTCAGGGCTTCATGAGCTGGGTGGGTGGGTGAGTGAGTGAGTCAGACAGAAAGAGAGTGTACACGGGTATGCATGCATGCACACATTTGCTAGGAACGCTTCACAGAGAAGCAACTGCTGGCAGTCACGTGTGCAATGCCTCCTGTGCTTGGCCTGAGTGACTCTTTAAGGCAGCCTTGCCTCCCACCCCTGCAGCAGGTACTTCCTTTCAACAACCCCATGTCAGGATGCCAATCAGGCTATCACACTTCAGTGCATACGCTGCTCAGCCCATCAATTGCTCTTCTGCTTATCCTCGAGAAATACTTGGCCACATTCATGAAGAGGTTTGCCCAGAGATGTTCACAGCAGCACTATCTGTACAGATTGAAAAACCCAGAAAGGACTTCGATCCAGTCTCAGCAGGGTCCGGGGGACTGGAAAACCAGCAGTGGCTCAGCACTCCCTGGAGGCACCCTGAGTTAGGAGAGCTCTCCCGGACGGGCTGGGCAGGCTCCCACAGAGCACGTTCAGAACGATGCGTCCAGAGCAGCTCCAGCCCGTCCAAGAAGACACAGCCAGAACCCCAAGCACGTTCTAGGATGCTGACATCCCAGAGCGAGGACCAGAAGGAGCTGCAGCGATCCTTGTGAAAAAGCAGAGGTTACCTCTGGGCAGAGTCTGCGTTGGCAGCTGGAGAGAGGGTCAAGGTGGCTTTCGCCATCGATACAGGGTTTTTTCCTGTACTTAAGGTTTTTGTTCAATACCAAATAAACCTAAGAGACAATAAAGACCTTGAGGTCACGCAGCTGGGATGAGGGGGAGCTGGGATCCCCAGCCTGGTGTTGGGGACAGCAGTGTGTAGCACCAGGCCCTGCTACTCTCCCCGGTCCCTCACTCACCCAGCAAGTGTTCACTGAATGTCTGCCGCAGGCCGGGCCCCGAGCTAGGAGCCGGGAGACAGCCAAGTAGAAAATGCAAGTCCCCTACGTGCTGCTCACTGCTGGTTGGAAACACTCTAAAGCAACACCGACCACAACACAGGTGGTTCTTCCTCTTTCTTGGGAGCTCCCACGTTGGTTCCATCCTTGGATAATGGTGTCATTCTTTATAATTCTGAAGAGTCCAGTCACTTGAGTCTCAGTTACTTGATTCATCCTCAAAATGGGTTCATTACCACGCTCAGAGTTGTGGTGGCCATCAAACAGGGTAAATGCTTAACCCACAGCTGGATGCACCCAGTGGCATGAGTTGAGTAAATGGGACATCATTATTATTAGTAATAATAATAACATCCCTGAGTCTCAGTCCACTTGCTGGCAATCGCACGGGAAAGGGCTCCAGGTGCTCATGGATCTCCCGCAGGAGCCAAAGGGGAAGACCCGGGGCGTGGGCTAAAGCAGGAAGGCTTTTCCCGCTTCCACCTCGAGGGGGCGTCCCTACAGCTCTGGTCACTCGCCTTCCAAACCGATCACCAGCTCAGCACCAGGGGCACCGACAAAACTTAAGGGCCCAGTCTTTGGGAAGTAGGCAGGCTGCTCCTAGGCACCCAGACCGAGGGGTTTGGGCCACCCTCGGCTGCTATGGCGCCCCCCGGAAAGCTTCTGGGAGAACCGGACTCCCGAACGCACTGGCTGCCCGACCCACCGAAGCAGTCGGGGCTCTGCCCGCTGTGCGCGGAGGCACCTACTCTGCGGACCAGCGTGGGCACAGCGGGTGGCGCTGGCCTCCGGGTGCGGGAACGTGGGCAGGCCGCCCCCTCCACGTCACTCGGCTGGGGTTTAGAAGTGGAGATGGAGGAGCCCTCCCCGGGTCAGCGTCAGCTTAAAGCGGTTACTTCTTCGCGCAAGGCTGTCCAGGTGTCTGACCCCGGCGTGGGGGTTCGAGACCCGTGGGTGCTCCCTGACCCTTTAGTTCAAGCCGCCCGGCCCATGTACCTTCCCTTTTGCTTCTCCCTCGGGATCTCAGCTGGGGTCCCCTGTGCCTTTTTAAGCCATGAGTGACCCCAGGGTCCTTCCATGCACCGCTTGTGTGCCCCGGATTCTGGGTGAACCCTCACTGGGGGGGGGGGGGGGAGGTCAGATGTGTCCTTTGCCCCTCTGGTTGGTGACACCGGGCCTTCCGGGCGCCGCTGGACTCTTGTGCAACCCAAGCACCTTCGACGTGGGGTGACCCCTCAGGTCGGGGACCTCAGGCCCCGCTGTAACTCGTGCGGTCCCTTAAGTGGCTGCTGACTTGATTCGGGGTGGTCTGGACGCCCTGAGCAAGTGCTCGCTCCTCAGCCTGGGTTCTGCTGGCCGGGTGATCAAGCCTGTCCCGCTGGCTCGGATCCAAGGATAAACGATGAGAGTGCGCAGGAGACCCCGGGACCCCGGGCTGCGCTGGGGATCGGCTGGGGCTCCTGGGCCATTCCGAGGACACGGGCGGTGCTTGGGGCTTCGGTGGCAGTCATCGCGTCACTCCGCGCTTTCCTTCGCACAGTCTGTGGTCCACCAGGGCCGCATCACGGGCGGCTAGGGAGACCCTCCCCCTCCGTCCACTGCAGCCGCAGTTCTCAGTCCCTAGAGGGCTCCAAGTCCCTTCCTCCCTGGCGTCCTCATGGGGGACACTGAGAGCAGCTCTCGGCCTCCCTCTGCTCCTTGTCTCCTCCCTAGTGCTCTGCGCTGTCTCTGCGCATCTCACATGGCTTCTCCGCTTGTTCCCGGTGGGGCTCTCCTCCAGACGTTAGCCATGGGGTGGGTGGGCGGGGAAGAGGCCCTGCCCCCTCGCCGTGTCGGCCGTGTTCCTGATTCAGCATTTGCTGGTGGAGTGGACTTGATGTGGGTCAGGGTCTGCGTGGGGAGGGTCTTTCTCGGTGGAGGAAGTCCTTGGGGTCCAGGGCATCCTGGGCACTCTCAGGCTATGCTCCCCACCCGTCTGCGCACTGGGGCCCCAGTGGGGACTTCCAAGGGGCTTCTGTGCCTCACCGCTCACCTCTCTTGGCTTCGGTGACACCACAGGTGCCTCTGATCAGGCCTGGCGGGGTCAGGAAGAGTGCCTCTACCTGATGGTGCACACCTCTCAGCTCCAAGCCTCCCCTCGGCTCCAGGCAGAGGGGTAGGGGCAACTGCGCCCCTCAGGTGGTTGTGGTCCTGAGTGGCCCCCCTTCCCACCAGGAACCGAGGGTGGGGAAGTGTGGGAAGCGTGGAGCGAGTCCTCCTGTCACTCTGGGAGATGCCCTAGAGAGGACTCACTGCTCTTGCAGCTCTCTATGCCCCACCCAAGCAGCCCAGTCCTCTTGGAGTGAGCCTGTGCAGGAAGGGGTGCCCTGACGGCTAGGGGACCCTGAACGTCGGAAGGGAGAGAAAGCTTGCTGGGAGGGCAACTGTGGCGCTGACCCAGCCCGGAAGGCCAGCTATTGGCGGTGTCGGCTGTGGTGTGAGGGTGGTTCTGGTGGAAGGGGTAGTGATGTGAGGGTGGGGGAATGGCAAGCTGGCATGTCCACAGTCCTCATCTTTAGAATTCCCATAAAGAACACAGATTACTCAAAACAGACGGCAAATCCTGCCAGCTATGTGGACAGCACCCCACCCCCGCCCACGCACACACCAGGCATCACTGGACAGTATCATGAAAACCTCGCATTCCAGCCACCTCCTACAGAGAAACCAGAACACATGGTGCCTCCCAGGCACCTGCATTTCTAAGTACCTCTAGGGCGACTTCCGTACTTCTCTCCTTAAACCTCCTCCCCACAAAATGAGTTCATGCAAACCCACGAACTTAGCCTCCTATCAGCAAAGCCAAGGCCTTCTCTGCCTGCATCCCAGGCTGCCTGCGCACCTCCTCTCCATCACAGGAGACTCCCGCCCACCTCCTCCCACACTACCAGCTTCCCTCTGCTGAATCATTCCCAGCAGCCAGCACACACGCCTTGAGAGGGTCCATGGGGGGAAATGGACATGGTCCCCTTGCCCACAAAACCACAACAGAGCGGAACAGCCCCTTATCCACAGCACCTCCTCACAATGTCCCTTGTCTTCCCCACCTGTGGCAAACCACCTCTGTCTCTCCCTCCCTCTGCAGCCTCTGCACAAGGGCTTTTCTCTGACCCAGGCTCTGGCAGTTGTCAAGGTGACCTCAGGCCAAATTCCTACTCTTTCCTTATCTAGTGTAGACCACACTTTCTCCTCCTCTCCTCCCCACCTCTACCTCCATTCTCTCCCTCTGTGACCCTGTTCAGCTCCCAGGCATCAAACTGTCTGCATGCTAATGATTTCCAAATGCACAAGGGGTGACTTCAAAAAGTTCATGGAAAATGGAATTAAAAGCTAACTTGATTTTTATGGGGAAAAAAAAAAAAAAGCTTTTTAAAAGTCCATACAGGGCAAAAATCTTCCTGGCAACCTTTTAAAAGGACTGTTCCTGAACACGTGGCTCTCTTTCTCTCCATCTCCTGGTCTCTGGTTGGATCTCTCTCTTATCTCTCTCTTTCGCTCTCCTTCTCCCTCTTTTCCTTCTTCGCCCCTTCCCTCTGGTCTGTCAGGTTTCCCCCAATAAACTCTTTCCCCTAAAAAAAAAAAAAATCCATGCAGGGGTCAGCGCTGTGGCACAGCAGGCTAATGCCCTGGCCTGCAGTGCCATCATTCCATATCGGCATTGGTTCGAGTCCTGGATGCTCCACTTCTGATCTAGCTCTCTGCTATGGCCTGTGAAAGCAGTAGAAGATGGTCCAAGGCCTTGGGCCCCTGCACCTGCGTGGGAGACCTGGAAGAAGCTCCTGGCTCCTGGCTTCAGATCAGCTCAGCTCTGACCATTGCAGTCATTCGGTGAATGAACCAGTGGATGGAAGACCTCTCTCTTGCTTTCTCTCTGGCTCTACCTCTCTCTGTAACTCAGTCTTTCAAATAAATAAAATAAATCTTTAAAAAAATACAGGTTTTTTTTTTTTTTTTGTAATATGCATTTCCCATGAACATTTTGAAGAACTCATGTATCTTAAGCCCAGGACTTCTCTGACCTGCAGATTCTAGTATCCGGTTCTCTACCTGGAATGTTTGGGATCAAACAGGATCAACTCCAACAGGTCCCTTCCCACCCCACCAACCCTGTTGCTCCCTCAGTCTCTCCCGTCTCAGCAGAGAGCAGCGCCATCCACTGAATGCTTGCATCAGAAGGTCCTATGGGTTTTACCACCACTGCCGCTGCGCCCTGCTCCCTATCAGTCCGCCTTCAGCCTTTGCCTGGACCACTGACAGCCATGCACAGCCACGCACAGCCACGCACAGCCACACAGCCGGCCTCCCTGCTTCCTGCTAGCACCTGCTGGTCCAGTTCTTTACACGGCACAGAGTCTTCCCTTCCTAGTTTCTGGCATGAAAAAAGGCGAAGAAATGCTCAAAGCTCCTGTTGGGGTCACACGAGGACACAGGGCCAGCAGGCCAGCAGGGATGTGGGGAGATGACCTGAACCCTAAGAAACACAGGTGGAGACACGCCCCATCACCGTGCCTGAGCCTCAGGTGGAAAACCGTGGGAGGGCGCAAAGTGCATAAAGTTGGCAGGTGACACGGGAGGGACCACATGCCCGCCTCTGCTCAGGTGCAGCCCCCACCTGGCTGCCTCTAGGTGGCTCCACGGCTTTTCACTGCCTCCTTTGTCGGCGACGGGAAACAGCATCAGGGCCACAGGGAAGCCACCCTCAGCTCGGAAGAGGCCTGCGGGCTGTCCTGCTGCATGCTCGATCATTCTAGTATCCTCGTTTTTCAACGCTTCCACGCAGGGCCAGGCAGAGCAGCTGACCTTGACGTGTGAGCCTTGGGCGACCTCTCCCGCGTTCAGCGGGTGGGGAGCCCGAGAACAGGCCCTTTCCTCCAGGAGAGCAGCAGGGGCCACTTCTGCCCTCCACCCCCACGGCCCGGGGCCCTGGTTTCTCTCTCCTGCTCCTTTCACTGTCGGCTCTAACTGAACCCCCTCTCCTCAGGGGGCTGCAGCTCTAACTGAACCCCCTCTCCTCAGGGGGCTGCAGCTCAGAGAGGCACAGCCGGTTCGGCTGCTGCATTTCCCAGGTCGATCAATTCCAGTCCCCAGGGTAACCGGTGACCTTGGTGGGAAGGGGATCCTGGGCCTTGCCCTGAGGGTGGGCCTGGGATTTCTTCAGGACAGAGAAGGGAGGGGGCGCTGAGGGACCCACCAGTCCTGCAAACTGGGCCCATGGTGTTCCCAGAGATGAGAACCATGTTTGGCTTCAGGTTATTCACTGCCAAGTCGGGGAGGGGCTGAGGAGGGTGAGACAGCAGTAACTGCGCAGATCCCTCTCACCGACGCCATCAACGCCGGGAGCCTTCTCCCTCCGCTTCCCGGCAGAGTACCAGGCACGCAGCAGGCAACCTATCCGTGTGTGCAGAAGGGATGGAGGAACAGACAATCCCACCCCTCCCTGCTGCCAACTTCCTCTGCTACCCCAGGCCAGGAAAATCCCGCAACTTTCCACAAGCGGCTGTTCAGGCTCCAGAAAGATGAGGGAAAACAAAGCTCTCGAACCTGCACCGCCTCCCTGGCAGCTGTCGGCGAAGCGGCAAACAGACATCTGGGGAGTCGGCGGAGCCAGATGGAGTTCCAATCACCAAGTCAAGAGCTTTCCTCCAGGAATGCTGCCTTTTGCATATTTACGTAATGTTCCTGATGTGGCTGCTCCCGACCTCTTGGGGAAGAGGAGTTCTGCTGCGCTCCAGCTCCAGAGGTGCGGCTGCTCCCAGCTCACCCTCGCTGGGCTGCCCCAGCTTTGCCTTTGGGGCCGAGAGTACGGAATCCCAGGGAGGGAGCTGTGTCCTCTGCCAGCCCCGAGCTGCTGCCCCAAGTAGAAGTGGCCCCTTCCTCTAGGCGTGGAACGTGGGACTTCCTACAACTCCTCCACTCCACCTCTGGAGTGCATTACTTCCCATGTGGTTCTGCCGGTCCCAGAAGTATACTTTAAGAAACGGGGGCCCAGCGGGGTGCTTCCAAACCTGCTGAGGTTGGCTGCTCACAGGTGGCCCCTGGGCCAGGAGCATCAGCATCCCCAGCAAGTGGGTTGGGAAGGCAGAGCCTGAGGCTCCATCGCACACACGCTGAACTGGCATCTTCACCTTAGCAACTGTGAAAGCCCTGCTCTGCGTGTGTGTTGGGCTGGCGAGTTCTGGGCTGCCCACATACAGCTAAAGAGAACCCGATAGGCTGGAGACCTGCACAGGCAACCGGGTCCCCAAGGCCAGTCTTAGGCATGGTAATGAACTCACCTGGGAGGCTTGTAAAGTACTGGGGGCTGGGCCCCCTTGAGAGCCATTGAAATCAGAGTCTCCGGCTCCGCCCCGGTAAGTGGGAGGTTCCTCACAGGCTTCCCCGTGCACTCAGGGCTGAGACCCTGTCTCCGTGCGCAGGTACGGCGTCTTCCACACCAGAATCCAGAGTCTGCTGCCAGAGTTGGCTCTGCCTCGTCTACACCAGTGTCTGCTTGCGTAAATCACTTAGTTGAGGCTACCACAGCAAACACCACGCACGGAGCGGCAGCAGCTAAGGAGGCGGCAAGGTCCAGGATGAGGGCGTCACCGTTGGGTTCCTGCTGGGGGCGCTGCTCTGGCGCCGCGGGGGCCGCCTTCCTGCGGCATCCTCCCTTGGTGGAGAAAAAGACAAGCAAGCTCTCTGCAGCCTCTCTGTAAAAGGGCACGAATCACCTCGCCCGGCTCCACCCCCATGGCCTAGTCACCTCCCAAGGGTGTCTGAACGCAGTCACGTCGGGATTAGGGGCTCAGCAAATGAATTTCGGGGGAGGCAGGATACAAATATTCAGTCAAGTACCAGACCTGAGCCTTAGTTCCTTCCCCTAGAACCGGTGGGCGAATCGAGACTGTGGGGAATCAGCGGCTTAGTATGAAGCTTTGTACCAACCGAGGCGGCAGTAGCAGGTGGCTTTGATCATTACTGGCACCACAGGGCAAGACTGACGCTAATGGTGCCCTGGGGCCCTTTGTAACCCAGCCCCCTCCCCCCCCTCTTTCTCTCCCCGGTTCCAGGACAGGCGTGGCTGCAGGAGGACAGAAATGTGAACACTTAACTTTGTTAAGATGCAAAGGTGGCCACTTATTCCCAGGAGTTCTGCGACCTCTCTGATGGGGATCAGAGTTTGTTGGTCACGTGTGATGCCACTCTGTGTGGATGTCCCTGGGCTGTCAGCTGGCCCCTCAGTGAGGAGGCCCAGGGACACGGCATGGGCTGCGGCCCAGACCATAGGAGGGTTCAGAACCCCGGCGCTCTGGGGAGGTCTCTGTGGGCCTGGGCCTCACCCTGCTTCGTGCAGGGAGGACACCCACCTGCACAGCAGGGCCTCCCCTCAGCCCAGGCGGCGAACACGGCTTAGAGCCACTGCAGACGCCGGGTGAAGAGAATGAAGCTGACTCCACAGGCTTAGCCCCAAACACAGTTTTCCTAACGTTAAAGATGTAGCTGGAAAAATGATAAAAGGGGTTTTCTTTTTATCATTCACTGGCACACGGGCCTCTATTGGCTTGCTCTTGCTACTTAACAAGTAACCACACAATTAAAATTGAAGTGATCTGTAACAACACCCCTTATTATTTCTCAATTCTGTAAACTCAGAATTCCTGCTGGACTCGACTGGGCTCTCTGCTCAGGGTAGTGTCAGCAGGGCTCTTCCTGGGGGCTCTCAGCACAGCCCCTCGCCAAGCTGGGGTCAGCAGGTGGCAGAACCCAGGGCCTTGTGGCTGTAGGGCTGGTGTCTCCCTTTCCTCCAGGGCTGTCAGCCTGGGGCTGCTGGCTCCCCCTGCAGGCCACTTCCTTCCCTTCTCTCCTGCTGCAAACAGCAACTTCACAGAGGGCTTCTCTATCTATGCCTGCCACCAGCTGGAGAGAAAATTCTGGAATGGTTAGACCGGCCCTGCCTGGCTCGTCTCCCTGTACCATCCATGAGTAAAACTCATGGAAGTCATCTTCAAAATTTGCCTATCATTCTGCTCGTTTCATTTTTATTTTGCAACTTATTCATAATCTATTTTGGCACCATAAAGGAAGATCATAATACATTATGGATGTTCACATTTTTCTCAAAGTCACAATCTGAAAAGATCTCTAATATTTGATGATGGCTGTCTTACTTAATTTTTTTTTTTAACAGGCAGAGTGGACAGTGAGAGAGAAGGACAGAAAGATCTCCATTTTTGCCGTTGGTTCACCCTCCAATGGCCGGCGCGGCCGGCGCACTGCGGCCGGCGCACAGCGCGATCCGAAGCCAGGAGCCAGGTGCTTCTCCTGGTCTCCCATGTGGGTGCAGGGCCCAAGCACTTGGGCCATCCTCCACTGCACTCCCGGGCCACAGCAGAGAGCTGGCCTGGAAGAGGGGCAACCGGGACAGAATCCGGCGCCCCGACCGGGACTAGAACCTGGTGTGCTGGCACGGCAGGCGGAGGATTAGCCTATTGTGGCTGTCTTAGTTAATCTTTACTTTTGCTTCCTGCTCCAAAACTTTTGCAGGGAGAACATGTTAATTTTGTAAAGAGAAAAAAAGGTATCTTCAAAAGCAGAGATCTGTGAGAAGCAAAAAGATAATAAATTAACACCAATTTAAGTGGCGCGATACAAGTGCAAATGCAGATACGCAGATCAAAAGAACAGAGCATGTGGCTCAGAGACACGAGCTAATAGGTTGAGGAAACAGTGATGGATCAGGAAGCAATTGACGAATTTCTGGTGGCAGGACAAAGATTTTGAGGTGAAATTAATTATAAACCTAAGTTCCCATTTTAGAGTAAATCAGATTGAAATAAGATTAAAAAGTTAAAAAGAAAACAATAGGGTGTGTGTGCAATGGCTTCGGCTGCCCCCTGGGACGCGTGCATCTCCCACTGGAGTGCCTGTTCAAGCCCTGGCTCTCAGCTCCCTGCTGCCGTGCAACTTAGAAGGCAGCAGATTATGGCTCAAGTACTTGTGACCCTGACACCACCGGGGAGACCAGGATGGAGTTCTGGGCTCCAGGCTTCAGCCTCACCCAGCTTTGGTCACTGTGGGCATTTGGGGAACGAACCAGTGAATGGAAGATCTGTCTCTCTCTCTTTCAAATAAGAGGAAAATAAATAAAAATTTAAAAAGAAAATAGACATATGAGGAAATAAAAACTAAATTTACAAGTGTGGTTTTTCTGAAGATAAAAATCTGGTCACGGGCCTTTGGTCAAGTGGTTGAAAAGCTTGGGGCGCCCACATCCCACACTGGGGTGCTAGGGTTTGAGTCCAGTTCCGCTCCCTGTTCTTGTTGCCTGCTAGTGCACACCCTGGGAGACAGCCAGTAACAGCTCAAGTCCTTAGATCCCTCCAACCTACATGGGAGATCTGAGTTCCAGCAGCTTCAGGAGAGAACACACAGAGGGGCAATCTCACGCTCTCCCCTGCCTTCTCAGAATAAAATTTAAAAAAAATGCTTAAAAATCCAGTTAGAAAGATAACAAGAGGGATTTATTTTTAATCACTCACTAGTGTCAAATCTGTGGTCTCCAAAGTCTATGCTTTCTGAGACGGACTCCCTGGTGAAATCTCTTGGGCACGCACACATGCCCATCACTCCAGGGCCCGGCCACCCCCATGGCTGTGGGTTCTCCTGCGCTGTGAGCACAGGCCTTCCCCATTCCCATCCTGCTCTCTGCAGGCTTGTCCCGCAGCCTGTGTAAGCCCAGGTGTATGCCCCTGAGCCGAATCAGAGGCCTACCTCATCACACCTGCTTGCTGGCTTGCTGGCTCCCCTCCCCTTGTCTCACCAGGCAAAGGCCTGGGGCTGCTGGCTGATGCCGCTCGAGCTGTGCTGATGCAGGAGCTGCCGTGCCCGGCCTTTAAGCCCGGCCCACTGGGGTGCAGGAGTCGCTTGCTGCCCTGGGGGAATTCAGGTCTGCAGGAAATGTACTTAGGGGAGGGACTCCGAGGGGAGGGGTCCTCAGTAGTGTGTGTGTTACAGAGCCTTGTGCGTTCTCCCCAGGACAGGGCCACTGCTGGTCTGAGGGTCCACTGCTCTATGCTGGACTCCAGTAGGAGCTGAATGGGGTTTGAAGCCGCACTTGCAGTTCAAGGGTCCTATTTTGCCAGTGCCCAGGCCCCTGCCCCGCTGAAGAACTGAGACCAGGTTAGGGGGGTGCGTATCCCCTTCTCCCTCTCCTCCCTGTCCCCTAGCTGTCCGGAAGCCGCTCCTCCAGGGGGCTTTGTCGTGCACCCTCCACTTCTGGGAGCTGGGCTGAGGCCCCGTCGCCAGGGAGAGGCTCCGCACGCAGATGGCTTCCTCCAGCCTCCATTATTGATGGGCTGCTGCCAAGAAGCCGCAGGGATTTGCCAGCCCCCCGGCAGCGGAAGACAGTGATTTTCCATCTGTTCACTCAAAAACTCATTTCCGTCCAAATGAGGATATTTAATCAGTAGTCTGTCCTCCTCGTCCCCGCGACTCCCAAATCCCAGGCCGCCTTCCTTCTGACAGAGAATCCCAGCGGGAGAGGGAAGCCGGCCGGCAAAGGCTTAGCGGCCGCGTCTGCTCCGGCCTGCACTGGGTCAAGCAGTGCTCGCTGACTGGGGAGACCCATGGGTGCGCTTCCTCCCCTAGCCCGCGAGGCCAGCGGCAGAGCATGGCCGGCCGGCTTCCCTGGGGATGCCTGGGAGCCGCTCTCTGCTTTCCTGAGAGGCCCAAGGAGGTCCCTGGCTGCAGGCTGTCCGACAGCCACTCCAAGCCCCGCGGTGAGCTGCCCCTTCCTCTTTTAGGGAACAGCAGGGCCAGGGCCCGGTACGAGCGAAGGGGCCGCCTGGTCTGGGGAAACTAGGCTCTGAGTTCAAACCTTCGGCAGTCTTTCTGCGGGCTGGGCCCTGCGTGCCCCCGAGCGGCTCCCACGCTGGCCAGGGAGGCCAGGCGAGCAGCGGGCAGCGACTCTGGAGACAGTGCTGCTGGGGGCCAGGCTGAGCGCGTCCACTGCCAGCTTCTTACCTGCCTGGGCGTTCTCAGTCCCCGACAAATGGCGGCCACTCAGGCCCCGGCAGGAACAGGAAGTCTTGCCCCCCTCCTTCACACTGCTCTGGGGACACTCACCCCTAGGAGGGTGCTGGTGACGTTCGGAGGCTCAGCCCAAGGCCAGGCGCCCTCACTGCACACAGGCAACGTTCTGTCCACGAAGGGCGTGGCAATTTCCCGACACCTTCTCAACCGGAAGCTCGTCACGGCCGCTCTGTGCCCGTGGCCAGCCCCTCGGTGGTGGGTGGGAGGGTGTGCAGCTGGCTGGGCTGAGCGGGGCTCTGGGGGACCTCCCTGCTGCCCTGAGGCTGGAGCTGGAAGGTTCCTGTGGGGCTGCCTGCCTTCCCCACGTCTCAGAGCGAGTGGATGCCGGGTCATCGTGTCTGAGGCCCACGGAGGGGCGTGTGAGTGTATATGAATGTGTGTGTATCAGTGTAGCTGTGTAAGTGTAGTGTGGCAGTGTACATGTGTTAGTGTGTGTGTACATGAGAATGTGCATGAATGGTCCTGTGTGAGCAGAGTGTGTACGTGTGTATAAGTGTGTGTGTGACAGCATATGTGTGTATGGGTGTAGAGTGTGACGGTATGTGCACGTGTATGCATGTCCGTGTGTGAGCAGAGTGTGAGTGTGTACACATATAAAAGCGTGTATTTGGGAGAGCCTATATGTGTGTGAGTGTAGTGTGTAAAAGCACATGTGTGTGACAGCATATGTGTGTATGGGTGTAGAGTGTGACGGTATGTGCACGTGTATGCATGTCCGTGTGTGAGCAGAGTGTGTGTACACTCTCATGTGTTTGGGAGAGCCTATATCTGTGTGTGTGTGACACATTGTGTACAGGTGTAGAGTGACGGTATGCGCATGTGTATGAATGTCCATGTGTGAGTGTGTACACTCTCATGTGTTGAGAAAGCCTGTATGTGTGTGGGTGTAGCATGAGAGCATGTATAAGTGTATGAATGAATGTACATGCGTGTATGGGAGGTGGTCCCAGGCTTCCTCCTCCCCTGCCCCCAGCCACATTCATTCCCTGGCTCCCAGCTCCGTTCCTTGCTAGGCAGGCAGGGATGGCCAGAGGCAGCCCCATTGGACTCCTTGGATGGGGCCCAGGCCCATCCCTCATTCCTTGGCCTTCTCTCTTGGCTTGGGAAGGCTCTGAGCACATTGTTCCGGGCAGCTCTTGCAGGAGCGTGACACTGAGTCGGGGCTGCATGCGTGGCCATTTTTCCACTCCCCTTTCTGACTCCTGGGTGGTGTGGGGGGAGCAGGGGGCCTGTTCCCGTTCCCCTTCCCAGTGCCCAGCAGCCTGGAAACAAGTCCTGGCCTCAGCCTGCAGAGGCTTTTTGGAGGGCTGGGGGACTGGAGCATTTTCTGGCCACCCTGATGCCATGTCCTGCTTGCCAGGGGCTGCTCGGGTGACCCTTAGCGTGGGCGGGCAGAGGGAGCAGGGGGATCGGGAGTCCTAGCGGCCAGGCTTGCTTCAGCCTCTTCCGCCTGCAGCCTGGTGAATCCCTCGCTGTTTGAGAGCCTGTACTGGGCAGCAGTCAGGGGAGGGGTCCATGGTGCTGCCCTGCACAGGACTATGTGAGTAGCAAGGGGAACGCACTCGGGTGCACAGCCCCACACTGTGGGTCCTCTGTGGCCGTGGCCGACCTGGTCTCTCATTGCCCCTGTGGGGCAGGCAACCCCATCCTGGAAGCTTCCTGGCCCCACGGGGAGGGACTCTGCCCTCCTCCCTGCCTTGGAGTCGCGAGGGCACCAAAGAGAGAAGTAGACAAGCAGAGCCCCTTTTCCTTCTCCTTTGTCCTGGGCTGGGCTCACAGGGCTTGGGCAACCTTTCAGTCGGGGGCTGCCCTCTGGCCTGCAGGTGGGGGAGGTCTCAGCACGGGCACCTTCCTCCCCCAACAGCCCCTTGTCCCTGGAAACCCACCACTGGCAGCCTGGGTCTCCATGACAATCAGAAAGGAACAAGAAAAGGGCAGCAGGCCTGGTCCTCAGCCAGGAGGAGGACCCTCCAGGGAGAGAGGAAGGGCGGAATGGGGGCCCTTGGAGCAGGGCTGGGAGAAACGGAGAGAAGTGGAAGAGGCTTGGACACAGGTCCGCGTCTGGCACCTTGAAGGCAGCCTGTGGTGGTTTTTATAAGATAGCAACTTTTCTTATTTTTTAAAACTTTGAAGGCAGAGAGGGAGGGATATCTATCTTGCTCACTCCCCAGATGCCCACAACAGCTGAGACTGGGACAGACCAAAGCCGGGCGCCAGGAGCTCCATCTGGATCTCAGGTCTGCTACGTGGATGGTGGCAGGAATGCAGCTGCCTGAGCCGTGACTGCCGCCTCAGAGGGTGTCAGCAGGAAGCTGGGGTCACCCCCAGGCTCTCCAGACATGGGACGTGGGAGTCCCCAGCAGCGTCTGAACCGCTGCACCCAGTGCCCTCCCGCGTGACTGGCATTGGTAACTTCAGGATTCTCAAAAAGCAAACCAGTCACCTCTTGCTCACAAAAGGCCCTACTTCTTGGGACACCTTCTCCTGAGCTCCCACAAGCCTGATTACCCCCCGCCCCCCAGTCACAGGAGCTCCTGGGTCTCCACTCCAGTTCCCACGTTATTTGCTGCAAACCACTGCCCTCTGACGGCGTGCTTCGTCCATGTTCCCCGGAGGTAATGGCCGGTCCATGTTCCCCAGAGGTAATGGCCGATCCAGTTCCCCACCAGAAGGGAAGCTTCGTGAGAACAGGGATGCTCCTGTACCCTGGGCCTCATCTGGTGTGCGCGTGGGTGGCCCTCAGCACCTATCTGGGGAACAGGTGGACGAAGGGGCTGATGAGCCATCTGTCTTCCCCCTCCTGGAAGCTACGAAATGCGGGGACTCCATCTGCCCCGTCCTTTGCTCTGGTGGGCTGAGCAGGTGCACTGTGCTGTAGAGGGTTGTGTCACCGAGACCAAAGCTCACTGGGCCCAGGCAGTGGCATGAGCACCAATCTGCTGGGGCAGAGGGAGCTGAAGGCAGGCTGTTCCGATCTCCAGGGTTTAAGAAAGACCCACACAAGGCTCTCAGATGCACTGGAGCTTGGCAGTCCCAGACGGCGTGCGGACAAGCAGGGGACCTAATCCGGGGCTACCCCACCCTCGTGCTGTAACCCATGATGAAGTTGTGATACTCAACTGCATTACAGATCAGCAGGCCCCGAGAGATTAGGCCACAGACCCCAGGCCACACAGCAAGGAGCGGTGACACCAGAGTCACCAGTTACTGCCAGCCAGAGTGCTCAGGGCATTTTAGATGGCTGAGGTCACAGGGGCAGTGGACAGGACTTGAGCGTGTGTGGGGGCAGCTTGGAAAACCCGGACCTGCTCGCGTGTCAGGCAGAGGTCTCCGGGAGTCAGGAGACTCAGGCTCCAGCCCTGGCTCGGCCCGTTTCTACAACGCCAGTGCTTCTCCCTCAGCCCCAGGCTCAGCATCTGTACCGTGGGGCCACGCTGGCAACTGCTCTGTGGGGGACTGAGAAGCCCAACACGAAGGCAAGGCATTACGGCGCTGGGGGGCCGATGCTCCGAGCAATAGGAGGAGAGCTGGGGACCTGACCCCCGGGGCTGGTCATTTCCGCTGGAGGCGAATATGGAAACAAGTTCAGCAAAGGAGCTCCTGGGGATCTGGTGTCCCCCGAGACCACCCCTCGGGGCTCCTCGCTGAGCACTCCTGGGTGGAATGCAGGCGCGGGGGAGCACGGGGCCGCCCCTCCCCCCTCGGCGGCTGGGCAGGCACGCGGCCCCATCCACACGGGTGTACATTTCCTCGGTTTTATTATTACAAATGCCCCCGGGCTCTCACGCTGCAGGGTTTGGGGTTCTGCGTGCTCTACACACCCTTGCTTTTCTACCTGGATAGAGCCACAGAGAAGCGTCCAAGCCACACGTAGATGCGAGACACATCTGACAGAAGAGTTCCACTCCTAGCTTATAACGACACCATTTCCCCAGCCAGGCAAGAGCTTTGCAAAACTACACCAGCCTCCCCGGAACACTGACTTGCTCGGGTCACATCCTCGGAGCTCTAAATCCTGCAGCTCCCTCTTCCAGGCGCTTGGCACAGGCGGAGGATTCCAGGCTCGGGACTGGGCCTTTCTGGAAGTGACGATCAGGCGGTGGGCGGCATCCCAGTCTTTGCAAGTAGCCGTGTTTGGAGGCCGCAAAAAATAAAAGACTTCTCTCCCTCCTGCCCTCACTGCCCAAGGCTCAGGTCTCATAGGGTGCGGGCCATGTACACTGAAGGGTGATATTTGGTTTCCAAAACAGTCTCTTTGGCAAACAAAGATGCTGGTGGGAAGCTGCCACGGTGCCTTCCTCCTGTGGTCCGCCGCGTTAGTGCTTCATCCTCTCCAATAGCCTCTGATAGACAGGGGCTGGGGAAGAGCAGGGTGAAAGGTGAGAAAGCGCACGCCCTCCCACCGCTGTCTCCCAGCACTGCAGAACCCTGGGGAAGGGGCTGAGCAGCCTCCTGCCATGCTCACAGCAGGTGCTTTTTCGTTAGTGAAATCTCCCATCCCCATGTCTGATGTTCTGGGATTTTCCATGTCTACCAGTTTGGAATCACTTCCTTGCCAGGGGTCCTGAAAGCCCCCTGCAATATTCCCAAAGCCAGAGCTCACTTTAACCTCAAAAGGTTGTTACTGTTTTAATATCTCCATCGTACAGAGAGAGGCCTGGGGCTTTGGGTCTGGCCCTAAAGGCCAGGCTCGTTTTACTGCACCAGGATGCTCTTAGCTACATGAAACTGGTGGCAGGTTTGGACCCACATAGATCTGCAAGGACTCGGAGCCATGATCACACTTACCTAGTCGCACGGACCTCTGGGAAGCCTGAAAGAAAATGCAAGGCATCAGGTTTTGTGGGAAGACCGCACCTGCACGTGCCTACCGCTTCCTCTATTCAGGACAAATGCCAGGGCAAGGAAGAGGAGGGGCCAGGGGAACCAATGGGGCCCCGGAGCCCCTTTTTGGCCTCAGCAGCCCCAGGCTGTGCAGGCTTAGGAAGCCAGCAGCACTGCCTGGGCTCTTTCCACGGAATTGCAGAGATCAGGGCTGAAGATGTCCCAACGGCGTGGGCAAAGTTTTGTGAGCGGCCTGGGAGGACAGCCAAGGGAGACAGGCACAGGTGAGCCCCTCCACGGGCCGGGGCAGAGGACCCCGTCACGCTCAGGCCCGGCCTGGCCCCAGCACGTGTCTTACCCTGGAAAACGCCGACGCCTGTTTGAAGATTTCCAGAGCGGAGTCTGCGAGTTCGTCCCCGCGTTCCTGAGGTCTGTTGGCTGCAGAGGACAGAAAAGGCAGCCATGGTAAGAGGGAGGAGCCATCAGCACAGCACTCCTGCTGATGTGACTGACAGCTGGGTGGGTGCTGCTGGAGTCTCTGGGTCCCCTTTGCAAATGAATTCTTCCTCTAGAGCCTTTCACAACTCCTGGTGGAATCTGGCCCAGAACCAGCTCTGAAAAGGTTGCAAGTGAGGGGGGAGGAAGAGGGACTGACTTTTAACTACACTGCAGCTCAACACAAAGCCTGAGACCAGCAGCCACACGTTGGCAGGCAACCGGGCCGTGTCTGGGTGGGGCTAAGAAAGCCAGGCGATTCTGCAAGGAGAAATGTGTCCTCCAGGCCCTCGGGTCGGGTTGTGTGTTAGAAACCAAGGGCTCTCAGGCCACTCCTCAACCAGACACAGGAGTGTGGCCACGTGGCCACAGCGTGGGGGTCACAGCGACACGTGCTCTCATCTCTGCTCTCCTCTTGAGCACCGGCTGCCCCAAGGCCGAAGCACCAGCTGTGGAGGCAGGTGGCACCTTAGGGCCTTACCTGGAGGCTGCAGAACGCTGGTGATGGCATAGACCACGCCATTTGTGGCCATGATGTCACTTTCAGCAACAGGCTCCTTGTTGACACTCACCGCATTGTTTTTCTAAGACAGAGAGACAAGAACTGTTGGTGGGAGGGCAGACGTTGTTCACTCAGCAAATGTTTGCTGGGCGCTTACCCAAGCCAGGTCCTGAGTGCATACTGGGGATGCTCTGGCGAATGCAAAGGTCCCTGCCTTCCGTAGACCTTCGGTCTGGTGGATTAGCCCAGCCCCTTGTGTGGGTTCAGCACATGGCAATTTACAGAACACTCTGTTGGGTTAGCTACCTAACCCTCACCGTGCCATGTGGTAAGGAGAGCAGGCACTACTGTTCCCCTTAATGCAGGAGCAAACGGACGCAAGACAGGGAAAGGAAAGGGAATAGCTGAGAACGGAAACCAGACCTCCAGCGCCCAGCTCCGGACACCAGGTTCTCTCCAATTCTCCTGGATGCACCACTTAAGATTTTCTCCCAGGGGCCACCCCCCCCCCCTTTTGTCCCCCACTCAGGGTAAACCTCTCCCAGGCCGTCCTGACTGGCCAGGTAGCAGATGGAAAGGGGAAGGGGCGCTGAGGCTTGCAGCAGACAGAACCCCAACACCTGGAACTCCATGCTGGGAGTCTCAGGGACCTGCACATGCTGAACAAGTCATCCCCATGCCTACTTCCCTCTGTTGTTCCCCTGCTCCTAAGGGAAACTGGGAAGCCAGCTCTGGAGAGAGGAGCAGGGAACAGAAGCCAGGCACAGGGTGACGTGCAGTCCTTCCCTAGGGAGGTCTCGGGAGGGGTTGGCTGGCTGCTCTCCCCCCGAGGGAGGGGCGCTCTGAGCACAGCTCCAAAGGGCAATATGCTTCTCAGCAGGCAGAGCAAGAGAAGGCTCGTGGAGCCAGCACCTGAGCTGCAGAGGCTCCTGGGAAGTCTGGCTCAGGGTGCAGCCCAGTGAGCCCCATGTTGGGGGGTGGGAGGGGTGACGACAAACCATGGGTGATTGCCTGCCATCTCCCTAAGGGAGGGGAGACCTGGCAGCCGCTCCCAGATGCCTCAGTGTCCTGTAAGCCTGGGTGCTCTTACTCGTGCCTATCACCTCGCACCCTCACTTGAGTTCCTGGAAGGCCCCATACGCTTCTCTCCCTCTCTTTGGACACACGGCACTCAGAGACCCAGGATGCATCTTAATGGCTTGGTGGGTGCCCAATGCCATCCCCAGCTGAGATGTACCCGGTGCTGAAGCGCACCAGCCTCGTGACTCGCAGGCCACTCACCGAGCTGACTTCTAGCTTGTCGCCCTGGAGGGACTTCAGCCGCACCAGGGTCCCGATGCCCCCGCTCACCAGGATTTCTTCGCCCACGTGGTATTTCAGGATGTCAGCAAGTTCCTTGGCATTTCCTGCAGGTTTGTCAGAAAAGGAGGCAGAGTTGGTCCCAGGGTTGGTACTGGGTGTGGTCAGGGAGGGCCCAAGGGAGACGAGGCAAATGGTCACCCCGTCCAGTAACAAGCGGTCACTGAGCACCCACGGCGCGCTCTCTGACCCACTGCCTGCCTGGTGGGTGGCAGACACAAGGCGGTGAATCTGCCCGTGCAGCCGTGGGCTGCTGGCTTCATCGCAGGCAGAGAAGGGGTTAATCCATACTCCGGTGCGGGCATGACTCATGGTTCCATGAGCTAAATATTTGCCTGGGAAGCCAGGGACGTTTCCTGCACCAGCATCTGGGACATGTCATCACCAGTGAGGCTCCCGCCGCTTGTAACACGGTAGTGAAATATTTACACATTCTGCCCTCAAGTGCGTATTCGTCAGACGGCTGTTTCCTGCAGGGAGGACTTGAAAGAGCCAACAGCCGCGGAGCCGATGAGGTCAGGGCCGAGGGGGGTTCCCTCCGCGGCGGCATCACTCCCCGTCACGTCTCAGCGTTCCTTCCAGCCCACGTCAGCCTCTCCCCCAGCCATGAAGGCATCCGACGGCTCAAGAGGTGCACAGGCTTTTCCCAAATTAAGTGCGGCAGGCGATGGCGGAAGCTGCCAGCTGTCTCAGCTCTCGGATATTCTCGCTCTCAGACAGATGTCTGGGTCACCCCAGGGCTTGCGGATGGCTATTTCCAGCATCTCAGAATCGGGAAAGGTTAAGGCACTCTGCAGGGCTCTTTTGATTATCAACAAATCCATCTTGGCACCAGTGGGTGGAGCCCCTGGGCACTGAGTGACTTCCACCCTGCTTCCCTGGTTGGGGAGCTCTGCCTTGGAGGTACAGCAGGCTGCTTTCTGTGCATACCGCAGGGGTACCCAGACCTACCAACCCTGCCTGCAGGCCCTGGGGGCGGGGGTGTCTGGGAAGCCTGCCTTGAGCCCCTCCTCTGCCCCCACACAACCGAACAGGACAGGGCCGCAGAGCGGGCTCGGGCCACCTGGCCGAGTCCTCCATTCCGGCCAGAGAGAGGATGGGGAGTTTGTGCTGGGAGTGAACTTCTCCCCTGACTCAGGAACAGGCGTCAGCGTCACAGACACAGGCCCCGAAACAGGGCGGGGTGGGCGGCATGGGCCCAGGTCCTTCCTCTTCCTCACACTCGCCTTTCTGTGAGAGTGGCCCTGTCTCCCGTGGGCCTGCATCGGAGCTGAAAACCACAACTCCCACCCCACCTTGCTGTCACTCCAGCTGTTACTCACCGGGGACACGTGCCCACGACACAGTGAGCAAAGCTCAGAGGTGAGCAGCTGCCAGAGGTCACTCAGCAGGGAAATGCCTAGGCCAGGGTTTGCACCTGCTCTCAGGGAGCGCAGGAGCCCACGCCTGTGACCACCCTCAGCTCAGTGTGCCAAGGCCACCACCAGCTTCATGGATGGCAGGGGTGGGGTGGGAGAGCTTCACCATCACTGTACTTGCAGGTCCCCAGCGGGGAAACACACCTCCGTGACTGTGCCTCACTCTCCCCTGCCTGCTTGGTGGCTTCAGCATCCCGCTCCTTGGGGTCCTGCTTTAGCCAACGAGAGGCCTGGCAGGCTGGGGAGCCTAGTTGCCCCCTTGCCGTGGCTCTGACAGCAGCTGCTGTCCGTGGCACAAGCCCTCCTGGGTTCCTGCCCTTGCCCTGGCCTGGGAATGGTAGAAACTTCTGGGGGGGGGGGGTCATCATCCTTTGTTGGTCATGCAGCCCCACCCAGGCTTCTACAAATAGTCCCATCATTCAATTCTCAGCATCAACCCCTTGGAATGCGCCACCTGGGCCCCGTGGGGGCCCTGAGGACCAGTGCTGGGAAAGCAGAAAGATGGGCTGAGCCGGTCTTTACCCAACAGTTTGTTCAGCTCTCCTGGTGGCAGGGCTTGGAAGGCTTCGTTGGTGGGAGCGAAGACGGTGTAGGCCCCTTCCCGGTTGAGGGTCTCAGTCAGCCCTGCGGACTGGATGGCGGCCACCAGCATGCTGTGGGCACACACGGAGACGGTGTCACTGGCCTGTGGCTGACCCCTCCTCACCATGGTGGGTCATGGAGCCCGAGCACCAGGGAGCACAGCCTGCTGGTCTCCATGCCCTCCCTGTCCCACCTGCAGCTTCCCTCGCACCAGCACAAATGCCCTGCTCAGGCAAATGGCCCCAAGTCAGAGGCCAGAGTGGGGAGAGGTCAGAGGCATGGTGACCAGGAGCCTGGCTGAGCCATGGGACACGGGCGGCAGTGTGTGGTTCTGGGGAGTACCCACGTTGCTAGGTCTTTGTGCAGGTGGCTGAAGTCACTGACAGGGAAATGCTCAACACGTCAGCACCCAGTAGGGAATGAGCAAGTCAGGGACAGAGAAGGCCGGACTGGGAACGAGCTGGCCAGGGGCTGCAGCTGTCCTGAGCAAGTTCTGCACAGAGAGCAGGACACTTGCCGCCCACCTGCTCTGGTGACAGCCCGCTCTCCCCTGCCCCAAAGGTGAGGGCGACACTCCCCGAAGCGGCCCTTCTGCCCTACTTGTGCTGTCTGGGGCACTCGTCCCTCAGCATCCCCCGCCTAACAGGTGACACCGGCGCACGCCACTGTTAGCTGAAGCCCCTGCAGGGAGGGAGGCTGGCAGAGAGCTGAGGCCCAGCCCCTGGCCCTGGCGTGAGCACGAGGCAGGAGCCCACCCTGGCCTGGGTCTGGTTACCTAAAGCGGTTGTCCCCCTTCAGGACGTCCATGACGGTGCCCACTGGGGGCGTCAGCATCCGGTCCATGATGAACAGCGTCCCGTACCTCCCCCTCTTGTCATGGGCAGCGATGCAGCTGTTCTCAATGCACAGGCTCTGCACAGAACAGGGCCGGGGGTGGGGCAGAAAGGGCTGGTTATGCTCCCCGGCAGGGGCCTCCCAGTTCGCTCCAGGCCTGTGCTGACAGCACAAAGACCAGTGGACACTCATGGGGAGGGGGCAGCAAGAATGGGCTGTATTTCCCCAGGAGGAAAAACAGTAAACTTAGTGTTCCTTCTCAGGCAAGGAACGGCCACGAGGCCCCAGAGCATCCACCACACGTGAGGCTTTGACAATGGTCAAATCAGTCCATCAAGTCCACTGATTCATTGATTCAACAGACCACGCTGGCTGGTCCCAGGCAGAGGCTACGCTGAATTTAATTGAATTGTGCTTCCTATTTAATTCCAGGTGCCTGTTGCCTTTGAAAACAGGGAAGAGACAGTAGGGGAGAGAGAAGAGAACCTGTGAAGGTTCAGGGAGGCTGTGCTTTGGTTCTGCCAGCGTCTCTTCCTGTAAGCTAAGAGGCACTCACAACCTCCCCCACGTTGTGCCGCAACGCCGGCATCCCACATGACAACCGGTGCGAGTCCCAGCTACTTCACTTCTGATCCAGCTCCCTGCGAGTGTGCCTGGGAATGCTGCAGGAGATGTCCTAAATGTTCGGACCCCCACACCCACGTGGGAGACCCACATGGAGCTCCAGGCCCCTAACTTCAGCCTGGTGCAGCCCTGGGCTGTGTGGTCGTTTGGGGAATGAACCAGTGTACGGAAGACCTCTCTCTCTAACTCTGCCTTTCAAATAAATACATAAGTCTTAGAGAAGTCAACAAAAATGTCCATCCCTCTGACCATGTATTATCCCCTTGAGTTCAGGGTGGCTCAGCTGCTTAACAACCCGGCCAGAGGCGTGTGGATTATTTTCAAAGGCCTCCAGAACAGGAGGTGCCACTCCATCTGCAGGACCTCACGTGGTATCGTACGTGCTTTCCAGAAACGACTGCTTCCCTTAGCAGAAGCCGTTCTCGCACAAACTCTGGCCATGGAAGACATCTTCTTTTATCCTAATACAACTTCCACTTCTCAGGGCTGAGCCCACCAGGGAGTAAGACCGAGGGCCCAGAACTTACGTTACGATAAACAAAAACTCTCAGCTTTTTGCCTCCCAGCGTGTCCAAGGTCTGTCCGTGGTACAGATATTTGGAGGCCAGCTGGTCTTTAACAATGTGGTTCAGAAGCAAACTCTTCGTGGAGGCATCGATGGGAGGGGCTCCCTCTGCAAGAGAAGCTGGGGTTAGGTGCAGAGAGCCAGGCTCCTGGAGTAGGAGAACGAGGCGGGGCGGGGCAGGGGGTCAGGCAAGTGCAGGGAAAAGCCCGGCCCCGCCTGAGTTGGGAATGATGATTGGGAAATGAAATGAGGCTGCCAACATGCCTTCACATCTGGCATCATCTGTGAAGAGAAGGCGCTGAAAATGGAGGGTGTTTGGAGCGGCGCCCTGGGAGGGAGGGGAAGGCGCGCATACAGCTCGGCCCCTTCTCTGTCGCCCGCGTGGCTGCAGCTCCGTTGTCTCCTCACTCAGACCTCCTGACTACACCCTGGCAACTGACCTTACTAACAAAAGGCAAGGGAGGGGCGAGCGTTTGCCAAGCAGTCAAACCCCGACTTGAGATGCCCACGTCCCCTATGAGAGTGCCTGTGTTTGAGTCCTGACTCCGTTCTCTATTCCAGCTTCCTGCTACGTGCACCCTGGGAGGCAGCAGGTAAGGGCTCAGGGGACTGAGTCTGCCACCCCCATGGGAGACCTGGACCGAGTTTGCGGTTCCTGGCTTAGCTTGGCACAGCCTGCCTGTTGGAGACATTCGCAGAGTGAATCAGAGGATGGAAGACTGCTCTCTGTCTCCTTTGCTTTTCACATAAACAATTAAAACAAACAAACAAAAACCGCAAGGGAGAGCTCTGCTCCCCAGAGGCATCTGGGCTCCGAAGGGAACAACAGCGCCCCCTACAGTTCCTGCTGCAGTTGCTCCTGCTTTGGTGGAACTGGCTGGGGATCCGAACATTACACTGCAGAGGGTGGCAGAAAAGACAGCTGCCTCCAGGGACAAAACCCCAGGACTGCTTCCCTCAGGTTACCTTCGAATACAGAATTCAGGGGGGCCAGGAGGGTGAGCCGCTCATTTCCAGAGAGGTGAGTGCCGAGGCCAGCTTGTCCGAAAAGGTCGATGGCCGTGGAGACGTCGGACCCTGCAGCCAGCTCTGACAGCGTCTTGGCTACGAGCGCAGAGAGAGCAGGTTCAAAAGTTAAAAGTCCTGTTTTCACTTAGCGGTCATCCACCCAATGCATGATACGCAGCAGCAGGAGTGTCAGCTCGCAAGTCAACAGCCCCGCCGATGACTGCGGGTCCAGCGGGTCTGTCAGCAGAGGGCAGTGGCCCACCTGGGAGGTGAGGTGAGCTTCAGTTCTGCCCCAGGCCCTGGGCACAGGGTGGTCAGGGCACCGCCTAATGTGGGGGCAGAAGGCAGCTTCCAAAGAGCACGTAAAGTCTTCTGTGACCACTCTGGTGGGGAGTTTCGCTTTTTTCCCTGTGAGATTCCCTCCCTCACGGGCAGGAGGCCCCCCGAGATTCCCGAATGGGACTAGGACGCTGCATGAGCACCGGCCAAGGTCTGTTCATGGGGCAGTGAGCCTAGGGAGTCCATCAAATCACTTGTTCTGGCCCTGCCAAGGCAACCACAGGTGGGGCTCAAAACTCAATAAACAGAGCAGGCTCATTTTTAACTTGAAGATTCTATATGGCCTGCAAATGATGTCCTAAGTATCAAAATGGCCCTTGGCAGAAAATTGGTTCCCCACCCCTGGGCACTATGTAGAAAGCAAATGCCCTGAGGGCAGCATATGGCCCTCCATGGCCCTCCCAGCAGACAGGCCTTCTGAGAGCTTTCTGTGATTGGGACTCCCTCCCCAGACACCGTCAGTGGTTCCCCACTGCCTCCAAGGCAATGCTGGGCCCACCGTGCTCGGGGCTCAAGACTCTTCAGGATCTTTCAGTGGCTAAGAAGCTCTGGGCTGGGCCCAAGGGGGGAAGTGGCCCCACAGATTCCCGCATGCCCCCACCCCTATGGCCAGGGGTGGCAGAAAGGACCGTGGGCCAGACAGGACCAAGGTTGCCTGAGGCCTGGCTCACCGGAGTCAGGGATGAGCAGCTCGTCGATGAAGTGAATGACACCGTTGGTGGCCAAGACATCTTTATTGGAGATGATGGCCTTGCCGTTGATGGTGAGCATGTCCCCGCTGCAGCCCACCTCCAGCGTGGTGCCCTCCAGGGTCTCCATGGACAGCCCAGCGACGATGGCTTCAGCACACATGGCTGACTTCAGGATGTGGTTGTTCAGCAGGTCTGGAGGCCAAACAGGACACAGGTAAGTCTCAGCTGCTCCAGGCTGCCCTGGCTGGGGGTGGGGCAGAGCTGGGGCACCACAGGGCTCAGCGGTCAGGCAGCTGGACAAGTCCCTTGGCCTCTCTGAGTCTCTCCTTGCTCCTCGGGTGAGAGGAGGCAGGAGGAGCATCTGCCCCCCAGCCCGGGGCTGGGACAGCGTGAGATCCTGAGCATCAAGCCCTCAGCAGAGGTTGGCAATTAGCTTGTTAGAACCTGACCTTCGGGCTCTAATTAGTGCCCCAACTTCAGGGAGAAAGGAAACACTTTCCGAGTCTACTGTGGGATTTTTAAACAAAATCTACTGACCTTCAAAAAAAAAAATGCAAAATGTCAGAGGAAGACTGCAGCAAATGACAACCTTGAATTATCTGCAGATTTTCTTCCTACAGATTTTCTTCCATTGACCCGAGGGTCTGCTGGTCGTAGAGGCTGGGAATGGTGCTAAGACATGGCCTTGGCCGTCCCATTCACCACACCATAAACAACACACAGTTCTTTATTTGCTTGCCCAAGTGCCACGTGAGCAGACGGCTCTAACCCAGTCATGGCTGTTGCTGGCATCCATCAGCCCCAGGCTGGACAGTGGAAGCTACAAGGGTGGCCAGCAAGAACCTGCCCCAGCGAAGGTCCCGCCCAGGCCCAGCGGGCTCCCGCACTGCTGCTCACCGAGTTCAGCAGGGCCCAGGGCGCGCTCACCGCAGAAGCGAGCTTCTATCTGCCCCGGAGTGTGGGAACCAAAACTGCGCCATCACGGACAGAAGGAAGCTCTGAGGTCTTGCAGAGGCACCGCCTCCGGCACACAGCCCCGAAGTCAGTGCTGATGGTAACAGCCAGAGGGGCAGAGGCAGGACAGCAAGCATGACAACGCACCCTCCACAAGAGGCCTTGAGGGGTTTCTGGAAGGGGACCTGAAGCCCCAGGTCCGGTAGCAGAGAGCAGGGCCAGGATGGGGAGCGCCGGGCTGCTGCTCGCCTGCCTGCAACCCTGCCGGCAGCAACGGGAGCCTGAACGGGGGACCTGTGACCTTCTTCCTTCAAGGCCTCAGCCACAGCGGTGCACAGAGGGTGCTAGCTCTGAGCAAACTGGCCACTGAGCAGGAAATTAGACGACTTTCTTTCCTTAGAGTTTACAATGAGTGACGGTACCCAGGAAGATAAAAATGGGCTCTTCACAAAACATGTTTTAATGAGGCACACATCTCAGAAATGGAAGCAAAACACACAGAGAGGCACCTGAGTACCTCCTGCCCAGGAGGCCTTGGGACCCTGGGGGCCACTTGGCCCCAGCCCCGCCCTCCTTCTCGGGCTGCACGGTGAGGATCTGCCTGGCACTCCCGACTCACAGCTCAAGGGCCTGGTACTGCTGTGCCCAGGAGGCTTGAACTTCCTTGCAGGCCACATGGCCCTGTGCCCACCTCTGAGGCTTCAGCCTGGCACAGAGCAGGCACACAGGGGCACCACAGCCACACCCTCAGAAATGTGCCCTTTCCCGCCCGCGGCTCCACAGGGAGACTGCTGTCAACGTCTCGCCCGACACTGCCAAGGGGCTCTCAGCGATCCAGAAGGAATGACATCACCCCGATCATGTGTGGGAGCATGTGTGTGCCTGGGGCACACAGGGACCTCCTCCCCGTCCTGGTTGACTCAGGGCTCATGGCCCTCAGAAGTCCTGGAGCGGAAGGGGTGGGGGAGTGCAGAGCCCCCTCCTCAGCTCCCGCACTTGCTGGCTCCTTCCCTCCGCTCACCAATAACCAACGCCCCACCTCCCTCAGCGGCAGGATGGAAAGCCAGGGGCTGATGACTGCAGGCTTCTAACTGACCTTGTGGGCCAGCCCCGAGGCCCCCTGCCACACACAGGAAGAGGTGAGGGGTGCCACGGCAACTTCAGCTTGAGGGTGCCAGTACCTGCCACCCGCCACGCCCTCGGGCTGCCAGGTCAGCGGACAGCCTGGCTCTGGCTCTGGCTCTGGCTCTGACGTGGGAGCCCTCCCTCTCCCTGTGTCGGGCCAGGGCTGGCTGCGGGCCTCCAGCTCCACCGCCCTCCTCAGTCCTAGAAAAAGGCTGATGGGCTCTGTGCTCACCCCTAAGAGCCAGGGCTCGGCTCTGCTCTGGCTTCTGCAGAGACGCAGCTGGCGGGGAGCAACGGGACAGGATGGCTGCCAGCCATAGCTGTGGCCGACATCCTGAGAGTCACCTCAGGGCAGGCAAGGTGTCTGTCCCAGGCCAGAGTAGGTCTTGGGCTCAGTGTGGCTGCTCTAGTGAGGCGGTGGCAGCAGCAGCCAAGGGCACTCACCTCTCAGGGCCTCTGGGTCACCCAAGATACGGTTCAAAGTTTCGGTAGGGATTTTCTCGAAGGCCTCGTTGGTTGGGGCCAAGAGCGTGAACTGGCCATCACTCTCGAGCAGGGTGTTGAGCCCCGATGCAGCCACGGCAGCCTGTGGGGAGGGGAGGCAGGACAGCTAAGGGCTGCAGCAAGGTGCCTGCAAGGCCTCGCCAGTCCACCCTCAGGGCAGAGACCCTTTTGGAAGCCCAGCTGAAGACGGCCTCTTGCTGCGACCTTGGGTGGGGCTGGCCAGACTCCAGCCCCAGCAGCCCTGGTTCAGGTGCGGCATGCCTGCTGCTGCCCTGCCTTGCCCTGGCCTCCCTGACTCGGATCTGTGTTTGGCCTTGACTACACGCCATGTCTCTGGGAGGTCAACCTGGCTGGCCTGCACCCCTGGGACCCCCAGATGAAAGCGAGGCTGTCTGATGCAGACGTGAGCTTCGCTCGCTGTGCTATGCACAACCTCAGCAGGTCTGGGAATGAAGTCTGAGTGGAAGACCACCTCCCCTCATCTCTACCCAGCAGTCAGGACCATCTTCTAAGAGCCTGGGGGGCTTCCTCCCAGGGTCTATAAGGCCCTGGGCATCCACCTGGCTGCCCACCCTGTGTGCCCGCTGAGGCCCCTCACTCCAGCCGGCCAGCCTCAGTCCTACGTTTCCTGCTTCTAAGCTTTCCTCTTGGCCCTGTACTGGGTGTGCTCTTGCCCCTTCAGGCCTCAGCTCCCCTCTCCTCTTCCAGAGATGCCTTCCTGACCATCCCGTCCCACGTGGGGTCCCCCACCCCACTGCTCCTGCTGCCTTCACAGTGCCTGTCAGTGTGCGGCCATCTTGGCTGTTTGATCCTCGTGTCACCCGGGATAGAATGTGAGCAGTGCCAATGGTCTGTCTGGTTCACCCCTCTATCCCACCACGTGAAGCGCTACCTGGGCTGTAGCAGGTGCTTAGTAAGTGTGCATGAGAGGACAGGCAGATGGGAGCTAGGCAGGGTCACAGGGGAGGAAGGGAGGCAAAGTTGCCAAACCTCAGAGTTAGTAGTCAAAGGAGCTTGCTCAACACGATTGGCTGCAGTTCATCCAAGCGTACGCCACAACTTGGGGGCAGATCATTCCCTTGCAGACCACACCCCTTGAGTGACCCAGAGGAAAAGCAGGGAGCAGAGCTTAGGGGCTCAGGCTCCCCAGGACCCTCCAGAGCCACCTACGAGCCAAGCCCACTTGCTGAGGCTTGTCCCTGCCAGCTGCCCAGGCTATGTTTGTGGCTCTGTGTTGGAGATCTCCAGGGAGGGACCGTCCTACTCCCACTTGTACTCTTTGCATTTAGGAAGTTCTCCTCGAACAGGGGCAAAAACCCTGACCAGGCAGCCCGCAGTCACTTCCCCCGGGCAGCTGCTGCCAAGAGGAACGCCCGCCTGCCCCTCCCATTGTAAGACAGATGCCTGCTGGGCATGGGGGAAGGACAGTGCTCTTGTGGGCACGGTGCAATCAGCCGTCCGCCCTGACGTCCTTGTCCACAGCGGTGGCCACTCTGTGGGTCTGGGCTCCAAGGAAACGAGTCGGGCACTGGCGTTGGGACTCGGGGTCTGGAAGCCTCCTGCAGCCCCACAGCTTTTTCCTTCTAGTCCCCCTCGTTGGGAAGAAAAGGCCACGCCACCTCTGGAACCCACGGGGCAGCCCCAGGCAGCCCAGAGCTCAGAGGACCCACTGCTGGACCTCCTGGGGAGCCAGGGGAGGGAGAGCTTCACAGAGGAGAGACGGGTGGGGGAGGCTCACGGGTCCGTTCACGCTGAGCATCGGATAAGTGGGTTCCCCCCGCGCGCTCCGTGTTTCCCTGCGGGGAGCCCCGCCAGGTCCTCTGGGCAGGGGCTGTGTCCCCGGCTGGGCCTCTCCGGGGCAGTGCCTCACCCGCAGGGTCTCAAAGGTGTCCTCGATCTCGATGATTTGCTGGATGTTGTTGGTGACGGTGGAGATGACCTTGTCGATGAGGTGCACCACACCGTTGGTGGCATGGTGGTCAGCCTTCAGCAGCCGGGCGCAGTTCACGGTCACGATCTGCAGGGAGAAGCAGCGGTGAGCAGCTGACACAGCAGGGCCAGAGTCCCCCCAGGAGCGGGAAGCGGCGCCTCCAAGCCCAGCAGCAGAACACAGGCTGCACAAGCTGGGGAATTAGAGGCTGGAGGAGCAGCAGGCATGGGGGACGGGGGTCGTGCACAGCTTAACGACCAGTGCAGGACCAAAGCCCAGAGAGCGTGGAGCAAGGACAGCCCGGGTGCTGACGCAGTGGCCTACCCCGTTGGGATAGTGGTGGATCTGGATGTTGGAGTTCTGGTACATGGAGGTGAGGGCCATGCCGTGCTTCAGCTCGTCGGTGAGGACCCGGCGGTCCACCATGTGGTAGCGCAGGGCGTTGAGCAGCTCGATGTTGACGTTGCTCACCAGGGAGTCCAGCACCTCCTGTGGAGGAAGCGCGGTGTGATGGCGAGGGGGCTGCAGACCCCACGCTCAGGAGCTGGGTGGCTGCTGTCCTGGGCATGGTGCTGCTCACGCCCCTGTGACCCCGGGGCTTTCTGTCACCAACGATCCCTCCTCAGTGAGCCCCGAGCTCTGTCTGTCCCAGGGGGTGGATGGAGCACGGGAGGCCACTCCGTAGCTGTAGCTAAGGAGTTAGGGGAAAAGCTCCCTGAAATAGCAGGAAATCACTGCAGATCCCACTCTCCAGCCCGGCCCTGGGGACGTGTGTGAGGCAGTGCCTGGTGACAGCGCCGTGGGCAGAAGGAGCTCATCTCACCGCTGGCAAGGAAGCCCAGGCCTCGTTGCTGGGGGCGAAGATGGTGAAGCTGCCGGGCCCCTCCATCTCAGGCCTCAGTTTCTCCGTGCGGTCTGTGTACAGCTGGGTGGTGGTCGATCCAACAACCCCCAGGGTCTCGTAGAGGTTGGAGAGCGGGAGGGCTGAGGAGGCAGACGACAGAGGCGGGGTGAGCCTCCGGGACCCCCAGCTGAGCCACCCCGACCCTCTGGGCCAAGATAACAGCACGTAGGTCTGCAGGTGCCGAGCGCCCGAGCATGGGTGTGGGGAAGCCCAGAGCACCCACTGCTGGGGAGCCTTCACCCCAAGTCCAGGGCCTCCCAGGGGACTCAATAATTGCTCACTTCTCATTGCAAACCCAGCAGAGTAAGCTTTGGTTCTTGGCTAGTTAGCCAAGGCAGGTATGAAGTCACAGCAGTAACAGACATCCTAACCACAAACCAGTCTTCCAGAGCCAGCCGGTCGCTGCTGCTGGGTCCTGCACAGCCTCTACTAAGACGAAGGAAGCTTACATGTCCTTGGGGCACTTGGGGTCCTTGTAAGCAACAAAACGTCATTTTTTTTTTTTTTTTGACAGGCAGAGTGGATAGTGAGAGAGAGAGACAGAGAGAAAGGTCTTCCTTTTTGCTGTTGGTTCACCCTCCAATGGCCACTGCGGCTGGCTAATAGCGCTGATTCGAAGCCAGGAGCCAGGTGCTTCTCCTGGTCTCCCATGGGGTGCAGGGCCCAAGCACTTGGGCCATCCTCCACTGCACTCCCGGGCCATAGCAGAGAGCTGGCCTGGAAGAGGGGCAACCGGGACAGAATCCGGTGCCCTGACTGGGACTAGAACCCGGTGTGCCGGCGCTGCAAGGCGGAGGATTAGCCTGTTAAGCCACAGCGCCGGCCAAACGTCATTTCTTAAAAGTAGCCGGAAACATAGGAGGACTCTCAGACACAGAACCCAGTGCTGGCTTCCAGGGGTCTGAACGCAGGTTTCGGAGGCTGAGCCCCCCTTCTAAGCTCCACTGCTCCTCCTGCTCCATTGGCCCTGCACGCCAACCACACCCTCTCATGACAGTGACACCAACCGAACTGTCCTCCTTTAAGGCTCAGCCCCATCCTCTTCACTCATAGCTAACGTTAGGTGGAAACAAAGCAACCCCTGGTCAGAGGTGGCACCCCAGGGAAGGTCCTCACAAAATCCCCAAGTATCACGTGTTGCCACTGGTGGGGCCCTTCGTGGACTCTGGGTGAGCAACCTGGCCTGCTGCTCCCCTCCATGTTAAGATTAGACACAGAGTGAGGGCGACAGGGGGTGGTGGGGAGCCTGGTGTGCCCAGCCCAGCCACTAACAAGGGCCTCCCACCTGCTCTCAGAGGGGCTCATTGGAAGCCGAGGAGCCACCAGGCCACCCCTGCTGGACAGTTTTAGGATCCCCCACCCAGCTCTGGCCAGAGACACCAAGGCTCAGAGCCTGCATCTGCTCAGAAGAGCCGGGAAGGCCAGAACCAGAGCCTGCTCCACAGTCTGTCAAGTAGTCAGGAGTAGCTTGGGAAACACACTGCTCCCAGCCTCCACCCTTGGCCCCTCATGGGGAGTCGAGCCAGTACACATGTAGGGAGAAGCCATCCTCTCCCCACTCCCCTGCAGACCCCACAGCTTCTCCTGCGGACACTCATCCACCCTCCTCTCCTCTCCTCCTACTCTGCGGCCAAGGCCGGGCTCACTCACCTGCTGGACAGCCCTTCTCTCCGGGGACCTTCTCATAGCCGGGACAGCACTCGTAGCTGATGACGCTGCAATGGGAGGCGCACACGGGTGCATTAGCTGGGCTTCACCCCGCCCATGTGCCACCAGCCTGGCCAGGGCAGAGAGCCGACAGCAGACACCTCCGCTCCCGGGTCACCTGCCAGGTCTCATCTGTGCTGCTCATCGTTAAGGAGCCTCTCAGCCCTCCTTGGCCTTGCCAACACTGCAGTGAGCCAAGCAGGACACCGAGGGCCACGGCAGCACATTCAAGAGTGGGAGGAGGAAACGCAACTCGCCAAGAACTTCTCTGCACGGAATGCGTGGGAAGCCGGAGCCTGGAGCTCCTGCAAGGCCACAGGCAGTCCTGCTCCAGTCCCAGTTCTGATGTGGCCGCCACCTTAGCTAGAGCAGCCCTGCCTGGCACCCTCGCCTCCAGGGCCCCGGCTCTGCATCTGCAGATCATGGAAGGAGTCTTTCATGGTCTTCTTGCTCTCTGATTTAATAACCAAAAAGGGTAGCACAGCTAGGATCCGGTTGTTTTCAGTCTTCACAAACTTCTTTAAAATTAAACCAAAGCTCTTTTTAGGAAGATGCTACTTTTTTTCTTACTTCAAATTAAAAAGAAATTTTATTAATATTTTATTTTATTAAAAATTTAAAATTTTATTTTAGTAAAATTTTATTCAATTGAAATTTTGTTTAACTACAATTTATTAATATTATTTCACAGCTTTCAGCTGAAAATACACCGAGGCTTATACAGTGAAGTGTCCCCCAGTAGGGATCACTTGCCACCCATCATCCTTCCAAGCAGCAATCCACATGGCTCCCTGCACCTGCATGAACACGAGGCTGAAAGAGCACAGTTCTAACCTTTCAAAGAATTTACCCAAGAAAACCAAGAGCTTCCTCCTCTCCCAGCTCAAATCAGTCTATCCTGGGACAGGGACCATTTTCAGGAGGTCCCAAACACACAGCGGCCACTAAGCCAGTGTTCCAGTGAAGCCCCAGAAGCTGTGAATTCCCAAGAACATTACAAGCAGGCAGGGGCTCTGGAAGCCTGGCTTAAATCCAGGTCCCAAGTTCAGCTGAAGGTCACTGTGCACAGGCAGAGCAGGCCTCTCCTGACCCAATGTGTCCTTTCTTCCATATGGAGGGGCCCTGTGGGGCGAGAGGCTTCACCTGCAGACCTGCTCACGGCGGGACTCACTGGGTACTGAATGACATCACCAGCAGGGAGCAGACCGGAAAGGAATCTGAGGTGCGGCAGCAGGTTCCCAGTGCGCTCGGGACACCCTGCTTTTGAATACTTTTTGTTAATTTTAGAGGCAAAGATATATATGCATATATATACAGAGAGAGAGAGAGAGAGAGAGAGAGAGAGAAAGACACACGCTCTCGCTCTCACACACAGAGACAGAAAAGGAGCTCCTATCTACTTATTCACTCCTCAAATGACTCCAACAGCAGGGGCTGGGCTGGAGCCAAAGCCAGGAGCCGGGAGTGCAATCCAGGTCTCCCATGTGGGTGGCAGGAATCCAACTACTGGAGCCGGCATGGCTGCCTCCCAGGGTCTGCCTTGCAGTCAGGAGCTGGAGCCAGGAACTGAACCCAGGCATCCTAACAGCTGGGCTCATGCCCGCTGCTGTCCCTGTGAACTGTCTCAGGGAAGACATAATCAAGTGAAGACGAAGCCAGGTCCAGCTGTTAGGCGGGGTTTGCTGCAGCCTCTCCAGCTGCCGTAGGGGGTGGGGGGCTGCAGGCCCTGCTGGTCTGGAGAGGGACCCCCCCCCCCAGCAGTGACAGGGGAGTGCAGTCTCACTTTCTCCTGTGCCCTGAGCCCCCCAGCCTCCCACTTCCTCTTCCCTTTTCCCCCAGGCCTCCTCCCACTCTGTTCCTTTCTAGCCTTTCACCCCTGGACTCGTAAGAGCTAAACAGGCTGCGGTCTCGGCACCAACCCTGGCCCAGTCACAGCTTTGTCTTCTCAGACTGAAGTCGCTGAAGTGATTTCAGGGACACACAACTTGGAAAGCCAGCATGGTACAGGATCAGCCCCAGAAATAGGAGACTTGGCTTGGGCATCCATCAGTAACTAGCAGGGGGACCGGGAACTTCAGTTTCTCTCTCTGGCCTTGGTTTCCTGATCTATCAAATGGGCATGAAGTTAAACCTGGTGACTTCTGAAATTCCTTCCAGTCTCACACTCACAATTCTATGGAACAGAACAGCACGGTTTCAAAGGACAGCATCGGCCGACTTCTCCCAGGCAGATTTAAGGAGAGCTCCAAGCCTTGAGTGCACAGACCCAGGGCACCTCTGTGCCTGAAACCCCAGGCCTTCTCTGATATACACTAAGGCTCTGTGGCTGGAGATGGGAGGTGAGGAAAGGGCAAGACCTCCCCAAACTTAACTTTTCCCCGCGAAGCATCTGTGCCGTTGGAGAAGCACGGCTGAGGGAACAGTCTGGTCTGAAAAAGTCTCATTTCTGGGGCCCTGCGTGCAGGGGTGCTGCACACTCCATGGCATGGAGACCCCAGCCACGCTGGCCAAGACCCTTCCCTGATGCTGGCTCTTCAAAAACCCACGAGACAGCTGGCCTCAGGATTTCACTGAGGACTCATGAAACCAGTTCCCCAAATGCACGCCTCCTGCTCTCTGTGGGCAAGTGTGTGTGCACGCTGTGTGTGTGTGTGGGGGGGGTGGCAGATACAGCAGTGGGGGCCAAGGGGTTGGAGGGAGGAGTGGAAGTGGGCAGGACAGTCTCAGCAAGGAGGGGGGTAGTCAGGATGGAATCAGAAAGCTAAGTGCCCCCGACCCCCTGCCAGCATAGGCATTCGGGGAGTGAACCAGTGGATGGGCGTTTTCTCTCTCTCTGTCTCTCAAAAAAATGTTTTTAAGGCAAGAAAGCTGCAAGGGCTCCGAGGGGCGAGGGGGCTTCTTGAGGTCACAGGTGGGAAGGAGCAGGCCTGGGAGTCACCTCGCATCTCAAGTCCAGCCCATTTTCTATCAGTCGTGACACTGCACAGGCGCCTGGAAAGTAAAGGGATTTGAAAAGCTGATCTCTGGAGGACACAGTGGCACCTCCAAAGTGACCAGGGCCACACCCTGCCATGCCCTCTGCACCCGGGTCCCAGGGCGGCAGGACCCTGTGCTGCTGTCACATGTGGGTGGGTCATACAGCCAGCTCCCACCACAGAGGCTCGGTCCCCGGGGCCAGAGTGCTGCGCCCAGCCCCAGGCTTTTTCCTGGTCAATTGACTGCCACCTTCAACCTCTCCCTCCATTGCCCTCCGTGGTACAGGGGAGGGTTACGTCTCTCAACCTGTGCACAGCAGCCGTAGGGGTGGGATGGTTCTAGACCGGGTGCTTTCCTTGATCCTGACTGTCCCAACAATTCCAGCCCTTTTCAGAGCAGGTCCTCGTGGCCCTGGAGAAGCAGAGGGCATGCCCGGGACACAGCCCACTGAGACAACCCTAACCAGCCCTTTCTGGGCTGGCCCATCCCACCCGCCCCAGGTTCAGTCTACTAAGGCATGATCCTTAGGCCCTGGTGCTAGCACAGCACAGACACTGCGGGGATGTGTACTGGAGACAACCAGAGCGGTGAGCTTGATGCCCTCCCTCAGTGGGAAACACAGACCAGGATGGAAACCACAGGGAACCCAGGTCTGTGTCCTCCAGCCCTAGGTGTCCAGCCTGCCAGTGTCCAAATGTGACCATACCAACCAAGACTGTTCTGGCGAAAGGCTCCTGGCTTCTCCCTGGCCGGCCCCAGTCTAACAAGCACAAGCCTCAGGTTAGAGAAAGTCCGTCCTCCAGGACAATGATCGGCTCTCCAGCTCGGAAGCAGGGAAGGTGCCTGATGGACAAGGGCATTTATGGGAGGGGGACACAGACAGAGAGTGTCCACACGAGGGCTGAGCGTGGCCATGCCGGGAGCTTGCCTCTGCTCCCTTCCAACACGGTCCTTCCTGAGGGCATGGAGAGGAATTTTCCAAGCAGTTAATACAACAAGTTCAAGTGGACTGCACAAGCCTGGCCAGCCACTCTGGCTGTGGACGCTGGGGAGTCACCAGACTTGAGGGGCAAGAGGAGTGAGGCACCAGCCAGGGCGTCAGTCTCCTGAGACAGAAGGCAAACCACTCAGTGTGTCACGGTTTCCAAGAGAACTCGCAGGCAGACACAGACTGGTGTCGTTTGGAAGCTGGGCAGGCTTGAAGAGTGCCTACCGCATGGTTCCTTTCCTGTGCTCCCGGCCCTGGGAACGCAGCCGAGCTGATTCGGGGCTCTGGGGAGGGGATCGCAGGCTGCTTTCCCTGCTGTCTGCCCGGAAGGCCTTGGCCCAGTTAGGGAGAAGGACAGTCCTCAGGAAACACTTCAGTTCCTGTGGCAGTATGTGAGCAGTGGGTGAGGGCGTCTGGGGCTTCCTGGCCGCTGCCTGGGTCTCCCCAGGTCCCAGACCACCCTTCGTCTGACACGGGGTCTCAGGCATCAGGGCATCATAGCCACCAGCAGCCGGGGGAGGGGTGGTGAGATTCTACCAGGAGTAGGCTGTGGGGTTGGGGGAGTGATCTGGGCCAAGGCGCTTTTATGACCCTGCAAAGGATTCTCTCCAGGACCCATGGCCACGGATTTGGGGGCTGCAGAGAGACTTGGGGCAGTGTAGCCAGGCCCTACAGGCCTGCTTACGCATCCACTTCCCACACCACTGCCATCGGCTGCTGAGCGTTGTTCTCCCTGGGGACACACAGCAGGGTCCACAGACCTCCCCCAGTGACCAGCGTGGCAGGGAGGCTCAGAGCAGGCTTCTGAGGCTTTCTGAACCTCAGTCTCCCCATCTGCAATGGGCTAAAAATTCTACTCATGGTACGGAGCGGCTGAGAAAACTGAACGAGCCGACATGCAGGAAGCCCCTCACAGATGTGGGGGATTCACCGAGGGTCCTGCCAAGTGCTCAGCCTCTCCCACAGAGAACTCCAGGAATCCACTTTGAAGCCAAAGCCAGGTTAACAACGTCACAGTACGTGATGTCCGCCACGAGACCACTGATGGCCCAACCCTATGGTCATAAATGAGCCACAGCTAGAACTCAACACACAGCCCGGGGCTGGCTTCCTGTTGCTGGGGTGAGAAGTCACCAGAGACCACACAAATCAGCGGCCTCACACTGATTTTTTTATCTTAAAATTCTGGAGCTGGGAGTCAGAAGCTGGCCAAACGGAAGTAAAATCAAAGGTGGCCTCCTGCCTTCCTTGCTTTTCCCGCCATACCCACCCTGTCCCAGCTTCCCCGTCGCATCTCCTAGCCAGGCTGCCCCTGCTGCCTGCCTCTCACAAGGAAGCTACGACTGCACTGGATCCACAACAAACCCAGCGCCACCACTCCCCGCAAGACCTGCAGCTTCAATCTGCCACGCCCCCGTCCATGACACAGGAACCACGTGCACAGGTCAGCAGATTAGGGAGTGGCTATCTTTGGGTGTGTGTGTGTGTGTGTGCATTATTCTACCTGCCCAGTGTCTGCCCCCAGATGGTTCACAGGTTGATGTGAGGGCTCTACAGAACAAAATCCCACATCAGCACCGTCGAGAGGCCCTGCTGGGCAGTGATGCTGGGAATCTCTAGCATTGGTGTGATGTGCGTCCAGTCTGGGTTATCCCGGAGCACCTTAGAGTGCCTGCTGGCTGCACGAGAAATACAACACAAGAAGCAGGCACTGGTGGGGGGCTGAGTGTCCTCCAGGGGTCCCTACCACCCTCTCCTCTGTTCTCCAGGGACCAAGGTGGTGCCACATGGGGGAGGGAGGAAGAGGGGAGCTCTTCTCTGGCACCTGGTCCAGGATGGCCTCTGCTAGCGTGGGCCCAGGCACGATGGGCAACTCGGCCATGCAGCAGCTGTTCCAGGACGAGTGCCGCCTCCAGGCCTGAGGACAGGGCTGAAGAATGGAGGATGGTCCCGCTTCAGCCTGGGGCAGGGCAATGCCGGCTACCAGAGACAGGGGCGGGACTGCCACTCAGCCTGGCTCCAGAGAAGGGCTTCTGTGCTTGGGAGTGTGCAACCGATCTGAGACCTTCGGAGCACACGGCTGCCACCCCAGCTGCCAGCCCTGCTCCGGGCTCGCCTCGTGGGAGCTGGACTATGCCTATCAGCTCTCCATGGCGCCAGCCCCGACTGGCTGTGGACTGGCTCTGTCTCTCCAGGACCTGCACAGAGGAGGCCTGTCCAGAGGCAGCCGGGCTCTTGGCCACAGTTTCCGCACCATTGCTTGGGTCGCCACCCATGGAAACCTCCTGGTCACTCATCCAGCGTGGGCCCGGAATCACGGAGTGAGACACCATCTGAATCCCCAGCCTTGTTTGGTCAGCTGTCCGCCAACGTGTGGCTCTGGTGCTCTTTAGGATCGGAACTAAAAGCCGACCTGAATTCCCAAGTCAGAAAACTCGCTCACTGGCAACTACTTCCTGTAACAAAATCCCTCCTTGGAAAGGCACTCAAGCTGCTGTGTGGAGACAAGGCAGCCTCACCTGAGGAGAGCGGGGCTGAGGGGGAGGCCAGGACCCCAGGCGACAGACAAGTGTCTCCAGGAGGCTCCAGGAGACCTCACACGGCCAAAGCTTCACCTCCAAGTCTCTTCGGCCCCTTGATGCTCTGTGCTGTGCCCCCACCCCCCAATTGTCACCCTGTGCTGCCGTTCATCCCAACACTCCCCTGCCCCTGGGAAACCACACCCACCCCTGCCTGCCCCTGGGAACTGCTGAGAACTCCCCCCCACCCCGCAGCTGGTCATCTTCCCTTCGCCCCCCACCCCAACTCCTATCTCCTAGGCTAGGGACCCGCAAGCCCAAGGATGATGTCAGCTGCAGCCAGCACAGCCCTGGGCCCTTCCCACCCGACCCCCCACGGTGCACAGAGCAGGACGGGGTGGGTGGTGGGGATGGGTCCCCAGTGGTCTCCGAGCCCCGCACAGCTGCTCTGCCTCGGCTCTCGACGACAGCAGCTGAGTTCCCCTTCTTCCCTTCCCTCTCTGAGCTCGCTGGATCTCTCCCAAGTCGGCTCCACCTTCCTGACACTGCACGTGATGTTCCAGGAAGGGCCTTCTTGTCCTGGATCATGAAGTTTTAGATCAACTCATGTTTTTCCACCCTCATTTCCTCTTTTGGAAGTCGCCTAAAGCAACAGCCACATCCAATTGTGAGCTGAACGTGAGTGTGCCTTCCTCCGGCTCCGTAAGACCAGGTCAGCAGCCAGGCCTGGGGACTGACTTCGGTCAGCCTCTGGCAAGAACGTCACTTCTCTCACCCCATCCACACACCCTGTTAGTACCCCAGAGTCTGGGCTCCCCTGTGCTCCCTGGGGCCAGGGAGCTCAAGGCCCAACTTGCCTCAGAGGGGAAGACTCGGGCCCCAGGAACATTTTGCCAACCCATGGCTCTTGCTTGCACGACGCCCTGGGATATACATGGAAAAAGGCACAGGCAGCACAAGGCAGTGCCCTGGGGCCATGCGTCACTGACTAGTGCCACCTGGGCACTGCAGGGAGTGCTACCAGGCTACTGTTAGCCAGCCAGGGAAATGCTTCAAACAGGGCACCTGTCACAGCTCAGCACGTGCCAGCCATGGCCAGCTGGTCCTGCGTTTTGAGACGCTTGAACTAAGAGAAATGTGGCACCCTCAGACACCATGGGCAGAGCAGAGAGCTGCTTGCCTGGCATCAAGCTCTGGGCATCTTCCAAGAAGCAATTACGTGGGCCTGGCCAGGTAATTAGTAATTAATTGTTTATTTGAGTAGATAATGTATGTACATGGAAAAGTCAATTAGCACAAAGGGCTTTTCTTTTCTTTTCTTTTAACATAGGTCTCATAGACAGATAAGTGGTATAGAATTTGGACAATCTCCATTCATCCCTAGCAGCAATAATTATCACGGGGCCTCTGTTGACAGAACAGAGGTGTGTGCTCCTAGCTCACAGCGCTGAGCAGGGAGGCTGGGCCCTGCACCCCAGCGGCTACGGACCAGCCCTCCACAGCTGCCCCCACTCTGCCAAGATTGCTCATTTCCCTCCACTCAGGCTAGGATTGATGCGTGCCACCCACGCTCCAGGTCACACCGGGATCTGGATCTCCAGGAAGGTTTTAAGGAAAAAGTGGTTTTCTTTCCCCTAGTTTATGGCGTCGGAGGAGACGGCTGCTCAGAAGCACGTCACAAGCAATAAATTTTAAAACCGCGACACTGGACAGTGTGCAAAAGTCGGTTAGGCTCTCTTAAGCCTCTTGCTGTGCACAGCAGAGGGCGGTGAGGCCCCTGTAGCTCAGGAGGTTTTGCACAGTGCGTCTTCCTATCCAAGTTAGGAGATGTGTCGACAACACCCAGCCTACATTTCCACGGGATTCTGTTAGAACATGCGCGTGCCCTGATTCTACCTGGCACCTGGGTGGCTGGTGGCGCTGGGGTGGGGTGGGGAGGCAGGCCACCTCCCTCCATGGTGACAGTGGCACCCAGCAGCTGAACCGTCACCACCCCGGTCACACCCTGCATGCGCTCGCCCATCCGTTTACGTGGTCTCCACCTACACCTTCTGGGGTACACGCACGGCAGCTAGCAGCTCCTGACACTTACCAGGGCCGGGTGCCATGTCAGTCTCTTGTGCACTCAGTGTCATTCAGTCCTCACAACAGCTCCGCAAGATCCATCCTTTAGCCATTCCCACGTTACAGACGAGGCAACGGAGGCTTGGCAGAGCCAGGGTTTGCACATGACCTGCCTACTTGGTAACACCTCATCATAAGCACTTTCCTAGGCACCCATGACTTTGTGGGGTGTCTCCTTTGGACAGCAGAGCCAGGTGGCATTCTTCAGCATAGGTTCACCTACGGATTTCATTCCCAGTCACAGGCTTTTCCACTAATGTTGCTACCACGCAGTAGGGCTGAGTGCCTCTCTCTCTCTCTCTCTCTCTCGCTCTCTCTCCCTCCCTCCCTCTCTCTCTGTACGTATGTATGTGTTTCATTTTCGTAATCCCCAGCCAGCCCTGAAACATGCATCTAGCTTTATCAACAGCCTTAACCATGCAAGACAAATCGGCCAGCTTCCTAAAGACGCCACGCCCAGCACACAGTGCTCTGACCCTGCTGTACTTGCACCTACCTCCATGGCACCCTTGGCAGCCCGACCTTTGGGAAGACTGGCCGGGCCCAGGACCCCGGGACCCCGACACAGGCAGCTGGCGTGCCCATAGTGCAGCTTTCTTGGGGGTGGGCGGTCCCAGATACTCACGTTGGTTTGCCACAGATTTTCCTCTGGTACCACTGCTTGCAGTTGGTGAAGTACTTCCTGTTGGTGCCGATGACCTTCTGCACAGCGCACACGTTGGGGCTGGGAACCAAGTAGACAGGTTAGCAAGAGGGCCAGCACGCCCACCCTGCCCCGAGGTCCTTCCCCTCCTGTTGGCCTTCCTGGACCATCCGAACTTCGGAGAGATGGAGCACACATGGCCATTTTAGTTGTGGCACTGGCGTCGCCATGGGGCAGACCTTGGCCCTGCCCACCTGGATGTCTGCCCACGTGGGACCTGTGGTGGGACCTTCATGGGGAGCTGCTGGGGCAGCTCCATGGTGACAGCCAGGAGTGATCTTCCCGAACTGGAGGCAGGCAGTTTCCCTGACGAATCGCAAGACAGAGGAACGCAAAGCAAACACACCGAGGGCTTCCCCCAAACCCTGAGCTCAGGGAAGCTCAGGGGTCTCACAAAGCAGGGGGTGTACCTTCACCATCGACTCCTCAGTTACTTTACACGTGTCACCCACAGGTGTCATTCCGCATGCACAGTGGTTGGCAGGAAGCCTCACCCAGTGGCCCCATCACCTTGCCTACAGGAACCCGGCCAAAGCTTCTATTTGGAGTTGGGTCACAGAGGGAGAAGTCACCCTCATTACTCCTCTGTCCCATCTCTTATATTGTGGCTGTCACCTCCTGTCCTATAGGCAGAGGGGAGCGGCTCAAGAAAGCACAGTGACATAAGGACCTGAAGACAGGAGTGCTTAAGGCGGCAGAGGGACACACAGGCCAGCAGCGGGGAGGTCTGGGGCCCCTCAACCCAGCTGGGCCTGACCAAATGCCAGCAGATCTCTGAACCTCTGCTTGCTGCCTGGGATGCACAGTCCCCGAATAACCCCTGACGAATCCGTGCTGGCCACAGTCCAGCTCTACATCCTATTTATTGTTGTACGACCCTGGGAGTTCTTCTATCTGACCAAGCAGGAAACACTGACGGCTGATGGAGTCCCGGCCACTGGCCAGAGGTGTCTGGCGCAGTCTCTGTGGACGCAGCACCAGCATTCCTCTGCAGAGTGACTTTCCACTGCTGCTGTCCTCGGGGACACGAGCAGAGCTGGGGGCCGCTGGGGTCCCTTTCACACCAGGGGTGGGGGGTGGGGTGGTGGGAGTGGGCAGCAGACATAGGAAATTGGCGCTGAAGTATCAAGCATTTCTGGGCCTCCTGCCCCTAGCACAACAGCACTGCCATTGAACTTGGACTTGAAAGCCAAGTGCTTCGGGGACTCCGTCCAGTTTTTGATTGTTGATATTAACAAGTATGACTGCATTTTTAGCTCTTGGTATTATGTTTCTGCTTCCCTCCGGCAGCACCGACGCAGCTGGGAGTCAGGAGAGCAGGCCACTTAGGACTCTCCCTGCAGCTTTCTGTGTTGCACAGTTCCTCTCTGTCTCTGAGCTACAGTTTCACCACCTGTACAATGGGAGCGTGCAGGGGGAGATGGACGTGAAAGCGGAGATGGTGTTCCCGTGCTTCGCGGAGCACATGGCATTTCCTGGAAGTGGCAAAGATGCTCTCCTTCCCAGGTCACCAGTTCTCACTGTGGCGCTTGAACAAGGTCATCCTTTCCCACGAGGTGCCATGCCTGTGCGTGAAAGGCCAGGCAGCCCTAGGGTATTTTCAGAGACAGTGCAAGTCCACGCAACCATGCTGGTACCCTTTATATTCCACTTCTTGGCCCCGTGCGCCCACGTGTGACTGGGGCAGGGCTGTTCCTGTGCCCGAGATCACTCTGCCTGTCACTCTGACTATGGCCTCGCCAACTACACTGCAAGGAGCTCATCAAGAGGAGTGGCCTGCTGGGGTGTGGTAGGGCAGTGAGCGGATTTCTGAAACTTGTAATACAGAGCACGTGCTGCCCAGTGCCGCTCTGGGCTCCCAAGGACAGGAGGTTTGCCATAGCCAGGACCCTTGGTGGGGCCCTGCACTGTGGCCGGGTGGACAGGCCAGGCTGGGTTCCACGCTGCAGGGGCACCCCTGGGCTCTGCTTCTGACTCAGAGGTGAAGGGGCAGAAGGAACAGCCACTTCCCAGGCCGACTGTGGCATGGAACACAGCCTGGCCCACGGGTGAGAAAGCAGGGAGGGCACAGGCGAGCTGGCAGGGGTCATCAAAACGCCGCATGCGCCGTGGGCCTCACACCCACTCATCTTTCTGACCTTCCCTCCTAAGACCAAGGGGAGTCTCCCATTTCCCTGACGGTTCCTGGACACTCTGGTGCTCTTCTTCCCAGGATGACACTGAGGTTGGGAATGGATGTCATCCTGCTCCCAGCACCACCTCCCCTCAGACCGGCCAAGTGGTGCCAAAGCCACGGGCAGAGGATACAAGGGTAATTACTCCCTTAAAGAGGCCGCCGATACCCCTGGGAGCCCAGGGCACTGGCAGGTGTGGGGAGCCCAGGCCTTGGCAGCGCCTAGGCAGGCAACTTTCTCACCCCCAACAGGTGGTTTTTGGGTCTGAGGGCAGAGCTGCCCAAGGTGTGAATGCCAGGCCCCAAGGCAGTGGGGCTTCCCCTGGGGAACCATTGCGAGACTCTACCCACCCACATGTGGCTTTACCCATAAAAAGGAAGTCAGTACCACTAGGCTGGCTGGAAGTGGCAACAAAGCCGGCCCAGAAGTGAAGTAGCCACAACCTGCGTGAGCTGGGATGCAGAACACTGCCCACCTCCACCTGGTCCAGGCCAGGCTCCTCACCAGCTCAGACCCGCTGCCAGGGTTTCCCCCCAAACCAACACATCCCCTGCATCTCAAGGGAGTATCTGCAGTGCAATGTCCCACAGGTACAAACCCAGCTTCTGCTTTCAGATCACCCCAGGCCTAGTTTCAGTGCGTGCTCCAGGACTGCGGGGAGTGGACGGGGCCGTGTGTCTTTTCACGACTCAGTTTCCCCAGCCACACAATGAGCACAAGGCCCAGAGAATTCTGCTCTTTGTGGGGCAGAGGAGGAAGCACCCACCCCTGTGATGCCAGGTGGAGGGTGCAACTACAGCCAAGTGAACAGGGGCTTTGGGGCGCCTGGGGTGCTGCCACTTGGGTAGCCCCCGCCTCCTGTCTGGGGTCATGGGACAAGGGCCTGCACGGGATGGGTAGGGGTGCGTGCACCGCTGAGTGGGCTTGCCCTGGGCACCTTGCCACGGTGATTCTGGGAGAGCAGTTGAAAGCGCCACAGCCTCTGCCTTTTTGCTTGAGCTGGGGGTCGCTGGCCACTCCCCGACCTTTTCCTCCAGGCTTTCCAGCCTCCAAGCCGCACCTCCCTCCTTCCACCGCCTGCAGAGCTGGTCTTCCCCCGCGCCCCTGCCTGCTTTTCCTTCGGGCTTTGTCCCCTGCGCCCCTCGCCCTCTTGGATGCCTGCCCCCCGCGCGTGCGCTCCGAGCCCGGGGCCCCAGTCCGTCAGGCGCCCCCGGCGGGGCGGCCCGGCTTACCCGTGCTGGCGACCCCGGAGCCGGCTGTGCTGCAGCACCAGCTGGTAGGGAGACTTGGCGGGGCCGGCCAGGGTCGCGGAGGGGCCCAAGGCCAGCGCCAGGGCGAGGGCCAGCAGGCGCACGAGGAGCGCCATGGAGCGGGAGGACGCGCGCGGACCGAGGGACACCAGGACGCGCGAGCGGGCGGCTCCGGCGAAGTGAGGGTGCCTGGGCCGCCCGGGCCAGGTTAAGTAAGCGGCGAGCGGGAGGGAGCGGCCGCGAGGGGCGGGGTAGCGGCCGCGGCGCGGGGAGGGCGGGCCGGCCTGGCGCCTCCCCAGCCGCCGGCGCCCCCCGCCCGCTGCCGCGCCCGCGCTGCTGCTCCGGGCTCTGCCGGCACCCGCGCGCCCAGCGCTCCCAACCCGCCCTGGTGCTGGGGACACTGGGCGCTGAGCGGCCGCTGCCACTGAGGCTCGCCTCAAACCCCACTCCCTCCTCAGGCCCTTCACGCCCCAACCCCGGGGACCGCGCACTGCTCTGGCTAACAAAACACTACAGGGACGAATAGAGGCAGTGCTGGCCCCCACAACACTCCGCATGCCAGCCGCACCAGTGCTAATGGAGAGACCAGCAAACCTCGAGGCGGGGTGTGTGGGCCCCTAGCTGTTCCTGGAAACCTTGGGGAGGCCATGCACTCACTCATCCCCCCGCCCCCAGTAACAGCTATGAGCACCATGCACCCCTGGAGGAGCTCAGAGCAGAGAAACATAGTCACCTGTTGAGGAGGCAGGGATGCACCCAAACACCTATTAGTCAGGAACAAGCCACAAGGCACTCCTAGCCCTGAGGGGTGAGGGGAGGAGGAGGGGGAAGATGGGTGAGTAGACTCTTTTCGGTACTTTCTGAAAGAGCCCACAGCTGGGGAGATCCATGGGCCAAGCCATGGAAATGGGCCGAGGCTTTCAAGTCCAGAGGCCGCACCTGGCCCAGGCAGGTGACACTTGTCCAGTCTGAAGGATGAGAAGGAATTCGCTATGCAAAATGAGGTGCACATTTAGGGAACTCGAGTTAACTGACAGGAACACGCGGGGAGGTGGAGGGAGGGGTAGGGGAAGAAGGTAGGAGCACAGCAGGGCCCAGAGCCAAGCTCGGAGCCCTGGGTGATTGGGGGCACAGGCAAGGGCTCGGTCAGTGTCCTGAGCAGGCTTTGAGTAGATCAGACAAGGAAAAAGCAGGCTGCAGGCAGGATCAGGTGACCAGAACAGGCCATGGCAGAGCTTGGGAGTAGAGTGGGGATGGACAGTGGTGGGCCAATGGCATGGGTGTCGAGGAGGTTGCCTGTGTACCTCACCTGTATACCAGGAATGGGCGAGAAAGAAGCCACGGGCGAGTATGGTGTCTGGGGCAGGGGCATTCTGGTGGGAAGTGGTGCTGTTTTGGGGATGAGGGCCATGGAGAGAGGGGTCCAGGCCTGCTGTGATTTGAGGTGATTATGATGCATCCCAGTGGAGCATCCCGTGGGCAGTAGGACTGAAGATCTGGCATGGAAAGCCACGCCTGGGAGTCGTCCTGCAGCCTGGGGAAGGAGGGGGAGATGGGGAAGAGAGCAGGCCTTCAGGAGAGGGAGTGCCGACAGCAGCAGGGATGGAAGCTAAGAATGGGGAGCTGCCATGGGACCCAGGGAGTCCAGGAGCAGGGGAGCTGTCAACAGCCTGCGCCCAGCACGGTTCCGAATCGTATCCACCTCCTCAGAAACAGAGAGGTCACCGGGGACTTGGCTGTGGACAGCAGGATGGCTGAAGCCAGAAGTGGTGGCTGGTGGGGAGGAGAGCAAGTGAGTGTTTTAAGGCTGTGCTCTAAGAAGCTTGTCAGGGAGAAAGCCTGGGAAAGTTGAGGGAGGCTCCAAGATGCTGGAACAGCGCTGTCAGAAAGGAGGGGGACGGGGCAGGTCAAGGCCACCGGCGGGAGTGGGGTAAGGAGAGGGCTGAGGAGCAGGACGAGGCTGAGCTGCTGACTGGGGTGGGAGTGAGTGCAGGGCAGGACACAGGGTTAAGGGAGATTGTAGTTTGAGCATCGACCAGACTGGGAAATCTGTTGGGCATGGAGGGCAAGGAGAAGGAGGGGCAGAGGTAAGCTCAAGGCTTGTGCCTGGGAGGACCAGGGCAGGTTCGCTGCTCCCCTGGGAAAGGCACACCTGTGGGTGAGCCGTGACTGCAGCTCTCTGTGCACATGGTGCACGCACAGCCTCCTGCATTTTCAGGTGGCGGCAATGAACAGGAGGGAGCTGTATTCAGAGGTCTGGGGTTCAGGGAGGTGGAGGAGTCGGACACGCAGATCTGAGTCAAACACCCTAGTAGATGCTTGTGATTGTCATGGACTGATGCGCTCCCTTGGGAGGAGAAGCCAAGGGAAGAGGAGGAGGAGGTGGCAGAAGCCAGGGGGACACCCACCTGGAGAGGTGGAGGAAGTGGGGCCCCGGCCGAGAAGGATCCCTGGGGGGGGGGGGCACAGGGGCCAGGGAGGACACCGGGGAGGGCTTCAGGGAGCCACCAGGCAAGCAGGATTCAAGCTGAGTGGCTGGTTGCTAGCATATGGCTGGCATTCAGAAAGGCAGAGACCATAAGGCTATACCAAGTTTCCTGGAGCATTGGGAGCTGAGCCTGTATCTTTTGCATTGAAGACTAGGGGTGTTCTGCTGTGGCTTTGACCTTGAGTAGAGTGAGGTCCTTCTCGGCCTCCTCCTCACCCCATCTCCCCAGAAGGGAGAGGTGGGACATTTACTCCTCTGGCTACAACTGGGAACCAGTTCCTGTGTTGGGGACCTCTGCCACTTTGGGGAAAATGATCTGCTTGTCCTCTGTCCAGGTGGGGACCGTATTGCTCCCTGGGGAGCACAGAGAAGCACATACTTGGGTCTGGATGGAGTAAGTGGATTTTCCCAAACCAACTTTCTGAGAGAGGATAGGGTTGTGCTTGCTGGCTCAGGGTCCCTGGACTGAGCTGCATCTTGACTTTGCCTCCTTTTTCCTCTCGTGATGTTTATTACCATTTTCTCTTTACCCCTAGACCCAGAGATCATAGTAGGAAGAAGTGGTGATTTCCACCCCAGAAGATTCCATCTGCTGACTGCCTCAGCCCGTGAGCCAGTAGAGAGATGGGTGTCTTTGGCAATGAGTCCACTCAGTGAGTCAAAAGCATGGTAGCTATGCTTATAAGCTGGGGAGGTTGGACTGGCCGGGGTGAAGGTCCAAACCGCAGTGCCCCATGGATTGGCATCCGAGTATGAGCTGCTGCTCAAATAACCCCTTTGTGGAATTGGGGTGGTCCTGACCACAAGGCTGGGGGAAGAACTGAAAGGAAGTTCTTGGGATGGGTGTACACTCTGAGGGGAGGAAGCAGCAGTTGGAAATGTTGCTTGATGGTAGACACTTAACAGCTTGGATCCCTGAGCCAGTCTTCGCCAGTGAGCAATGGCACTGGTGTAGCAAATGTGTTGAGTGCTCTGGGAGCCCTGACTTGGGTTCCAGTTCCTGTCCTGCTACTTTTCAGCTGTGTGGCCTTGAGCAGGCTATTCAGCCTCTTAGAGATAATAATAAAACATATCAGGGCCAGAGTTGTGGCACAGTGGGTTAAGACACTGCTTGCAACACAGGCATCCCATATAGTAGCACCAATTTGAGTCCCATTGCTCCACTTCTGACCCAGCTCCCTGCTAATGCACCTGGGAGTACAGAGGACAATGGCTGAGTACTTGGGTCCCTGCTACCCACATGGGAGAACCAGATTGAATTTTGGGCTCCTGGCTTTGGCCTGATCCAGTCCCAGCCATTACGACCGTTTGGGGAGTGGCCAGTCGACATGAGTTGCTGCAATTCCTGTTCCCTCTCCCCAAGAATTATTCTAGACAGTAGAGGTCACTGAGAAGGCAGGAGACTTTAGTGGCTCTAGAAGTAATGACCTGAAAATGCTCATTTAATAGATTGAAAGAAAAACCTCTCTCTGCTGCTGTCTGATGGCTTGTCACAGGGTACTGGAAGGCACCCAGAGACACTGCAGCATCGGCTGAAGCCCAGACGCTGGCCCTGGGACCGGGCACGCTTGGCTGCATGACAGCTTGTAGGGAAGCCGCACCTTTGATGCACGAGGCCGGGAGCCTCCAGCAAGCATTAGGGCTCTGGGGCAAGTCAGGTGATCCCGCTGGACCAGACATCCCCCATCTGTAAACCTGACGTTTGATGACTGGAGTTTTTCCATGAGCTCAGGGAAGAGATTACAGTAATGCTTTACTCACTGTTCAGATATTTAAAGAAAAAAATCCCCACCCCGTGCCCTCCCCTGTCACCCCCTGCAGAGCCATACAAGGCAGCACCCCCCTAATGCGGGCGCGTCCTCCCACCCCGGAGCAGTGGTGACGCAGCCCTGGAAGGAGCCAGATCCTCCGTCCCAACCCAGGCAGGCGCAGCACACCAAAGAGCCTTTCACTGGGAAAGGATTTTTTTTTTTTTCTTGGTTGTTGTTCTTTCCATGTCAGACAATCTAAACAGGAGAAAATGAGGCTTTTTTTGGAAGAATAATTACTCGAAGTACTAGGTACTTTCAAGAAATGAGTGCTTTTGCAGCCTGCGGCACACACGAGATCTCTAACACAGTGTAGTGTTTGAAAATAACCCTGTGGTGCATGGCAACGGGGCTCGACCTCTAACAGTTCCCCACGAAGGAACCCTGGAGAGAAATGGGTCTGGGTCTGTTAGGGGGAGAGCTGGCAGTCACAGCTGCTGGCCCCAGGCCTGCCAGCAGCCCCACTTGCCCAAGGCCCTAGTGATGTCTGGGCATCAGCAGAGCTAGGGGACACAGCCAGGATCAATTCCAGAGGGTACCTGGTCTTCTGAACTCTTTACCATGTGGCTTATTAGGGAACTCTGGGAATCCATTCCCCACAAGGTGCAAGGGAGGAAGAAGGGTGAGGACAAGATCACATCCGGGGGGACAGTGCCCCACCCTTGTTAACACAGAGCCTGTGGCATAGCACTTGACACACAGCAGTCGTTCCATCCCAGAAACACCTGCGCTTCCTGAAATTAAGGAGCAAACACAGTATGTTTGGGGGATTACATATCTCAGTTTTCAGGAGTCGTCTTCTGCCATTTGGCCACGCAACATGAGATCTGCAAGTCGCAGCATGAACGCTACCCCAGAGCTTCATGGAAACACAGAATCCTAGACCTCCTCCAGACCCAGAGTCGGACTGCGCATTTTCACGAGCTCCTTCAGGAACTGTTGGCCAAGCATGGCCTACACAGTCATGTTAGATAGCCAGAGCTCAGATCTGATTAAAACAGGACTGCACGCATGTAGCCCTTGTCACAAAAAGGAGTACACCTGAAAACATGTGCCAGGGGCTCTCAGCTCATGCAGGGGGCCCGACACACACTGTGGATGAACGATTTTTTCCTCTGGGTGTGGTTGAATGTGCAGTATCTTCCACACACTGAACAGGGACAGGAAATTGGGTTCTGTCCCAGGCATTTTCCATTCTTCTCCTTTCAAGGCCTGCATAGGGTGCGGGTTTGGACCACGGTAATAACAGGAACTAACAACAAACCTGCGGCTTTGGGCACCATGATTGACAGCAACGTGACAGCTGTAGCTGTCCCCAGGAAGGCATTAGGTCCCCAGTGTTTATCTCTGAAATGACTGGCTGTTTGCACAACTTCTCCAAACACTGGCTTTCTTAATCAGGGCTTGCCAAATGCTACTTGTTGGTGGGAATCCAAATTTATTTTCTAGGGAAATTGATTTTTCACAAGAGAGTTCCATTGATTTGGCTCAGCTAAAATATCTTAGAAGAATCCAGAGGCAGTGTTGAGGTTGCTTTAATTGCCTGACCTCAAATATTTTGCAGAGTGATGCCTACAATTGGTTGCTGGTTTGAAGAGCAAAGCTTCCCTGCCTGTTTTCTCTGCTCCCCTCACACTTCCTCGCATGAGGGCAAAGGTGCCAGAGACAGAGACCCCACCCAGCAGCAATGCATTCTAAAGCATGGGGACCTCCCCCCCCACACCACCACTACAGCTCCTTCCTCCTGCTCCTCTTCATTCCTTTGATCTTGCAAGGTTGGAAACCTCGCACTCAGTTCTGCCTCTCCCCCTTCTTCCGGTCCCAAGACTCTGCAAGTGTTCTTTCCCGATCTCTCCCAGCCCCCACCACTCGAGTGCCTCACCTCCTCCACCACAGCACATGATGCTTTCCCTGCAAAGCCAGCTTTGCTGTTGGGATGCTTTGCTCAGGCACGTCCCCCGGCTGTTCATTCTGCAGGCTTTCTCATGGATGCAGTCTCTCCTTGCCCTCACAGCTGGTCTTTGCAGCGCGGCCTCCTGAGACTCTTTGACAGTCTCATACTAAGCCATGCTGGAGCACAGGTCACACATGCCGATCCGTTTTGAAAGGTCTGGCCTACATCCCTCCCAGGGCAGCACACGCCTAGTCCAGGGGGAAGGCCAGGACAGATGGAGACTCTCGTGGGTGCTGCTTTAGGCGGCTGTGCCATCATGCACCTTGCACTGCATTGATCCGTGTGGGCCTGGCTCCCTCCACAACCTAGTGGGCATTCGGTCCCAGCATGGAGCAGCGAGTGCTCCCACATCGCATCCTGATTCTCTGGGTGTTCCCCCACGCTCAGCGACAACATCTCAGCTTCCTCAGTGGCAGTACTGCGCTGGCGTCAGTGGAGAAAGGAAGGCAGGCTGAAGCGGCTGTGGCTGCTGGCTCTACAGCAGCCATTCTGCTAAGCCGCCTTCCAAGACCCCAAGACTTGACCCTTATCCTGACATCACCCCAACCCACCCGGCCACAGAACACTCTGGATGTTTGAGTCCATGGCATAGAAGCAGGAGTGTGTGCAGGTTGCAGAGCCTGCGTGGCGAGGGCCATAGCGTTTTGCCTGTGTGGTTTTACACTCTGCAGCCTTTTCAATGTCTAGCTCGACACCATGGCCCTGGCAAGAAAGGAGAAACTCATACCCCATGCAGATGGCCCCAGTGTACCCAGATGGACTTCTCTGGACTCTCCACTGCCCCTCAGCCAGCAGCTAAGAAGACAGGGCCTGGGGCAAGGTCTTAGTATTGACTGGCTGTAGCACCCCCTCCCCAGTTCTCCCCAGAATTTCTCCTCCAGTCGCCCAAGTGGGGAGCTCCTGATTGTCCTCTGGGCTCTGAACAAACCACACCGTGGCTGGCAGCTAAGAACACAATGTCTAGGATGATGCAGGGAGACAGGGAAAGGGACTTGGGCCACTGCTTCTATTCCACTGCTGGGCATAGATCCAAAGGAAACAAAATCAGCATGTTGGAGATTGCAGCACTACTGACAGTAGCTGAGATGTGGTGTCAGCCAAGGTGGCCATCAGTGCATCAGGGGCTCAGCAAAACGTGGAATGGCGCAGGTGTTGTGGCACAGCGGTTAAGCTGCTCTGGGGGAGTCCACATTCCATATCAGAGTGCCTGGGACTCTGCTTCTGCTTCCCATCCATCTTCCTGCTAATGTGCATGGCAGGCAGCACATGATGGCCCAAGGCCTTGGGTTCCTGCCTCCCATGAGGAGACCCGGCTGGAGCTCCTGGTTCTTAGCTTCAGATGGCTCAGCACTAGCAGATGGAAGATCTCTCTCTTTCTGTCTCTCTCAGTCACCTCCTTTCCAATAAACAAATACACAAACCTTTAAGAACACAGAAAGAAAATGTGGTATGTATACACAACGGAATCTCAACCACAGAAATACGCAAGTCTTGCTACTTGCAGCAGGGGAATGGGCCTGGGGGTTACTATGTAAGAGAAATAAACCAAGCACAAGAGGACAAATAGCACATGTTCTCACTCATTGGTGAAGGCTTACCAAGTCCATCTCCTAGAAGAGAGTAGATAGAGGCCACTAGAGACGACGAAGCAGAAGGGGAGTGGGGTGAGGGAGGGGGACATCGGGAGAAGTTCGGGAAGGAACACCAAAATACAGCAGGATGGGAAGGAGTTCTTGTCTTCTACAGCACAGGGAGGGAACTACCATCTGCCACAGGAAGAGTCAGACAGTGAGAGAGAGAGACAAAGGTCTTCCTTCCGTTGTTTCAGACCCCCCCCCCCCCCAAATGGCCGCTACGGCCGGCATGCTGTGCCGATCCGAAGCCAGGAGCCAGGTGCTTCTCCTGGTCTCCCATGGGGTGCAGGGCCCAAGCACTTGGGCCATCCTCCACTGCCTTCCCGGGCCACAGCAGAGAGCTGGACTGGAAGAGGAGCAACTGGGACAGAATCCTGCGCCCCAACCGGGACTAGAACCCAGGGTGCCAGTGCCGCAGGCAAAGGATTAGCCTAGTGAGCCACGGCGCTGGCCTGCCATGATTTTTTAGATTTCACAATGGCCAGAAAATAAGTCTAAATGTTCCTAATACATAAAAAGACAGCTCTGTTAGGAAATGGACATGCCATTTACCGATGTGATCGATGATCATACTGTGCCCCATAAACACGGACAAATATTGTGTCAATTAGAATCAAGACACCGCAGCCAGGACTGACCTCCAGGCGCCTGCAGATAAGGCTGTGGGTCCGAGAATGAAGCGGACAAGCAGTCCAAAGAGGACTCAGACAGGAATGCATGGGCACACATGGGCAGGTGCGACCCCGAGCCCTTCCTGCATGGAGTCACTCTGTCCATGCAAGGTTGGGAGAGGTGACAGAAGTCGGCAGAGCAGTGTTGAAGGCAGCAGGCAAAAGAACAAGGGTCCAAAGGGAGGCAGTCCGGCCCCCGTGTCTGCCCTACCAAAGCCCCTGTGTGCACTGTGCCTCCTCCCGGGGGTGTAACGCCATAGCTTCTGACACCCCTTAGACCTCCTTGCACAGATGTTTACTGAGCAAAGCGTCCCAGGTCCCAGGCAGCCACTGTGGTGAACGAGGTAGCTGGCTGGCACAAGGCCAGTTGGCCCTTCCCCAGACAGGCAGGGAACTGGGCTGCCGGAGCCCCAGTGTGGATTCCTCAGGAGACCAGGGTTCCTTTGAGTGAGTTCACTAGAAGTCTTCAACCTCCCTCAACGACCCCACCATCATGGCCCCAGCAAGAACGTGCTGTGCTTGGAGCAGAGTGGACTTGGGTGAGCCAGTGCTTCCCAGGCACGGGAGCCATGACGGCGTATCAGCCCAATGCTCCTCCAGTGCCCACTGGTGACTCTGGCCTCCCACTCACCCCGAGGTCTTCCTCTGATGAAGCCTGCAGAATTTCAGTTAAGTATGGAAAAGCTACTCACCTAGCACAGACAACAGGGGAACTGCTACCTTAAATCCGAGGTAAGCTCATGCCTGCCTTGCCCCCAGGGTCTGGAAAGAAGTTGGAGGGGTGTACAGCCCTGACACCTGGCTGTCTGTAGCTTGCCGCCTCCCGGAGGGAGGGAACACTTCCCAGCCCATCCCAACCTACCCCCAGGGGATCCTCCAGGCATAAATTTCTGGTCTCAGCTCCCATGGGATCCATAAGCAGGTGGGAACAGGAGTCAGCAAGCTCCTGCCATTCAGCACGAGTTGTCCAGATCCCTCCTGAGCCTTCTGAACTCTGTCTGACTTTCTGGTTGGCAAGACAGATCACTTTCTTTCCTTAATGCATTTCACACTGGGGACAGCCCAAGATATACTAAGCAGTCATTTCTCTTTAAGCACCAGGAAGATTTGTAAAATAAGAAGGGAAAGGTAATTTCTTTTTTGGGGTGGGGGAGTTACTTGGCATAATTCCAAGTGTGACAACACTCTGGCAGGACACATTAAAAACATCTTCTTTAATTCCTCTTTTACTTACTGATCAAATCTCAATGATCTGCCAGATAATTATTCAAACCAACATCATGGTCGCTTTAATATTTAATACACCGAGATCCTAAGACAAGAAAGGATGGGAATGACCCCTGAGGACTGTAGGAAAGATTGGATCGTGCACGGGAGCACATTTGTGAAGTAACAGTTGACCCAGAGGTTGTTAGTCTTGTTATTCTACATCCGTAAGAAATGGTTACGGCCAGCATACGGGCAACCAGCTTGCTCCAGAAAGCGGCTCTTGACCGAATCTACAAACACTTAACTCAACGCTGGCCAAGAGCCTGGTCCAGAGATGGCTGAGTCATTCTCCGGCCGGGAGGCGCTTGCAGTCTGGTGGGGAGCCGGCGGGGGTGGGGGGAGCACAGACAATGAAGGAAGTGGCGATTGTGGGGCTCTCTCTTGAGCAAGAGCAAGGAATGCCAAAGCAAAGCACCCAGCCTCATAGCACAAGGCAGGGGTGGGCGGCAGCAGGGCCTGGGGGGAGGGGAAGGAGGTGGGAGTGAAATGAGCCAGAGGGGGGTGGGATTCTTCCCAGAAGAGGTGATTCATCGTCTGCTTGGGAGCCAGGCCAAGGCGGCAAGGTAGACTGCAACTCATCAACCCAGAGCCCGGAGACAGGCTGAGCGCGAAGACAGAACCGCTAGTCTGCATGTCTGCTTCTTGTTAGTGCTTTACCACGCCTGAGACGCACGAGGACCTGCAAGGATTGCTACCCTGCACATTCGTTCTTCGTGGCCAAAGAGAATGGCCTTCAGATGTTCGCATTTAAGATCGCCCTTTTATCCCTCTCTGCTGTACAGAGCCCAAGACACTACACAGCCTAAGCCTTGCTTTGGTCCTTGTCAAAGAGAGACCCAAGTCTTCTCCACGGCACTTTTCAAACTCCAGAACTCACAAGCCCTGAAGCTGACCCCGCACGCCGCTGGGTTGTATTGGCATCTCCTGGGCACCATCCGCAGCTAACACCGCCTTGCCCTGGCGCTGTGCAAAACACAGTCCAGCTCCTTCCTCACCTCCAAGTTGTTTACAGACTTAAGGAGGCCAGGAAGGGCAACAAGTGTGTATTTGTGTGATGTGCAAATAACAGGCTTGCTTTGTGTCCAAATCCCGAACGTTTGTACAAATCCTGTTGAGCCCTAGAGACACAGGCAGCTGAGTTCTGCCAAGCGGGGGAGGGGTTTAAGCTTAAGACAGAGCTTAAAAGGACTTGGCTGAGTAATTAAAGTACTACCCAGTATGCAGCTCTGAAACCTTGTTTATTTAGACACAAAGTCTATGCGAGCCCCCCGGTAAGACCCTGGCCTGCTTTCATGGAGTGCCGGGACAGTCGTGGCCACTCTTCCTCCCTTCGGTTCCTGTAACTCACTCTGGGGACCCAAGCCGATCACTCTAAACCAGCAAATTAATAAACAGAGCGGCAGAAAGGAAGCCTCCAGGGTCATGAGACGCAGGCCTCCTAGCCTCTTCGCTCCCCGTAACTGTTTCCAGATGTGGGGGTTGGCGCGGGATCCGCACAGTGACGAGAACAAATGCAAGGCCTTTCTTCCTTGCTAAGAGCGGGCGGCTACTGGTCCCTGCGGATCGGCCTCTGTGGTTTCATCTCCGAGGACTCACTTGGCTGCAAGCACTCGCTGTTGTCGAGGGCTTACCTCGCACAGACCGCAGAGTGGATGGCAGCCAAACGCAGGAACCTCAGGGCAAGACACCTCCAGAAAAGGAAGGTCGTGGAAAGTTCCCTACTTATCACAGTCGTCCTAAACGACAGCGAGAGACGGAGGCTGGAGCTGGGAAGAAAACACCCCACCACCAAGGCAATGGCGCAGGGGACGGCGTTCGCTGGGAACCTGACCCATGCAACGCTCACTTCCTCTATGGCTCCAGAGCGGAGAGGTGAGGGACGGTTGCTCTTGACTTCAGGGTGCTTACAAACACACAGAGGTCACAGACCCGTGAAAGCAAGCCAGGGAGTGTCCAGCGCCAGAGGAAAGTAGCAAGCAAAGGCATCCTGGAGGACAGGCCTAGCAGAGGACTCGCCAGGGCGAGTGGGCCTGCTTTCGGGAGAGGAAAGTGGTGCGCAACGGTGGGTTCTGGCAGGGTGCGAGCGGCCGGGCTGCACGCATTGGGAGCTTCAACCTGAGCCCAGGTCTCAGGCGATGTCCCCGCCAGGCTGCAGCTGGCCCAAGGCCTTGGAGGCCAGGCCATGTGAGCCCAGGCTTTTGGGGAAAGTTGTCTTCTGTTGATTTCCATCGGTTGACCAACGTGCTTGCCACAACCACAGGGAAAATCACCTCTGAGTATTTGAAACCGGTGACATGGAAACGAGCAGACACACGCATGGCCTTCCCCAGCAGACAGATGGGCAGTGGCCGTGCCTCTGTGGTGGTACCCCTGACCGTCCTGGAGCCGGCCACAGCGTTCAGCTGCTGTGGGAGGGCCGAGGGTGCATTTCATCGCTCTCTAGAACACAAATAGCACTGACTTGTGGATTTCTAGGAAAATGTTGCAACTAGGAATGCTCTGAAAGATTACAGACAATCTTTGGTTTCATGCTTCATAAGAAAAAAAAAAAAAAAAACAAAAACCAACCCCAGCTGGCTTTGGCTTGTCAGGGACCATGGCCTGTGTCTCTGTGGCAGTTACTTTTGTAGACAGACCCAAAGGGTGTGTAAGAGAGAAAGCAGATAGTTGGCCAGGAAGATATGAGGGCCGTAAGAAAAATTCAGCCTGGAGGTAGGCATTGTGGAGCAGCAGGCTAAGCCACGGCATTCCACAGTGGAATGCTGGTTTGAGGGCCAGCCTCTGCAGCTCTTTGCTAACACACCTGGGAGGGCAGCAGATGATGGCCCACATACTTGGGCCCCTGCCAGCCATGTGGGAGACCTAGATGGAGTTCCAATCTCTTGTCTTCAGCCTATCCTAGACCGGGCTGTTGGGGACATCAGCAGATGGGAGATCCATCCTTCGCCCTCTCTGTCACTCTTTCAAATAAATGGATAGATCTTTAAAAAAAAAAAAAAAAAAAAAAAAAAAAAGACTAAGACTGTCTGATGGTGACTGGATCTGACCTGCCCGCGCTCAGGTCTGAGCAGACAATCCTGCTGGCTCACGCCTGCTGCTGACTTGGTGCCCTTCCCTGGCCTCAGGACAGCAAAGACAGGCCGAGACAAGCCAGGCCACTGCCATTCACCCAGCCCACAGGAGCAGCCCCAGGGCCACCAGGTGGGCACACCCGTTCTAGGAGCAGTACTCGCCCATAGTCCCGACTGGAAACCATGCATGAAAAGGCATTTGGGGACATGGCTTCCTTCACGTCACAGGAGCCAGTAGATGGGCTTCTGCAGGTGCCTCCTGGCTAGCCTGGGTTCCATGCTGCAGTGTCCAGGCCCAGGGGCTGCAGAAGATGGGCTCCAAGGAAGCTCCAGAGAGCTTCACCCGGTAAACAGGTGTCAGCTGTGCCTACTGAGCAGTCAAGCAAATGTGGGTCTAACACAAAAGTTGTGGAAGAATCTTTGTGTTTTCCACAAGCACATCACTGTCTGGGAGTGCCAAGAAGAGGCAAGAAATCAAGTTCAAATTCGGGAGACCCACCTCTTTGTGGCCAAGTGCACTGAAAATTTTTCAGTCCTCTGAATCCAGCATACTCTTCCTTACCTCCAGCCTCTGAACACACTGTTCCTGCTGTCTGCTTTCCACTTGCCCATCAGATTTCAGTTCAGACAACACTGCCTCCAGGAAGCCCCCTGTGCTGACATTCCTCTGGAGCTCACCAGTGCCTCTTCTCCTACCACCATAGCATGTGCCAGGGACAGGTCTGTCTTCCGTACCAGATGGCACGTTTGGCAAGCGTAGGGGAACGGCTGCCTTATTCACTGACCTATCCCCAGCTTTCATTCATGGACTTGCCAGCCAGCCAGCCTGCAGAGTACCTAGTATGAACCAGTCAAATGATGAAAGAGAAAGACCGTGCCCAAGCTCTGTTAACCAGGGGAGACATCTTGGAAGAGGTGCACTTAGAGATTTTCTTTGAGAAAGTTCAAAGAAGGAAGGCAACAGGGAGGCATGGGATCTGGATGCCTCATGGTACGGCCCCCACGAACTTTCTGGGCTCCCCTAGGGATCAGGGAATCATGAGTGAGGGGAAAGTGTGTTCCCCTTCACAGAGCTCCTCCCCATGCCCACGTGCCATGCCACCCATGGTAATAACACATGTCAACCCACCCAGAGCTGGCTGCAGGCCAGGCCGCTTCCTGGTCTCTCTGATTTGATCTTTTAAAGCTCCATTGAGTGGGGATGCTTGTCCTCATTTCTGCAGATGAGAGACTGAGCCTCAGAAAGGGTGGGACATGGCCAAGACTACAGAGCCACGGAGCCAGGAGTCACAGCCAGGGCCGTGCGGCTCCGAGTCAGTGCTCCTCCAATATCTCGCTCCCAAATCTTCTCCAAGAATGGACCCTCCTGCAGATTTTACTGATGGTTCTCACAGATGTCTGCCATCTATCTGGATACACCAGACATGCCTTGCATGAATTGTCTGTCCACATATTAGAACTGCAGGTTCAGTTCATGGAGTTTATAGAAAGTTCTGCCCCCTCACAAATCAAGCCCTCTGTAGCTGTGGGCAATCCACTCACCCTCTTCCGTGTCAGTGTGCTCAACAAATGTGGAATGATAATAGTACCTCCTCCTAGGGTTGTTGGATGGTTAGAGAAGTTAATTCCCATAAAGCGCTTAGGATAAATAGTGGTGCACACAGCTCTGTGAATGCTTGCTGTGGTTAGGCGATGCAAGCCGAGGCCAGCCCTCCTCGTCAACATCCCCCAAAGCAGCCTTCCTTTGGGGAGGAAAAGCATGATTTCGTTGGTTAACATTGCTCCCTGCCCTCCTGACAGCCTTCTCCCTTCTGATCTCTAATTCTAGGAGAGATGAAGAAGTGTGTATCTCACCTGGCACTGTTTGCCTGGATGAAGCCAATACGATACTGCCACTGTTGCTGGCTTTGATCTGGAAGCTTGCATTTTCTTATTTTATTTTATTTATATATTTGAGAGGTAGAGTTACAGAGAGAGGGAGTGACAGAGAGAAAAGTTTTCCATCCACTAGTTCACTCCCCAAACGGCCACAACAGCCGGAGCATTTTCTAACCTCCCTTTGCCAAGTGTTGGGCACGAGACCCCGAGGTGAACTGGTGAACCAAGTCTGGAGAGAGGGAAATCTTGCCTTTGTCACGTGGGAGAAGGGGGATGGGAGAGGAGCAGCCTCAGGAGAGTTGTGACAGCAGAGGGCTCCTGTGGATGCCAGCATCTGAAACTGATTCTGCCAAAGCTGTGCCCACTTCTGGACAGTCCTCCTGCAGCCCCAGGGACACGTGTGCTCCTGTACAAAGGGCCATGTGTCCCTCTCCGCAGGGGCAACGAAGCCCGAGATGTTCTCCATTTCCCCTTGCCAGAGAAGTTAAACTACAGGCAGGTGCTCTGCAGGTGAGGCACGGTCAGGCCTGGACATGCCTGCTGCTCGCAGAATGGCCTATGGGCCACCATCAGCCCTGCCTGGAGCCTTCCAGGACAGCCCCCTCCCCACTGCCTCCCAATCTGCTGCTCACCAGGGTTCGAACCTTGGACACTTCTTTGTTAAAAATCCTGATGCCAGGGCCACGCCCCAGGTCAGTTAAACCAGAATCTCTGGTCATGTGGTCCAGACATCATTAGGATTTGTTAACACACCAAGTACTTGAAACTGTGCCTGAGAAAATGATACTAAAACGTAAGTCTATTTGGTGCAAGGAGAATTTTAAATACACGTCTAGTTTTTTCATAGTATGCATTATTTTCATGGACTTTTGGAAGACTCCTGAATTTCAAATGTTTTTGCAACCAAATAGACATCTTTTAATTCCATTTTTAGGAGCTTCTTGAAGTGCCCTCATATCGTATGTATGCATTTTTAATCTAAAATAATAATTGCACATATTTATGGTATGCACCACGAGTTGTCCACACATGTGTACAGAGTGTAATGACAAGATCATATTAGCACCTCAGACATTTGTCACCTCTCTCATTAGGAACATTCAAAATCCTCTTTACTAGCTATTTTGAAACATACGATTGTAATCCTCCATAGTTACCCCACTGTGCAAGAGAACATTAGAAATTATTCCTCTTACCCAACCGCACCCTGTACCCATCAGCAGTCCTCTCTCCCTCCCGTCTCCTCCCACCTCTCTTACCCACCGACCCCGGAAACCACAATTCGAATCTTACTGCTAGGAGCTCCCCTTTGTAGCTCCCAAAGTGAGAACACACAGGTTGGTCTTTCTGTAGGTATCGCAAGCATCCACGCTCTCCGGGTGACTCCATGGAGGCAGCCCATCCCCCCTGGCTCTCGAGTAGTCTCTCCTCCCAGCCGCTGCTGTGTCCCTCTCCTCTTGCCAGGGCCACGCGGGCAGCCTCCTCCACTGCCCAGCTCTGACTGCTCTTCCAGACTTTTCTCCCAGTGCTCTCCTACTTTCCAGCTCAACTGGTGTCCTCCCTCTTTCCTGAACAGACCCAGCGTTCCCCATACGCCCACCTCTGTTGTGCTGTCCTCTTGCTCCATTTCTTGCCCACATTCTGTTCATTTGTCAGGCTCATCTTAAAGATCCCTCCTGCATTACCATCGTGGTTCCTGGGGGCATTTCCCACTGTGGGTTCACAACATGTTCTAGCTTCCCCGACTCCGCCCCACCCTGGGGGGAACCCATTCCACCAGGGCACAGCGGGGTCCCAGTTACCGTGTTTATCCTAAAGATCCAGCACTTGGCTGGGCACACAGGAGCTGCCTTGGCACAGCTGCCCCCTCACCCTGCAGAGAGCAGACTCAGTGCTGCTAGGGGGTGGGGGGCTTGTCTGAGGCTTGCAGGGTCCCAGACCATCGCCGCCACCGCAAGGATTATTTGGCATGCTGATTTGTTTCATTAAATTAAAGCTCTTTTAAAATTGCTACTCTCAGAGGAGTGGTTAAAACCCACATTAGGAGAGTTGCCTTGGTCCTTGCAACTTAAATGTTGCTTAGAAAGAAAAAGTTTTCTATCATTTGTAGCACTGTTAACCCAGAACTTCAAATGCGGGCTCCCTCCCTCCTAAATAATAGCCTTGCTCTTCAGCGGGGGCGAGAGGGGTTCATTACCTTGGCCGGCAGAAACCGACCCCCGACTTCAAAGGGAAGACTCCCCCGTGGCTCAGTCTGGCAGCCAGGGCCTGGCCCCTGCTCAAGCCCAGGATAAATGTTCTCTGAATGCAGAGACTCGCATCTGAACTTGGCCCACACCTCTGTTTTCCCTTCACGCTATGGAAATCGTTTAGCAATTTGCCCTTATAAATCTCAGGCAGCAGCCAGACACAGTTCGCATCTAGAAGCAGTCCTCACTGAGGAGGACCCCACCTCCCCACACGGCCAGCCACGTGCCTCTCTGCGGGGCCAGCCGTGCGCCCCACGTCTGGGCTCCTGGCATCCATCCAAGCTGCTGCTCCAGTACATGATGTTGATGATGGCCTTTTACACGCTCACCCCCTGCCCTCGCCCTGCACCCACTCCCTCCACCCACCCATTCCCCCCGCCCCATGACTATCTGGGTGAGCCACACTCAAGCACCAAGTCTTCTCTGAGGTCAGGATTTGTGCTGATGGAGCTTTATGAGAGAGCAGGTCATTTTTAAAATTACTTTCTCCTTAGACTGGCCCAGAGGTCTCAGGAGGAACTTCAGAAAGTGCTACCCCCCAGTCGCCACACCCTAAGAGAACAGAAGCACAGCAGAGGCCCAGTGAGTCTCATCCAGCACCCACTGGGCAAAGGCACATTTATCTGGCACGTTTATAAGGGCCCCGGCAGTGCTAGGCCTGGACCCAGCTGCAGAAGAGGAGGTCTTGAAGAGCACAGGGCTATCTACTACGCTTGGCCCCGGACGGCCCTGCAGAGCGGGGAGAGGAAATGACCTGCACACGCTGCGCTGCCCTGGGATTTTGTGGCACTGCGGCAGGCCTCACGCAGGAACTGCAGCCCGGAGGAGAAATAAGTCGAGCTTTCTGGCCAGAAACAACAACACGAAAAATGTGTTTGCACATGCCTGCACGGTCATCGCTTGGTAGATAAATCAGCTGCGAGGCGGCCAAATTTCGCTCCTTGCTTCAAAAAGCTGTTAAGAAAATGACACCTCAAAGTTAACTAAGAACGCAGAGATTAATATTTTGAGTTCACGATTTCTGATGAGAGTTGCGGTTTTGCCATTTGTCAAGGAAAGCACGAATTAGACACAGTGGGAAGAGGAAACAGCTTCCCCACTATCAGCGTAAATTCTCGGGACTCTGCTCTATTACACAACGCCTGACTTCCTCTTTGTGCAGTAACATGAACAAGCAGTTGTCTGAAATATTAAATACACAGATCCTCACCTCCTAGAGCTGTGCTTTTCATATGCAAAGGGGAGCCTGAGGCATTACAGGATGACAAGGTCACAGACCCAGAGAGCGCTGCTCCCTGGTGCCCTGACGTCCTGTGAGAGTCTAGGACATCGCTTTCCAAGTTCATTCTCATTTTCAAAGCCACAAGCTGATAACAATAAGAAGTCAGCTTTTCAATCTTCTACCACCCTCCTCCTTGCTCCCTTATGAACTCGGGAGAGTAATCACCAAGGCAAAGACGGCCTTTGTCTCCTGCGCCAGGATTCCTTCCAAACGCATTCATTCAGCCCGCATTCGGTTCTCTCACATATGTGAACACTTAGACCCTGGAATACGTAAGTTTCCTGTGAGCCATGAATGCTCATGGCTTTTCAATCCACTCCAGAAAAGATTTACAAGATGATCAGACAAAAACTATTTCAAAGCTCAGAACAGATCCTCTGACTGTCCCCTCGACTACCTGTGTCTCTTATCAGAAGTGTACGTTATGCACTTCTGGCTGTCTTCCCAAAGTTCCAGACAGCTTATGGGAAGGGTGAGTCCTGAGGGCATCACTTTCACGGCTCAGGATGGTCTCGGTGGGGCAGAGAAGTGGGAGAGTCTGAAGTGTTTGCAGACGACAGATTGGGGACTCCACATGGATGCAAGTGAAGAAAGCAGTAGGAAAATGTTGCTTGCCAACTTTAAATAAAGGGCTAAGTGTCTTATACGCGTTGTGTCAACTGGGCGGTATGGGGCTGTGGCAAGCCTGGAAAGAACAGAAGGCAGAAAGGAGCCCCCTTGTGAATGAAATGATTGAAACTCTACAGTAAATGGTGACAGGGGAAAAAAGATCTACTCTCTTTCTCCCATTAAGGTTGTTTTCCAGTGGTAAAGATTTATGATGGCAATTTTAATAAGCAGTGAGGTCAGTTATTTCCTGAAGCGTCTTTTAATCCCAGTGCCCCTTAGCCTATGTCTGGTGAGACAAAAATGATTACTATTATGAGACCACCTTAAAAATGAGTGAAAAATGGAAATAAAAGTTGAGTTTATTTTGGTGCAAAAAATTATGAAATCCAATGAATAGTTTTCACAAAATTCACAGAAATTTTATATTATGAAACAAAAAATTATGCATGGATTTCAAAAATTTTTGCAGCAAAATGAGCTGATACATCGATTTCGTTTTCCCATGGGTCCCTTGAAGTCCCCTTGGTTTGTGTCCAGGGTCTTTGCCCTTTGACATCCCATCCAACACAAGTTATTTCTCCCAGCATGCTAACTGCAGCACCAGTGCTTTTGAGTCCAGTTACAGCACAGGAGTGAGAATCCCAGGGGAAGGACAATGAGGAAACTTCCCAGTCTTCCTGATCTGACCCAGTGCTGTCTGACAGATACACGGGAGGAGCCATGTATGGACTTTCACTTCTCTAGTTGCCACATTACAAAAGTAAAGCAAAACAGGCAAAATTAATCTTATATATGTAATTATGCCTAACATAAAACACTATCATTGCAAAACGTGGTCAATATAAAAACTATTAGCTCCATATTTTACAATTTTTTTTTGTCATACCAAGTCTTCAAAATCCAGTGTGAATTGAGTTCCTGCCACCTACTTGGGAGACCCCGAAGGCATTCCCACCTCCCGACTCTGGCCTCCACCCAGCCCCTGCCATTGCGGGCATTTAGGGAGGAGACCTGCAGAGAGGATCTGTCTCTCTCTCTCTCCCCCTTCTTCCCTCCCTCCTTCTCTCTCCCCTCTCTCAAGTATACCAGAGGAAAGAAATCCAGTGTGTATTTCACACATACAGCACATCTCAATTCAGACCAACCAGATTTCAAGTGCTTAGTAATCACATTTGTAGAGGCTACTCTTTTGGACAGTACACATTTAGATGAGAAATTTATATTCTAAAGGAGAGATGGGAAAGAAGAAAAACATGTGAGCTTAGCAGCTGGGCGAGGGTGTGAATGTTGAGGGCCATGCTGGAGCAGCCGCGCCGTCAGGTGAGTGGGCAGAGTCACTGTTGAATACGTGACTGGACCCCTTTCATGATTTTCAAGGAGCAAAAATAAAATACGTGAGTTATTTTGAAGTCAGTTTGGGTGTGTGGACCGTGATTCTTTGGCCAGCACCTCCTTGGAACTGGTCCCCTGGGTCTGGCTGTGTAAGGGTTACGCGAGCATACCCAGTTAAGAACGGAGTAGAGGTAAATGAAACGGCAACGTACAAAGCCTCTGATTGACGGGTCATTGTCCATGTGAGAGAGATGGGCACAGGCCAGAACTCCATCATCGCCCTGATCTTCTCAAGGAATGCCCATCCTTTACCTGGCATGGACGACAGCCAAGCCGGGAGGGCATGGAGCCAGCACATCAATCACACGCAAGCAAGGACATCAGCTGGCACGGCTCAGCAGCATTAATCAGGAACACTGGGAGGACACAGCCCTTGGCATGTGGTACAACGTCGGGTGGTTACCTGGGCGCAGCAGGGTGCACGGGGCTGGCGGCCCTCAAGTGCGCCACAGTCAGAACACAAGCAGAAAAGACAGCCACTCGGGCCTTCACACGCAGCCAGAACCCGAACTCATCCTACAGTGGGTGGGAGTAGGAGCACCCCACATCAGCATGTCAGCGCCATCCTGGTGTTCCGGTCTCACAAAGGCCTGTCAAGGAGCCACCATGCTGCCCTGCCAGGCCATCTTCCTGGAACAGGGGCCTGGCTCCAGGGTCCCAGGATAAGCCCAGCGATCATCTTGAGGCTCACCCAAACATCTGGTTGACCCCACAGAAATGAAAGAAGGTCAGGTATCCCAAAGGGGTGAAATGAAGACCAAGGCCCATGTAGAGAGTTGTGTTGGGCTCTCTGTCTGGGCAGCACTGATGGCTTCAGCTACACCCAAGCTTCAGAGCAGACTTAGAGAATTTCAAGGAAATGACTCCAAACATGGGGCACTCGGAGGCCTGGGGCCCAGGAAAGACACCTGACATTCTACATCTAAGGACATTATTTTGGGGAAGCAGTCCCAGAACAAGAGAGAATAAAATCCACACACAGAGTGGAGCAGAGTAGGGGAGACAAAATGACAGTGACAGTCCAGCTGACAGAGCCCTCAGCCCAGCTCTACCCCTGCAATGGTCAGTTTTGACAGCCAACAAATTCTCTGTTTTCTCACTTTTACTAACTCACATTGTGTGACTTGCAACTGAAAGAATGCAGGCCGATGAGTTCAATGCTTTCAAGACCAAATCTGCAGATTCTACTCTCGTGGGAACCGAGGGCCCAGTGGCCAAGCAAAGGTCCAAACATGCGCCGGGGGCCGAGGAAGCACAGTTGCTGCCAATGCAGGCACAGCAAATGATTTTTCCCAACCAGAACACGGGAGTGGACGTGGAAGGTCAGGACCCTGTCCGTGAGGTCATCTCCAAACACTTCCGCAAATACACTTGTCCCACTCCCCCCGTCCTGCTCACAGCACCTCAGAGGCTGCCCAGGACATGTACAGTGATCTGTGAGACCTGGCCCCAGCCACTCTTCAGTCGCGTGCCAGCTGCTCCCAACTCCCATGTGCAGTCTTTGGCCACTCTGGAAGGCCTCCCATTTCTGTAACAGAAGCTTAGTTCCACCTCAGGGCCTTTGCACAAGTTGCCACCTCCATCTGGAAAGCTCTTTCTTCTGTGTTTCCCTGTGTCATACAGATCTCACTTTATTTTCCATCATCTTTTTTTGTTGTTGTTTTGTTTTCCAGATTTGACAAGCAGAGTTACAGAAGGTGAGGGGGAGGAAGACAGAGAAACACAGGTTACGTTCCATCTGCTGGTTCACTCCCCAGATGCCCACAACGGCCAGGACTGGGTCATGCCAAAGCTAGGAACCTGGCACTCTATAGGTCTTCCACATAGGTAGCAGGGGCCTAAGCACTTGCGCCTTCCTCTGCTGCTTTCCCAAGGAATTGAACCAGCACTCACACGGGATGCGGGCATCATAGGTTCAACCCGCTGCACCATCCCACTCCATCATTTTATTTTCATTCCCTTAACAACTGCTACTGTTCGATTTGTTTTGTTGGCTGTTTATTATCTGTCTCCCCAAGATATGTAAACTCCTTGAGAGGAAGAATTTCACTTCTCTTGTTTCTCTTCATTTCTCTCCCTGGAGTCTAGAAGAATGCCTGGCACAAGGCAGATGCTCAGTAAACATTTCCATTACACAAACTGAACAGTCACAGGCTGCTACTGCTGACAGCCATGCCCACCTTCTCCGGACTCTCGTCCTCTCAGTTCTTCAGCCAAGTCTAGAGCTCACTTGTCTGGCTGACCCAGTCACCAGTGGGCACCGCTCTGCAGACATTCTGTCTGAGGTCATAGCTGGACGTGGCTCTCAACCTGCAGGAGTGTAGACTGGCAGGCCAGACAGACACAAGACAGTGTGGGAAGTGCTGGGACCTGGCTGTGCTCCAGCAGTGCGCAGGGTGGGCATTGGGCCTGGCAGCTAAGACATGCGTGAGGATGCCCACATCCCACACCAGAGTGTCTGGGTTCAAGTCCTGGCTCCAGCTCTGGACTCCAGTTTGGGTCCCTGCTGCCTATGTGGAAGACCTGGATTGACCCTGGTTCCCAGCTTGAAACCCACTGGCCATGGTGGGCATTTTGGAGTGAACCAGCAGACAGGACTCTTCTCACTCTCTCCCTCTCAAATACATTGTTTGAAAAGATTTATTTATTTATTTATTTGAAAGTCAGAGTTATAGAGAGGGATCTTCTGTTCACTAGTTCACTCTCCAGATGGCCACAATAGTCAGAGCTGGGCCAGGCCGAAGCCACGAGCCAGAAGCTTCTTCTGGGTCTCCCACATGGGTGGAGGGGCACAACTACTTGGGTCATCTTCCACTTCTTTCCCAGGTGCATTAGCAGAGAGCTGGATCAGAAGTGGAACAGACGGGACACAAACTAACTGTTGGCCATATGGGATGTTAACACCGAAGGCAGTAGCTTTACTCACTACACCACAAGGCCAGCCCCTCAAATTAACTTTTACAAACTAGAAGAGTGTGGTCTTTCTGTTGGGCACAAGAAGTTCAGGCCTTGAAGGCAGGGGAAGCCACAGAGAAAGATCCTTAGGTATGTGCACGTCCTCCCTCTTGTACATCTCACAGATAGGAGTTATAAAAGCAGCCCTCCTGGTTCCCCCTCCCTCCAAGCGTAATGCAGGTGAGAGGGACAAGTCGAAGCAATTCACTCCAAAAGGAGGGGGAGCCGGAACCTCAAGTGCAGGGGAGAGTTTGGGATTATATATTGTATTTGTGCGTCAACAGTCAATTAGATTATTTACGCTCATTAAGTGGATTTTACATTAACCTGAATATCCGGGTTGGGCATTATCTTATGGTTTGCTAAATTAGCAAACTGACACTCCTGTCCTGATTCGGGATGAGGCGAGGCCCTGTGGGCAGGACATAGCCCAAGCCTTCACCCTCTGTCCCAAGGGCCTCACGTGTAAGAGTAGCCCAGTGAGCGGCAGGCACTACCCTACTCTCCATCAGCGGCGCCGCCTCAGCTCGGCCTGGCAGACAGAGGAGAGTATGGGATTCTGGAAAAAAAAACCTACTTGGAGAGCAGTAGAGGCTCTGGGGAGCCAGAAGAGTCTCCAAATAACCTGATGCCTCAGAAGCTACTGAGTGGAGCCGGAGACCTTTGATCTAAACCCGGCCTAACAAAAGCAGCAGGGCTCATTGTCAGAAGGAAGTAATACCCGACTCCCCATCGCTGAGTTACCAATCAGTCAGAACGGGCAGAACGCACTTCTTTTATAATGGGGCCAGAAGTGCGTTTTCAGCTATGTTAGGTGCTCTCAAAGCTGTGGCAAAATGGAATTAAGATTTCCCTGAGCATCTGGAAGACCCCTCCCAGGGTGAGGTAGGATGTCGGGCTTTGGTTCAGCTGACGTTCATTGGGGAGAGAGCCTGCTGGCTGCCGGGGGCAGGTTAGTAGCTGTGCCCCCACAATCTGCCATGCAATGACTTGCAGGGGCTCCTGAACAGCTCTGTGGAAAATGGAATGACAAGATACGCTTATTTTGGTGCAAAAAACTGAAATCCATATATCTTCATGGCAAATCTTCATCTTCAAAACCTTCATGGAAAACGTGTCCTAGGAAGAAACTGCGGAGATTTCCATTTTGGGGCCCCGAAATAAACTTAGCTTTTCCTTCCATTTTTTCATGAACTTTTTTAAGTGCCCTCAGAGTTCACAGGGGTTCTGACAGACAGTAAGAATCCAGAGACAGCAGCAAGTTCAGACAGCAGCAAGTTCAAGCCCCCAGCTCTTCATGGGAAATCAAGGGGTGCAGAAAGATCTTCCACTATTGGGAATGAGAGGTGGGGGAAGGGGATAAGGAGGAAAGACTCCAGAACTTCTGAAAAAAAACCCTCAGGTTTGCAACTGAAAGTATGTTTTAAACAATATTAGAAAAAAGAGAAAAGCTTCATTAGGTCAGCCAGAAGCTGTGCTGACACCACGGAGAAGTGAATCAGTTACCTGGCAGACAACCATGAGACTCACAGAGATGGCAGAGGGATGGCTGCATCCCATATGCATCCCATACAGGGGGCAAGTTCAAGTGCCAGCTGCTTTGGTTTGGATCCAGCTCCCTGCAAGTGTCCCAGAAAGGCAGCGAAAGATGGCTCAAGTGCTTGGGCCCCTGTCACTCATGTGGGAGACCCAGACAGAATACCTGGCTCCTGGCTGAGGCATGGCCCAGCCCTGGCTGTAGTAGGCATTTGGGGAGTGAACCAGCAGATGGAAGTGTGCTCTCACTCACTCTTTCTCTCCTCTCTCTCCCACACCATCTGTTGCTCTTTCAGATAAACAAATCTTCAGTGTGTGTGTGTGTGTGTGTATGGTGAGAGAGGAAGCAAGGCAACAAAAACGATACAGAAGAAAAGAATGCTTGGGTCCCTCATTCTGTCTCACCACATCTGAGAATCACAGACACTCACACAATGAGATCAGAAACAGCACTCAAAGACAAATCACTGGCGAGTAAATGGAAATGGCTCAGAGTAGTTTAGGTAAAAATGAAGTAGAGGGTGGGGGGTGGGGCAGGCATCCCGAGAAGCCTTATGCAACAGGCTGGCTGCTATCCGCAGAAAGGCCTACGTGCTGGCGCTGCAAAGCTTGGCTGGAAGCTGCTCCCTAGGCTGATACAAAACTTGAGTCCTGAGCCTCTTATGGGCTTCCCTGTGCAAGGACATCACATATATGTTGTTCCGTGCAGGGGAGGGGTGAGGCTGTGTGTGACCTGTGATGGGCGGGAGCCAGCGCAAGGAAGCTCAGGGGCTCTGCCAGACCCAGCCTGTGGCTGTTCCCCTAGGAGCCGGCCATATATCCTTACAGCACGGCTGCAATAAATCTCACCGAGAGCACGCTTCAGGCTGAGTTTTGTGAGTCACTGGAGTGAGTCTGCAAACACAGTGGTGGCCGTGGGGACTTCGGACACAGGCCCTTCACTTAAAACACAAACGATTTCAATTTTAAGAAAATAATCTACTTTTATACTACACATCTGGAAAGAAAAAGAAACTTCTCAAGGAACATAAAAATCGGTTGGCTCCAGGTTTTTTCCTTTGTCCCCTCATACGAAGCAGCTTAGAAGGTGCTGAGGAGGGAAATCTGAGAGTCAAACAATTTCAGTCTCGCAGCGAAGGCAGCAGGCAGCCTCAGATACCTACACAGACCTGCTGGTGGCTGCCACTTTGAGCTTTTGTATCGTGAGGCTGGGGGCCTCCGCATGCCCAGTTCTTCTTGGAGGGCACCCAGACCCCACATTCGGAAGTGCAGTGGGGTTGTTTCGCCGGAGAGCTCTGCCACCTGAAGCTCACCCTTCCTATTCCCCTCAGCGGCTCTCTTCCTTCCGGGACTTTATTGAGACGGACGCACGGATTCTGCGTGCCTTACCCTTCGCCCCACGATTCTGGAGGTATCCTCTGCCACGACTGGTGGTCACTCCCATGATTGTTTGTTCTCAATGACTGCTCCACACAAAGAAATGGGCTCAGCTGGCAGAGCGGCTGAACTGATTACTGGAAGGAACAAGATTCCAAGCCTCGTCCGAGGGCAGAGGGTGGAAGGAGAGAAGAGCCACTTCTGGCCCCCGGGGAAGCGGCGTCCTCACTTCTTCACCTGCTATCCCTGCCCTACACATTCCCGAAGCCGTGGTTTAAATAACAAACAAACGCATCTGGACTTCAGTCCACCCAAGAGTGGCTGCACAGCACAATGGAAAAGTCGCGAACATTGCAAGAAGACTGAATAATAATTTTTTTTTCTTTTAACAAATTCACTCCCATTGAATGACTTGGGTCATTTCACAAGTGCATTTCGCATGGTTGATAAACCACTCAAATGCAATTATTGCCTGTCATCGAGCCCTTCTCTCGCTGACTTCTGACTTGGCCGTCAGGTGTCTCGTGGTTAGCCATGCTTTTACAAAGCAATTCTACAGCAGGATCTCAACTGCATAAAATAAGAATATATATATATATATATATTTTTTTTTTTTGGACAGGCAGAGTTAGACAATGAGAGAGAGAGACAGAGAGAAAGGTCTTCCTTTTTCCGTTGGTTCATCCCCGAAGTGGCTGCTATGGCTGGCGCATTGCGGCCGGTGCACTGCACTGTTCCGAAGCCAGAAGCCAGGTGCTTCCTCCTGGTCGCCCATGCGGGTGAAGGGCCCAAGCACTTGGGCCATCCTCCACTGCCTTCCCGGGCCACAGCAGAGAGCTGGCCTGGAAGAGGAGCAACCGGAACAGAATCTGGAGCCCTGACCGGGACTAGAACCTGGGGTGCTGGCGCCGCAGGTGGAGGATTAGCCTAGTGAGCTGCAGCTCCAGCAAGAAGAGTATCTTGAAGAGTCATTGAGGACAGATGTCAATCGAGGTGGCCTCTGCATGGTAGACTGTTGACGGATCTTTATTATTTATCCAGCTGCTCTCTGCTCTCAGACTTGTTGGCGCTGTCCTGTCTGGCTCTGGGACCTGCTAGGATTCACAGGGCGCCGCTCGCCTGCCCTCAGGCTGCTGGCTGTATTGTGTCTACAGGGGTCTCAGGAAGAAGGCTGGGGAGGCCAGGGCAGGTCCGCACAATGCTGGGTGTTTCTCAGCAGCAGGGGGTCACTCGTGCACAGATGTCGTAGCTCTCCTGATATTCGTCCTCAGATATGTAAATAGTGTCATGTAATTTGTAAAGACTTTACAAACCAGAATCCCCCCCAAAACCTGCTCACCTACAGGATTCTGCTCCTTCCTGTAGAGAGAAACTGAGAAGGCAGAAGAAGCTTTGGAGGGGGAGGTGAGGAAGGGACTCTAGATCTGGTGACAGAAAACATGCTATGAGGTCTCCTCAAAGAACTGGTGGAAACATGTGATTGACAGACAAGCTCAGGGGTGGTGCTGTGGTGCAGTGGGTTAAAGCCCTGGCCTGAGTGCCAGCATTACATATCTGCACTGGTTCAGGTCCTGGCTGCTCCACCTCCCACCAGCTCCCAGCTAATGTGCCTGGGAAAGCAGCAGAAGATGGCCCAAGTGCTTGGGCCCCTGTACCCACATGGGCTCCTGGCTCTGGATCAGCTCAGCTCCGGCCATTGTGGCCATTTGGGGAGTCAGCCAGCGGATGGAAGACCTGTCTCTCTCTCTACCTTTCTCTGTAACTGTTTCAAATAAAATAAAACAAACCTTAAAAATAATTAAAATATAAAAAAGTTTACTTGGTACACAATTTTTGAAATCTACCCATAGATTTTTCACAATGCACATTTTCCATGAGTTTTTTGAAGCCCCTACCAAAATCTTAACTTTCAACAGTCTTAACTCTCCTGAGAATATTTAAATTGATCAGGTATTAGCTTCACAATAACTGTGAGGAAAATGAAGCAATTCTGATTCTTTTAAAGAAAACACCAATAGATTTCATTAAGTACATATGAAATGCTGAGATATTCCTTAAAGTCTAAAAATGCTCAGACCATTAAATGTATATAAACTTCTGACTGTTACATTATAAGCTAAAATAACTACTATTTGAATTTTAAATGGTAGGATAATATCAATATGCAATACTGATATTTATTTAGTATGATTGGGGAAACAGAAGCTTTAAAGATAAAACAAGGGAGAAAATACAAAGAAAAAGATTGATGTCGCATTTTCAAGCCTCTTTCACAAAAATACAAACACATGGTAAGCAAGACAAAGAGGCAAATGACAAACTATATTTGCAACACAGGTGACAAAGGATCCACGTTCCTAATGCAACAAGTTTTTGCAAGTCAGTTAAAAAATGAGTTATATGACTCAACTGAAAAAGAGCATGAAAAGTTAAAACTGACAACGAATGAGTGAAAATATTCACCATTTTGATTACTACAAAGTGAGTCAAAGGTCTAGAAGGTAAGTCACACGTTTTTTGAAATCCTTGGGAGTTTGAAGATGAAAGGTTAAATGCCCACTGTTATAAGGAGCACATCTTTTCCTAGAGGCATTTTGTCTCAACTTCCCAAACCTGTTCAAGGGTGCATGCCTGTTAGCTTAGGGATCCCACTACGGCCAGATCACCGGAGCTGGGCTTGAAGATGTTGACACTGGACGATCATCTCAGGATGATGGAACAATCCAGAATCCAGGGATTTCCTAAACAGGTTCAGGGAAGCCTTTGCAATGCAGCTGTTAACATCACGTGCACAGCGCTATGGACTGAGCAGGAAAGTACACAGCCCCGATTCCTTGCGGGGTGGAAAACAAGACAGAAACCATCGAGCAGCTGCCCAGAGGGTGTAGGAGGGGGTTATGCACTGTGGAATTTGGAGTCCCCGTCCTCAGCTGAGGCTGGCTCCTGCACCCCTCCCTGGGGAACCAAGGGCAGATTTCCTGCCCCACTGCACTGCATTCTTTGTAAAAATGTCCTTAGCAAAAGCACTACTTGCAGCTGCAGGTGACCCCTACGAAGTACTTAACATCCTGACTAACTCCGGAGCGTGCACCAGGCCATTTGTTCTTACATTCTTTCATATTTACGTCGAGTATCTCCAGTCTAAAAATCTGAACTGCTCCAACATCTGAAGCCTGGAGCTTGCACATGATGCCTCTAGTGGAGAATTCCACACCTTGAAACTTGGTGCACACAGTTATTTAAAATACTGTCTAAAATCACCTTCAGGCTCCGGTATAAGATATAAACGAACACAAGAGTCTCACGTTTGCTCTTGGGCCCCATTCCCAAGGCACGGACGGCATGGTACTGTGCACAAGTATTCCCAAATTGGAAAACGTCTAGAACACTCCCGGTCCCAGACATTTCAGACGCATTTCCCAATCTGCAAGGCTAAGAAGTGTCTAGAAGAAGGACTGCAGAGCTTAGGCTACAACTCCAAGGAGCGAGGCTTTCACCCCTGTGCACTCCAGCTTTCTGTATCAAATGTAGGCTGCATTTTTTGGAAGTTAACACGCATGCACACAATATCGCTTTTACGAGGAGGTCACCAGGAGTCTTGGGAAAACAGCTGAATCCCATCTTTCTAGGAAGAAGGGCCCAGCGGGGGAGAGCACACCCCCACACTGCAGGAAACCTGAGCCCCCGCCCGCGGCCACGCCCAGCCTGCCGGCCAGGGTCTCCACACCGGACACGCCCGCGCACCCTGCACACTGGCCCATTGTCTCCGCCGGCCCTGCTGAAGTCAACGAGAACCAGATGGCTCGCAGCGCGCCCGCCCCCGCGCACCTCCGAAGCCGGCTTGCAGCAGCCAGCGCGGCCGCCAGCGCCAGCGCGGCGATCTGCTTTTCATTGGACAGGCAGAAGAAAGCCGCAGAGGGAGGCCATGGTCCTGAGGGTGTCGGGGGAGCTGATGCAATAATTCGGTCCCATCTACTCTGAAAGGGCAGGCAGTCCTAGCCGGACGCCAGGGGCTCTCTTCCCACTACCTCTACCTCCGCAGAGGCAAGCCCTCCCCCGGAACCCGGGGGCTGGGCCGCAGGGTCTGCAGGCGCCAGTGCTGGTCAGCTGTTAGTGATCATCATGAACATAAATGCCAGGGCCTCGCTGGGTCTCGAAGTTCCCCTCGTTAACATGCGGCGTAATTTAACACCACCGCTGGTTCTTGTGCACGAGTTCTTCTGAATCCCAGGGGGCTGCAGTGTCTGCTCGAGGGTGGGCCCTGCCCGTGTGCCACTTGGTGGCGTCCACCTTGCAGGTGCCAGGTCTCTGGACAATGAGTCAAGTTGTCTTTGCAGTGCGTCTGGTCACTGGGTGGCCGTCCCCAACGTGGCCCAGCACACTGGTCCATCAGGCAGCTGTGTGGCTGTGGCAATAGTGTCCTGAGCCAAAGAATGGCTTGCAGATGGCCCCAGTAGGGAAGTGCCACCCACAGCCCCAGGGCAGGGAGAGAAGAAGTGAGCCCGGAGCACAGGGTGCGAGGGTGCTTAAGGAAGACGTCGGGGGCCCCAAGGGTGAGAGGAGCAGGTGGGCGGCATTTAAACAACTATGAGGGCAGCTGTTGTGTGAGAAGACACTGGGGAAGGGACAGAGCTCTGAAATGCCCAGCGAGGAAAAGGTTCTGGGGGCTTCTGGATGTGGTGGCAGAAAAGACCCCAAGAGAAAGACGCGGTCAACGTGCAAGTCTGGGAGAAACAAGAATGGTAAAGATGCCGACATAAGCAACAAACAAGCGACAGGTGCAAGAACCGAAGAGCGAGGGGCCCGGCAGGTGCGTGATAATTGAGATTTTTTCAGAGCGCGAAGACAAGTAAACTGCATCAAGGCAGGTGCAAATCAGATGACGCTGCGTTTGATTGACAGCTTCCCCTAAATGTGCTAATTATTTCTTTTTGTTCTTCAACAGGAGTAGCCTATTTACTGTCATGAGGCTTGAAGTCCTAGGGTGTGAAAGCGTCCTCTCTCAGCAGGTAGGTGGGGAGTTCTGTGTGAGTGACAGACAACACGCAGCTCTACAGCAACACAGAGACTTTTCACGAAGCTTGACTGCGATGGCGAGAGCTCAGGAAGTGTCAGATCAGGGACAAGGGAAGGGGGCGGCAAGCGTCACGGCAATGGCGTCCATCTCGGCATCAGCCAGCACAGGCCTGGTGGTGCAGCAGTAACGAGTAGTCCTAAATCTCAGGGACTTGGAGAACAGAGCTTCTCCATCACGCCCATGTCCACTAGGGGCTGGCTGCAGCTCGGCTTGGCACAGAGCCCTGGCTGATGGAGCAGCCACCATCACAAACACTGCTAAAATAGGGCAGAGCCAGGAGGGAAACGAAACCCACACGGGCTCCTCAGCTGCTGCTCCCAGGGACTACCCACACTGCCTCGCTGCAGCTGGGCACCTGGCCGCGCTGAGCTGGGTAAGGGATAGAGGACAATGACACCGTGGACGGCTCAGAACGTATGCGAGCGGCTAGGACGGCCACGACTACCCCTCCCAGGCCTGCCTGCCTGCTGTGGGGCTGCCTCTCCCCTCACTCTCCCCAGCGATTCTCAGGCTTCTCAAAGTGCTTGCCTAGCACAGCCTTCAGAGTCCACGCTGGACGAAATGATTGCTCATGTATTTCCAACTGGGCTCTAGATCTGGGCTCCAAGATCAAGAACACAGGCTCAGGTTCCGAGGACACTGCGTCACCCCTCTTCACAGGTGGAGGAGCAAGGGGTCAAAGGTGAAATCCCAGGTGGGGGTGGAATTCTGAGCTGCTCCAGGTTCCACCCCCAGGGTGCACACCCTGCATAGTCCCCTCCCCTCAAGCATAACCGCGGGCAGGAAGGACGGTGGGGCAGCACGCCAGTGTTTGCACCACGCACACAGCACAAGGGGTTCTGCAGGTAGGTGTGACTCAAGCAGCAGCAGACACAGCCGTATTGTGCAGGGGGACACATGCCCCGCACACGAGCAGTCTCCAGGACAGCAAGAAAGACGGATCTCAGCTGCAGGACCTGGCTCCCGACCAGAGCCTGGAGGAACCTGGAGGAGGGTCCTGAGCACACGGCGAGAACCCAGCCCTGTCCGACACCTTGATTACAGCATTGGGGTGGAGGACCCAGCTGCCCCGAACCTGCACTCCTGACCCATGGAAACGGAGCTTTCTAGAAAATGCTTTTGTTTAAAGCCATTAAGGTCCGAGGTAACAGAAAACTAATACACCAGGGCAGTGTAGCTTCCAGCCCTCGGCTCCCACTGAGGATGCCATTTGGCACTCCTATGCCACACGTCACGGTGGAAGGGTCTAGAAAGCAAGCTGGAACGAACCTTCCAAACTGTCACTTCTGTACAATGGGATACTGCTGAGCTAAGACAAAAGAATAAAGTACTGGTAACATGCTACAACGTGTATCCCCGAAACGCCATGCTGGGGCTGGCGTGTGCCACAGTGGTTAACGCATTCCTAGGATCCCTGTATCCCGCACCAGAGGACCTGGTTCAAGCCCCGGGTGCACAGCGCCCAATCCAGCTTCCTGCTAATGCACGCTCTAGGAGACAGCAGGTGAGGCTCAAGTGCTTGGACCCCTACCACCCGTGTGGGACATGCAGATGGAGCGCCAGGGTCCTGGCTTTGGCTCGCCTGGCCCAGCCCTGGCCTTTGAGACATCTGGGACGTAAACCAGCAGATGGGAGCTCGCTCTCTCCCTTTCAAGCAAAATGAAAACAAATGAAATGTAAAACCATTTATGCTGAGCATAAAGCACAAGCCAGTGTACCTACTGTATGACTCATTGATAGACAATACTAGAGAAAGCAGAACTGATTCATATCGACAGGAAGCAGATGAGTGGTTGCCAGGGGCTGCGGTCCGGGAGAAGATGGCACAGGCGATCCGGGGGGAGGACTCGGATGTCCCGTATCTTGATTGTGGTGGTGGCCACCTGGATGACAGTTCATCCAACTGTGTACCTAACGGGGATACAATCTATGATAGGTAGATAATGCCTCAATAAAGCTGACCTAAAAAAGGAAAAAACAGCGCTGCATTTTGTGAGTCACCTAGAGTTCTGTTGGAAAAGGACACATCTTTCTGGAACAGAGACACAAATGTGATTTAGAAAAGGTGAATCCAGGAAGACACCCACAGGCTTCCACGCAGGCAGAACCATCTCCCTGAGGCAGGTGAGCGCCCAGACTGAGGGCAAAGGTGTGGCTTAAAGGTGAGTGAACCCACTTAAAGAGGAATCGCTCAGCAACCTAAGTCTACAAAAAGGCGGGGCGTGGAGGGGGGCAACAAGGCGCTGTGGTTCAGGAAGAAAGGCCCAGGTTTGGAGGCTCCGAGATGGTCCAGCTGCCATCGGCTCTCCCCTCGCTGTGCAGCAGGGCAGGCGCTATCAGAAGCCCCACTGCAGACCAGCCACATCCCTCTGCTCTGAATCCACAGCCCACAGCTCACAGCCCCCAGCCTGGTTAACTTCTAGGGGAGCTGGGCGTTTGATCAATGTAGTCACCTTCCCCTGGGCTAAGCACCAGAGGGCCATGGACTGGGTAACGCTGCCCGTGTGGCCCTAATGGCCTTTGCCTCCGGTGGTAACCCAGGACACAGAGATGAGGCTCTGCAAGGGGTGACCGAGCCGGGTTTCTTGTGGCAGCCAAGAGAGCAGCAGGGCTCCAGCCCAGAGAGGAAGACTTAACACATTCCTATCTCTTTAAATTTTTTAAATTTATCTGACAGATAGAGTTAGACAGTGAGAGAGAGAGAGACAGAAAAGTCTTCCTTCCGTTGGTTCACTCCCCAAATGGCCGCTACGGCTGGCGCTGCGCCGATCCGAAGCCAGGAGCCAGGTGCTTCTTCCCGGTCTCCCACGCAGGTGCAAGGGCCCAAGCACTTGGGCCATCCTCCACTGCCTTCCTGGCCATAGCAGAGAGCTGGACCGGAAGAGGAGCAACCGGAACTAGAACTGGCACCCATATGGGATGCCGGCGCTGCAGGTGGAGGATTTAACCAAGTGAGCCACAGTGCCGGCTCCCACATTCCTATCTTGATAGTAGAAAGATGACTCCTGCCAGCCAACACCCAGGCTGTGCACAGGCAAGAACCAAGTTCTGATGCAGGAAGTGTGTGTGTGCGTGTAAAGACAAGAGACTTGGGCGATCGAGGGGGGGCAAGGGGTGGTGAAGCAGGTGCACCAGCCACCATGAGGCACAGTGATGAGATTCAAGCCACAGGAGGGACAAAAGCAGGGGAAGATGCTAAGGAGGAAAGGTGGTGGTGAAGAGCTCTGCCGGACCCTGGGCACACGTGGGCTGTGTGTGTGTAACGGCTGTGTGTGCACCAGCAGCTGCAGGCAGCCCCTGCACTTGACCAGCCCCCAGTGCTCTCCCTCTGCCCCTGAACTCCCAGATACAATGAACAGACTACCTTCCACCAGACACCCTGCCCGGAGCCCCTCAGTGCCAGCAGGCCAGACTCTGCGATCTTCTCTAGGGGGGCTTGCCCTGCCATCTTTGGGAAGGTTACTGGGTCCTCTTGAGGAGTGTCCTGCCTCTCCACGGGCTGAGCTGCACCAATGGGTGCTCAGCCACAGCGAAGGAAACCAGCCCTTCTGGGGCAAACTGAAGCCTCCCAGGCACTCTAACGATTCTCATAACAACCCTACCAGGAAGGCAGCACTATCTCCATTTTACTAATGAAGAACCTGAGACCCAGCAGAATTTACTTACTTTTCCCAAATCTAAGCAGCTGCTAAGAGGCCAGCTGAGCCAAGACCCCAACTTCCTCCCAGCTACTGCTCCCAAGTGGGTCTTCCATAGGAATCCATTCAGCTCATTTCCCGGATTTAAATGCTTCAGCCACTCCCCAGTGTTTGCAAAAGTGTTTTTTTTTCCCCCAATGTTTTGGGTTGTGATAGGATTGTTTTGTCCAAAAAAGTTTTTCTTGGTCTGTTTGTACTGGAATAATAAAATACTGCAGACTGGGTAATTTATAAGCAGTAGGACTTCAGTTCTTACAGTTCTGGATGCCAGGAAGTCCAAGATCAGTGTGCCAGTGGGTTCAGTAGTCCGGGACGGCTGCTCTCTGCTCCCAAGATGGCGCCTGGAGGGCTGCAGACTTGCGTGGGAAGGAATGTTCTGTGCATGCGGCGGAAGGCGGAAGGGTAAACGGGCGAACTCCCTGGGCCAAGCCCTTTCTTCAGGGCACCTAATCTCATTCATGAGGGCTCAGCCACTTCCCAAAGGCCCCACCTCCCCGGACGGGTGCACTGGGGCATAAGGTTCAACATGAATTTTGGAGGAGATCAAAACGCTGAAACCACAGCAAATCTTTGCACAGAACACCAACCTACCACACAGGTGACAGCAAGGCTGACTCAGGCTGTGGGGGCTGAGGCCCAGCACCCTGCTCGTCGGCTGTCCGAGTGGACATCTCCGCTTGCAGTCCCGATACCATGTTGGTTTAAGACTGAACTCTTTTCCAAGAAAGATTTATGTTATTCATTTGAAAGGCAAAGTGACAGAGAGAGAGAGACATATACACACATAGAGCAGAGAGAGTGAGCAACAGAGAGAGAGAGGAAGAGGGAGAGGGAGAGAGAGAGGGGGAGGGAAAGAGAGGGAAAGGGAGAGGGAGAGAGGGAGAGAGAGAGGCATCTTCCACCCACTGGTTCACTTCCAAATGGTCGCAAGGATCAGGGCTGGGCCAGGCTGAAGCCAGGAGCCAGGAACTCCATCCAGGTCTCCCACATGGGTGGCAGGGGTCCAAGCTCTTGGACCATCTTCTGCTGGGTTCTCAGGCACATTAGCAGGAAGCTGGATTGCAAGCAGAGCAGCAGACTTGTACCAGTACTCAGATACAGGACACCAGCACTGCAGGGCACGGCTTAATCTGCTGCATCACAACGCCAGCCCCAAACCTCAACTCAAGGAACTGCTGAACCAGCCAATCAGGAGCCAGAGAGCCACCCTTCTCACCATCTTCTCCCTCTTCCTTTATGAGCAGGCCCTCTAGATTTTGCCCTCTGCCTCTCTCTCGAAGTAGCCTCTTGCTTCTCTTTAGTATTGCCAGCATCTGACCCTCAGGAGCAAGCTCTTCAAGTCTCTTGAACATGGGTGCAGCTCCCAGCTTGTGCCCAGGCAGTCCAGCACCCACACAGCAGCTGCAGCGAGTGGACATGAAATTCCTAGTCAGAGATGAGGACCACCGTGACGTGGGTACGTCTTGTACTGAAGTGGTACGGACGTTTAACCACCCCTGCACCAAACACGGCCAGTGTTTCATCAAAAAACAATCTTTATGGCACTGAGTAGACCACCCCCAAAAAAGTAAGCTAAGGGTCAAAAGCATTAGGTGCTGGTTGCTCTATTTGCTTGTGACCACCGAGTTTCCCCAGCAGTAGAAGTTAATAGAATTCACTCCTCCTCTATTGGCTGCAGTAATGATGGGAATAACTTACATAAAATATTCAGAATTAATTACAAGGAACATATATATCCAAAGCACTTCCATGTTTCAGTGACATGCAATAACAAATCTGGATATGTGGACATCTGGTTGACACCGGGACATTCTAAGACCTAAAACAAATTGGATGTTGTAACTAAATACCTGTCTCTCTCTTTTACTTGTGTACAGGACAAGATCCCTCTCAGAATCTGTCTATATTTATACACAGAGTTGGCCCCACAGTCACATAAATCATGGGAAAATTTGGAGCAGATGTTGGGTTGCTGCGATCCTCCTGTTGGGGCTGCATTTTAATGGAAAGACGACACAGAGCAGACTTGCCACATGCTTTGCAGATAGAGTAATAGAGCTACTCGAGAGGCACGGTAACAGTCTCAGTACACTGGTTCTTAATCAACAAACGTGACTGCTTTATTGTCTGGCCTTGAATGAGTCAGACCTGGGAGCGTACAGGCATTTCCGGGCAGGAGGGGAGTGGGCCACAGGGGTGGGGTGGGGGTAGTTGGGGGAGCACCTCGTCTGTCAGGGTGGTCCTGAGCACTTTGTCCTCTTGCCGGTAACAGAGATCTTGTCCAGGGCCTTTCCCTGTGGCCTCCCATGGGCTGGCAACCTCTGAAACGTTTGTTCCAGAAGGAATGGGTAAGTGTGAGCTCAACCTGAAATTCCACCAATTACAGAAAGCAGCTCTTTGGCAGGGAACGTGCAGGCAAAGTGTTTGAAATCCTCTGTTCCACTGATGTTTACTCCTTCGTCTGAAGTCATTGTTTGGACCTTGGCTGCAAGAATTTCGCAGGCATGAGTTTAAGGGAGGAAGAATGTCCTGGTGCATGCCTGGGCCTCTGAGCTCAAGCAGCCTGTGTGCCGCCACCGTGGCCTCTGGCTCCCTCCTTCCATGTTTCCGAGGGGAACATCACGGAGCCACGGTCCAGAGTTCGTTCTTTTTTCTTCTTCTTTTTTTTTTTTTTCCTTGTTTTTGGCGATTTGGAAAATGAAGAAGTGAAGCTGCAACATTCCACGTGGGAGGTCGGGTGGATACATGGATCAGAAGGTGCCTTAACCCGAACAGGGACTCTGTTAGAGCAAGGTTGTTTAACTGCGATTTCCCAGCAGGCCGGGTGTTCTGAGTCATGGAAAATGCCTCCGCAGGGGAAGCCTGACTGTGGCTTTGAAGAGAGCTGGGTGGGCAGATGGAAGAGGGACTGTGCCAGGCGTCCCCTGAGTGCAGAACCAGCCTCTCTTCCCGCATAGGGCACCTGCGGGCAGAAGGCCCCTTGGTCAGTCTCTTCCAGAGATGGAGGCAGCCACGGACCCAGCCCCTGGCTTGGGCCACCTCAGAGCTGCCTGGGTTCAGGCTGGCAGAGTGAACGACAAAGAGAATGACTTCAGCGCCTTAAATCTTAAATTACATTAATCTTAAATTACATTATCGCAGAGCTTAGCATATTGCGTAGTACTTAGTAAGCGTTCAGCGAATTACCTCAACTGGAAAATGGGAGCTTTTTATGTTTTTATAATATTTCTAATTTAAATGTGCCAGCCACAAACCAGGATATGGTCTAACTCAGGCTGGCAGGAAAGTCCTCCCATGATGGACCACCTGCAATGGGCAAAGGTAGCACACTGCTGCTGTAGCACCCAGATCCTGACAGATCACTCACTGAATCCACTGACTAGAGGCTGGCTGATCTAGAGATAAATAATTTTAAAAAATTCTTTCTCTTTACAAGGCAGATATCTGTCTGTCTGTCTATCTGTCTTCCATCTACTGGTTCACTTCCCAAAAGCCTGCAACTTCTAGGTCTTGGTCAGGCAGCTATTCAAGTCCTTGAGCCATCATCTGCTGCCTCCCAGGGTGCTCAGCAGCAGGAAGCTAGATTGGAAGCAGAGCTGGGACTTGAACTCACTCACTAGAGGATGCATCCAAGAGGCTTTGTAACTGCTGCACCAAAAGCTCAACACCAGTTTTCTACTGGCAAATGTTTATTTATTTAGCAGAAAGAGGGAGAAGTACACAAATACTCACAAACACACAGAGAAACAATGAGAGAGAGAGAGAGAGAGAAACTTCTACCCACTAGTTCACTACCTGAATACTGACAGTGGCCTTGGCAAAGTTGGAGTGTCAGTGCCAGAGCTAGTGTACTCTGCCCTGGGAGCCAGGCGCTCAGTTCACGATCCAGGTCTCCTGTGTGGTGGCAGGAACTCAGTTCTCTGTGTCATCACTGCTGCCTCCCGGGATCTGCGCTAGCCAGAAGCTGGAGGCAGGAGCCAGAGCCAAGAATTCAAACAAGATCCTCTGATGGAGGAGGCAGGCACCTTAACTGTGACAGTAAATTCTTGCCCTTTTTGAAAGGCAGAGAGACAGAGAGAGACAGAGACAGAGAGAGAGACAGAGACGGAGAGAGGAGGGGAGGAGAAAGAAAGGGAGGGAGGAAGGGAGGGAGGGGGGAGAGAGAGAGAGAGAGAGAGAGAGAGAGAGAGAGAGAGAGAGAGAGAATCTTTTATCTAAATGCTTATAGTAGATGGAACTGGGCCAGGCTGAAGCCAGGACCCTGGAACTTCATCTGGGTCTCCCATGTGGGTGGCAGGGACCCAAGGGCACCATATTCTGCTGCCTCCCAGAGTGTGCAGGAAACTGAGTGGCAAGTGAAGTGGGGACTTCAACCTAGGCACTCCATGATGGGATGCTTGCTGCCCCACGGCACTAAACACCTGCCTCTCACCCTCTACTCTTAGGAAGGCCCCAAACTTAGATCTTCTTTGATGTCTTTATAGCTCTGCAAGGTATAGCCCCTACGTGGACAAGTTTGGAACAAGCTGAAGGTCAAGTCCCAGAGAACCCATACATCAACACTTAGATTATTTAGATCTATTTTATGTTCAAAAGTAGAATTTACATCAATTTTAGAACTAGTATGAAAACCAGTTGCTATGGCCTGAGTGTGCACACCCACAGCCCATATGCTGAACCTATAAGCCCCAAAGTGATGGTAACGAGAAGCAGGGCCTTGGTGCAGTGATTAGGGCATGCAGGTGGGGCACTGATGAGGGGGAAGAGGCCCTTTGTCAGGTGAGGATGCAGCCAGACTCCGCACTGCACAACCAGAGAGCACGCCCTGGCCAGCACTCTCACCACGGACCTCCCAGCCTGCAGAACCGTGGGAAATTCCTGAGAATTCTGGAGGAACACAGACATGCAGACCATAGCAACTGGCTCTGAGACTGATTTACATACACATAAAATATATGTGGACAAACAAGGTGTTGATACACGGGTTCTTTGGGACTAGGACTTTGGCTTGCTCCAAACTTGCTTATAAAACACCAGTTTATGGTATTCTGTCATAGAAGTCTGAATGGACTAAAACACTAGTTTTTTCATTTTCCACCAGAAAACTGTAACATGTTATTGCTTTTACTCTTTTATCTGGGACCCAACTAATTAATTTGTATTCATTTGAAAGGTAGAGAGTCAGGGACACACACATACACACAGAGAGGCTGATTTTCCACCTGGTGGTTTGCTCCCCAAATACCCCCAACAGCTGGGGCTGCACCAGCCCAAAGCCATGAGCTGGGAATTCAGTCCAGGTCTTCCTCAAGGGTAGCAGGGACCCAAACAGTTGCCCAACCACCTGCTGGCCTCCTGCATTAGCAGGAAGCTGGCACTGAGAGCAGAACGGAATCTTCAGTGCGTGTAACCTGATACGGGATGCAGGCATGCCAAGCGTGTCTTAACTGCTAGGCCAAATGCCTGCCCGCCTTGGGACAGGTCTAGACAACGTCAACTCTAGGTAATTCCTAATGCACCAAGGGATCCAGAGACACCTACTGCTGGTGTGCTGGGGACGTCAGTGAACACCAAGAGAGCCGCATCACCGGTGAGTGGCAGCCAAGGACTTCACTGTTTAGGGTCCTAGTCACGTTAGGAAAGCTCATAGATGTTTCTGTATTAAAGTCTTGCAGAACTTGCAAGAAAAACAACAACAGAGACCAAGTATCGGGTGAATGAGGCAGGAGCACAGGGCTCCTGGCTGCAGAGCAGACCGGCAGACTTGACCTAAATGGAATGTGAAGCTGCTGCCGTGAGTTAGGGACGCACCCAACATTACATGGCAGTGTGGCAGTCACCCACGGCCCGAGAACGCCCGCCCACTGCTGCTGGAGAGCTCTAGCGCAAAGTATCTGAGCAGTACTTCTGCCTTGCAGTCAAAAGGTGGAAACCACCAGTTTAGATCCTGGACCTGCCACAGTGTACCTCTAGGTGCTGTTTTGATGATGTCAGCACAGATTCTCGTCCTGTGTTTGCTAAACAGGGGAGCATTGCCATGGATACTTTCCATGGCCCCATCACTTCCCTTCCACATTCTGGCACTTTCCTTCAAAGCTACCACATATGATACCAATTGAACACATTAGCATGTCATTTGTTCTCAGTGTGGATGGGAAATTCAGGGGAAAATCTGTTAGGAAAATACCAGGGAGAAAGAGCACACATAGAGTGGAGGGTGTGGGCCGGCTGGAGACACGCACTTGACTTAGACACATGTTGGGGGTGACTTCGCCCCTTCCGAGCTCATGCAGCCTCCGTGTGGAGCTGCATCAACTGTCCACTCCTCTCCATCTCTGCCACCACACCCTGAACTCTTGCAGCCCCTCCCCATCCCTGTCCGCTGTTGTCACCCAGATACGACCACAGCTCTACTCTGCGGGGCCGCCTTCAGCGGTTTCCCACTGTATTCTAAGACAGCACCACCGTCCCTCATGTGGCTCAGGGGGTCCTATGCTGAGGGCTGCTCTGCTGCTCCCCACACGGCCCACACCTCATTTCCTCCTGTCTTCCTCCTACAGGACACATCGGCTGCATTCACATGGGACCAGGGCACCTGCCATGTCTGGGCCTGGACTGCCTGACTCCCCTCCCCTTCGGCGCTGCCCCAGCACCAGCCCTGTCCACCCTCCTGTCCTCCTTTCAGATATGGGCCCAGGCGTCACTTTCTCTAAGCCACTTGCTCCACCCCTTGCTCTAGGCAGGACCCTTTGTCATATCCTATAATAGAACCATGTCCCTTTAAAACCTTATTCATTTATTTTTCCTTTGTTTAGTTAGTTATTTGAGACAGAGAGGGAGAGAGAGATAGATAGATAGATCACTCATCTGCTGGTTCACTCCCAACTGTGTCCCACAGCCAGGGCTAAGAAGCTGGGGACTCAATTTGAGTCTCCCACTTGGGCGACAGGGACCCGAGTGCTTGAGCCAGCACCTGCTGCCTCCCAGGGTGTGCGTTAGCAGGCAGCTGGAGTCAGGAGTGGAGCCAGGACTCGCAGCCAGACACACTGAAACAGGATGCGAGCATCCCAAGCAGTGTCTTTTGCTCCATGTCACTGCCCAGGTCTGTCACAAGATATGACACAGATAAGGACGCATGGGCGCTGGCTCTTCCTGGGAACAGAAGCTCCCAAGGGAAGGCACTGCTTCTGACTGTTTTATCCTCAGTTCCTAGCACATAACAAGTGCTTCACGAGTCTCTGTATTACCTCAACGTACCCCGACTAACCGCTCCTTCCACACCACGGCCAGCAGAGGAGAGGAGCTGGCCCTGTGGCTGTCTCACTCCCAAAGGGCAGACTTGGTCAAAACCAGAGCCAACAGTCCACACCAACTGGACAGTCAGATATGTCCGAATCATTACAGTCCAATTATCCTGCACTGCCCCTCTTCAACAATCCACAGTCCCAGTAAGGGACACTGGGACAATGCAGACCCCATTAAAAATGGGGAGAGACCTCAGGCTTGGAGCCACGTGGATGGTGAACAACCCTCACTGCCACTGCCACACAAGACAGAGTCCCAGAAGGCCTCACATCAGCACAGTGGAGAAGCAACCATTTCTGTACGAGGGCCGGAGACGGCGAGTGTGGTTCACTTCACCCACTCTTTCGTGGAGCATTTGGGGAAGTGGGGGTGAGTCACAGGAACCTCTCTTGATGAACTGCTTTGGAAACTTGCAGATGCACAGTGAGTTGCCCAAGTTCTCAGAGCCAGTCAGCAGCAGAACCAAACCAAAAACATGCTGCACTGACAGCCACTTTGGGGTTCTTCTGCCCGGAGCTTCATGAGACGTGGTCCAGGGGCGCCTGCGAGGAGTTTGTGGAACTTGGAGTACTCAGACTCAAAGCTTCTGGGGCTGAGACCCAGGCGCATGCGTATTCAACCACCAGGCGAGGATTCTCGTGTCCACTAGCGCTTGAGAACCATGTAGCTGGACCTGAAGGCCTGCCTTGCAGGTGCACATCTTTCCCATTTTATTCTCAAATAAAGTGAACCAGTGCATGGGAATCTTTGCTGTTGTTTTTTTCTCTGCCTCTCAAAGAGTAAATACATTTATTTTTTATTTTTTTAAGATTTATTTATTTGAAAGGCAGAGTTATACAGAGAGGAGAGGAGACAGAGATAAATCTTCTATCTGCTGGCTCACTCTCCAAGTGGTAGCAATCATTGGCACTGGGCCAGCCCAAAGCCAGGAGTCAAGAGCTTCCTCTGGGTCCCACAAGGGTGCAGGGGCCCAAGCACTTGGGCCACCTCCCACTGCCTTCCCAGGAGCATTAGCAAGGAGCTGGACTGGAAGTGGAGCACTTGGGTCTTCAACTGGCACCCATATGGGATGGGATGCTGGTGTCACACAGGTAGAAGCTTAACCCACTTTGCCACAGCACCAGCCCCTAAATAAATAAATTTAAAAGTAGCCACCAAGTCAGACAACTTGAGAGAAAAATAAGAAAACCAACAGAGAATAAACAGACTCACAATGGTTAAGTTATTTCACAGACCTTAAAGTAATGTGCTGGTCACATTCAAGGAGCTAAAGACAAGCTCACTAACATGCATCCAAAGACTTCAAGTTATAAAAGCGAAGCAAATAGCAAGTTTGGAAATGAAAAATACAGTGACTGAAATGAAGACCTCAGTGGCTCAGTCTGACAGGAGATGAGGTGGAAATTGATGGGCACTCGCCACGGGCTCGGGAAGGCTTGTGAGAGCAAGGAGAGGAGACAGTGTTGCAGGCATCCAGCTGTGCAGGACCCCCCTTGCCCCTAGGGGAGGCGTCTGTGTGCTTTCAGTCCCCCACTGACGCCACAGCAAGGAGTGCCTGGGCTTAGTCTCAGCGGCTCCCAGTTTGGGGTAGACTGGGGAGAAGGGAAGGTGAGACTCCTCAGTACATACACCTACTCAGGTAATGTGAAAGCGACACACATCCTGCGGACCTGATGAAAACACAATTCCACCTCTCTCACGCACACAGGGACATCAGGTCAATGCCAAGGAAAGGTGAGTCGGAATGGGGTTAATGATAATATATCTGTACTACCTTTGCGACTTCTCTGTCAGTCTAAAGCTATTCTGAAATTGAAAATTTATTTTTAAAATGTTCCAAGGTTACTTCAGCACTGCTGGTCCAGATCACACAAGATTCTAACCAATATTCGAAGCCCGAGCTGCTCTCCCAGAAAGCCTGATTTATATAAGTAATACATTTTGGGCCGGCACTGTGGCGTAGTGGGTAAAGCTGCTGCCTAAAGTGCTGGCATCCCACACGGGTGCCGGTTCAAGTCCTGGCTGCTCCACTTCTGATCCAGCTTCATGCTATGGCTTGGGAAAGCAGAAGATGGCCCAAGTCCTTGGGCCCCTGCACCCACGTAGGAGACCTGGAAGAGGCTCCTGGCTCCTGACTTTGGATTGGCACAGCTCTGGCCATTGCAGCCATCTGTGGAGAGAACCAGCGGATGGAAGACCTACACTTATATCTCTCTCTCTCTCTCTGCTTCTGCCTCTCTGTAACTCTTTCAAATAAAATAATTAAATCTTTAAAAAAAGAGAGAGAGAAAAAAATAAGTAGCACATCTTTTTACATCCTCTTGGTGCTTGTGTAGGGGACTGCCAGTGTCAACATTTGAATGAAGTTTTGGGTAGGGTCTCATCCTGATTCTTTGGGGTTGTTGAATCTGTCTACACATTCTATTTTTTTTTTTTTTTTTGACAGGCAGAGTTAGACAGTGAGAGAGAGACAGAGAGACAGAGAGGAAGATCTTCCTTCCGTTGGTTCATCCCCCAAATGGCCGCTATGGACTGTGCTGCGCTGATCCGAAGCCAGGAGCCAGGTGCCTCTCCTGGTCTCCCATGCGGGTACAGGGCCCAAGCACTTGGGCCATCCTCCACTGCCCTCCTAGGCCACAGCAGAGAGCTGGACTGGAAGAGGAGCAACTGGGACAGAATCGGCGCCCCAACTGGGACTAGAACCTGGAGTGCCTGCGCGGTAGGCAGAGGATTAGCCTAGTGAGCCGCGGTGCCGGCCTACACATTCTATTAAAACACCAAAGTTGTGAGACTCGATTGAGAAATGTAAATCCCAAATACATCATATTTATAATACATCTAAAACATGGAAATACAGAAAGGTTGGAAGTGAAAGACTGAAAAAGTAACATGAAAAATTCTAAGTATATTTGCTTTCTGCTATATTAAAATCCAGAGACAAAGTTACTTTTAAAGCAGAGTATATTATCAGGGATAAATAGTAACACTTAAAAAATTTCAATTCAGAGAATGCTACAGCTATTCTAAAATTGTGTGCAACTAATATGAGCCTCAAAAATCTTAATGCATGAATGAAGTCTCCAACACCAAGAGAGACAGAAATGTGTGATCAGAGTGGGAGATTATTACACAACCATTTCAACAACTGGCAGAACAAACAAAAAGCCAGTAGCCATGTAAGAAACATAAACAACATGATTAGCAAATTGACAGAGGGACAAATATTCTACATTAAATCCTCAAATGGAAAATTTAGAAGGCTCCAACAACTGCTAGGTACACAGAGCTTTCTCCTCTGACGCATCTGAGAGCTGTCCATTTGTATTTTATGCACTTTGCTGTTCTGTGCTGGTTCCCACGGTGGTCTGGAAATTCCCTGTCTAGGACTGATAAGGCCGTCCACGGTGTCAGGGACACAGGCTCTCGCTGCCTCACTGTTCCAAGACATCTGTCTTCCATTTTTGCAAAATGGCTGCGCAAACTCCTGGCCATTAAAATACATCCCAAGGAGAGAGAAGAAAGGAAGAGGGATTCACAACCCCTCTTTAAAAACACATTCTGGAATTTGCAAGCACTATTTCTGCGTACATCCCACTGGCTAGAACTTAGCTTTTTTTTTTTTTTCTTTTCCACATCCAGCACCACAGAAGGCTGGAAATGGCATCTTTGTTTTAGCTGGCCATGGACTCAACAAAAATAAAGGGTGGAGGAGCCTTGTTGCAACACAGGGGTAAAAAAAATATGATATCTAGATACTGAAATAGAGATTTTGATTTTATCTTACCCAATGAACATTATCCCCTAGCCTCAGCCTATTAACAACTGAAAAAAAAAAAAAAAAAAAAAGAAACAAGCTTTCTTCCCTAGAACTCCCATTTACCTATACAAATGCTCCTCTCTTTCCTGTGGGTTGTCTCCATAAACACAATACAGGCTGAAAATATGGTGCATGGAAAATGCACTTACTACACGTAACCAACCAAGCATCATCGTGTGGCCAAGCTACCTTCAGCACACTCTGAACTTCACTAGCCTACAGTCCGGCAAAATCACCTAACACAAAGTCTATTTTATACTAAAGGCTGAATACCTTAGGCAATTTATCTGATACAGTGTGATGAAGTGTACCATACTAGTCGTTGGTGCTTGTGGTGGTGTGGTACGCTAGGAGCTCCAGCTCACGGCTGCTGCCCAGCACCACGAGAGAATATAATCGTTCACCATACTACTGGCCCAGGAAGAGATCACACCTGAAGTCTGTACAGTTTCTACCAAAACCATATGACTTCTGCTCCATTGGAAAATGGAAACATCATCACGCTGAACCAGTGTAAGCCAGGGACTGTCTAGTTACTTGCTGTGGCTATGAGATGGGATTGGACAGGCCAGGCTAGCAAGTGGACACTGCATCCACACGTAGGTGTAATGAGCAGCCGGCAACGGTCTTGCTTTTTAAGTTAAAATGAGTGGATGGCATGGAAACTGAAGTCATTAATAAATAAGCCACTATTTCACGTAGGATGTCCAAGTCTAAATCAAATGCAACTGTTGAAAGGCCAGATGTTATTCCCATTGCTACATTTCAGTGTTTTCCTGGAAGTGATCTCATCCCGATGGTAACGCTGTTGTCCAACTGTGCATGCTATTTATAGCCAGAACCTCGGCCTTCAGGTTTAAAGCGCATCAAATGCAAACAGCTATTGCTTTGAATGCTGAGCCTGCCACAGGGAACTCAGGCAGAATATTCCCACTGGGACGCACTGATTATGATGGCTGCCGAGACAGAAGGAACACGTGCAAGCGGCAAGCACGTGGCTGAGTCATTACGGAGCACGGGGCCCTGGGAGACACCTTCACATCAACCAGCACGGGGACCGAACCGAACGGGACACCACAGAAAACCAAGTGCGATGAATTATCTCCTGCAGATTAAAAAGTGTCTGATCCTAAACGTTAAAGGGATGTTTGGCCAGAGCCACAGGCAGAGTGCCGATCCTGAGAAGAGAAACAAAGACTGTTAGAAAGAAATGTGGTGATGCCTTTCATCTGGAATCTTTTCTTATTTTTGTTTTCAACTTTTTAAGTGAGGGGGTAAAGAGAGGCATCACAGGAAAATAAGCTGTTTTTGAAGCATTTCAGACAATTTTTTTAATGTAGAATTAAATTACTTCGTGCTTTCATCTCACAAAGACATTATATGTATGAAGAGATGAAAACAATACATACACTATCTAAAACAATGGTTGACTTATTTACTTATTTATTTTGGTTTATCTACTTGAGAGGAAGAGATAGAGAATTGCCCCCAGATGTATGCAACGGTCAGAACTGGGATGGCCTGAAGCCAGGAACTCAATCCACATCTTCCACGTGGTTGGAGACCCAATTACTTAAGCCGTCACCTGTTGGCCCCCAGGGTGCACATTAAGCAGGAAGCTGGAATTGGGAGCTGAAGTGAGCATTAACCCAGGTACTCCAAGAAAGCATGCAGGCACTTTACCAGCTGGGCCAAACGTCCACCTCTACACCCACTTTTAAAAGTTCATTCAGACCAAAAATGTGAGCTAGAACACTGAGGCGGTTGCCACGTTAAATATCAACATGAAGGCAATGAATGCCCAAGACCAGGAAAAATGACAGTGGACATTTCTGGCTGCTTGCCTGGGGCTTCTATCTCTTGTGCCAAGTGGCTTCTATCTCACTGAAGAGAAGACGGTTCTACTGCTCTCCCCAGTTTCAGCCTCAGGGAGGGTCTGCCACTTGCCCAAAGCCACGTGGCTGTTGAGAAGCGGAGTTGGACTTGAGTCCAGATCTGCTGGCTCCAGACCACGTCTTTGGAGTGGGGGATGGCACCGCCTGGGATAAAGGAGACATCGCGTGCTAGGGGCACTTAGCTCAGTGCTTGGCACACAGTGAGCGGCTACTAAGGCAAAGTGAAGGCCGTCTGTCTCCACAAGGACCAAAGCGAGCTGCCAGTCAACGTTCTTTCCACATCACTGAAGGCTCGCAGGACAGTCAAGAGCACAGAAGGTGAGGGCGAGCAGGCGACCAAGGGTCCCGCTGGGGACCTGTCTCTGCCTCCGTCACACAGGCATGGGATGGCTTGGCACCAGTCCCCGTCTCCTCGGGATTCCACCTTCGTCTGTGAGAGCGGAAGGTTGGGCTCCAACCATTCCCAAGCTTTTCCTCTTCTCTGAATTTCTACAGCTGAAGTCATTTCTAAGAACTGGCCTGTGAACATCAGTCCAGGAGTCCAGGGAGCCGACACTGCCTTCAACGTGCAGACAGAGATTAACTGCCCTACTCAGACGACAGCATCGCTCTATAAGCATCAGCATTGTCCACGGAGGATGAAGTCTGTTGCAACGGCAACAGACAGTAGTGGCAGAACTGCAGACTTGCGGTGTGGCCATGACTCAACCCCAGAGGGCCACGGCAGACCTTTAGAATAACAGCTGATGAAATCGAATTATTCCAACGACTTTCACAATTCTGGACCATTCCAGACCTTAATGCGTCAATCAGGACGGGAAGGGCACGCAGGCTGCTACGAAGCACACAGCCCGACCCTCTGCCGTCTGCTCTGCGGCGCCCACTCCTGGAAGGCCACAATGTGGCCATGCCGGCTGGCGCGTGCTTGATTTCCTCAAGTCCACCCACGCATCTTGTGCACTGGGAATTGTTTTGTCCAAGGCCACCAGCCTGAGGCACAGTTGACCTCCTGGCAGCCATTCTGGTTCACAAAAACAAGTTATCTTCTGTACAATACATTATTATTCTTCATAACCTATCACTTATGAATGTGTTTCAAGATTCCAGTCATCATAGTAAAAAAAAGCGCAAACTTACCCAGGAAATGTGAAACGTCTGGAGAAAGCCTGGATCCTTTCAGTGCTGCCACAACTTAGAAACTGCAAATAAGTGCCTGGGATCCCGTCTTCCATGAGTATTTTACTGGAATCAAATAATATTGTAAACATTAGGCAAATAATATTGGAAATTAGCATTACTTGATAGATGTTTTGGGATATTTTGGGACACATCACAAACTGAAATATTAAAAATCTGACAAAATTTACCAGTCTCAAACTAAGCATATGATATTTATTATTTATTTTTATTGGATAAATTGATTACATAATCAACTAATGCATTTAAAAAATTTTAGCATGTTTGTGTTCACACAGTGTTTGGCCATGTCAGGGAAATGAAAGCATTGTACAACCCAGTTCTCATCCTCAGAGAGCTGGAATAAGGAAGTGAGTCTATGCAAAGGATACAATATAGGACTGTAATTTTAAACTAATCTACGCGCCCCAGAAGACAGGTCTGAGAGAAAGGGCTCTGACACATCTACAAACAGTTGGGTGAGCTCCACAGAGCAGGCAGGACTTGCGCCCAAGCTACAAGGAGAGGAAGAGCACTTGAGGAAAAGGAGGAAGAGAGAGGCCGGGGTGGTACACGCTGACAGTGGACACAGAGAGGTTCCCCGGGGAGCCAGACGGAGGCCGCTCACTGCAGCCCTGCCACTCTCAGGACCACCGTGGCTTCCGACGCCCATCCCAGCTTCCAGCTGGCTTCTTTCTTGCCTCTCCATCCCGCCTAGAACTCAAGGTCCAGCTTGTTGATCCAGGACCTTGCTCCCTCCCTCTGCTCCCCACTCTCGGGCAGACAATGTCCCAGAGCCTGGCTTCCCTAGACCCAGCTGCTCAGTTACCAGCTGCGCTGGGCAGCCTGCAAACCACGTATAATCCCACCCATCATGGTCTCTACTCATCTTGAAAGATGGGGCTGTTCTACAAGAGCCCCCCAACATGCCTCAACTCCACTTTACTTATTTTTAAATTCCTATGACTTTATTACTGGAAAGAGAGTTCTCCTTCACTGGTTCAATCCTCAAATGCCCACAACAGCTGGGGCTAGGCCAGGTCAAAGCTGGAAACCAGGAATTCAATCTATGTCTCCCAGGTGCTCGGCAGGAACTCCACTACTGCAGTCGCCACCTGCTGCCTCCCAGGGTACCCATTAGTGGGCGGCTGCAATCCAAAGTGGTGCCAGGACTCACACCCAGGCACTCCGAGATGTGGGTGTCCCAGGGGGCATTAGCCACTACAACAAATATGTCCCTCCCCTCCCCCCGACTTACAAATGCTTTCTAATTGTCACTGATTCTTCATCTGTGTCCCAGACTGCCTCACCTTGTCACGTGACTTGCACAGGAACGGCTCCGTTGCCTAACATCACTCTCTCACCTGCAGTCTCTCAAAGACGCGCTAGCTCTGCTTTTGGGTGTCTGTGACTTATACACTGTGAAACACATCAGGGGAAAACAAAAATCTCTGCCACAGACTCAGACCTGGCAGGCCTGTGACGCCAGAGACTGGATCAGAAGTCACCCCAGGGAGGCTGTCCTTGAGATAGGAGAATGGCTGGAGGTGAGAGCTTCCCAGGCGCCACGGTCAGAGTCTCACTTTCACTTGTCTGAGCTTCAGTTTGGGCAGAAACAAGGAACAGGCACAAATGAGGTAGTAAATGCAGAAACAGAAAGAGGCTATGTTCCCTTTAAAAGAACACAGCGAGGGATGAATTCCCTCAAGCTGTTATGTATAATGCTTCGACCTTTGACAAAGCCAAATTTTCAACCTTTTTGTATAAGTTTTTGGAAAGAAAGAGTTTTTGGGTAAAAAAAAAATTCCAAAATATTTAATATTGATCAACCAAAGCATAAGTCACTTAATATGTGGATTTGGTTTCAAACGCCCATGGGTGAGAAACCCTCTTCCAACTAAGACTGCTCTTAAATGATGTTGGAACAGCCTCTGCTATTTGTTATGGAAACTGCGGGGCTTCGGGCTACCCTGAGTCTATCTTCCCTTGCGGGATCCTCCCTGCTTGCTGTGGCACATACTCTACTTGCCCTTTGCTCTTCTCGGATTGCCGTTCTGTGCTGCATGGTTCTGTGCTGGCAAAATACAAGAAGACGCCCAGAACACCTACAAAACGCAGAGTACGATGAATCTGGGAATGAGGGGTGCTTCCCTGGTGCAAACAGTTCTACTATAGCTTATTTCTCTCCTAATTCCTCAGCAAATGATTTAAATGGAACAAATCATAAGAGATTTTTTTCAATGAGACTGCAAGTAGGTCTGTAAAGTTGCCATAAATTAAATAACAGAGTGAGGTTTCTTAAAGCTCTGTGAAGCTATCCCCACAGCCCCAGGCTCCCAGAGTGTGCCAAGCTCTGCTTCTGTTCCACTCCACCCCGTGAAGTCCAAGGACAGAGTTAAAGGCTTCCTCCTGAAACACAGGGACTAGTGTGGTACAGTGGTTCACTTTATGTCTCCACCTGGTTAGGCCACGAGACCTATATCTGGTCAAACACCAGTCTCAGTGTCACTGTGAAGATATTTCTTTATGGACGAAGTCAACATTTAAGTCAGTAGATAGTGAGTAAAACTGATGACTCTCTCTGCATGGGTGGGCCTCGCCCAATCAGCTGACAGCCTTAAAAGAAAAATGATGGGAGGCTTCTGAGAGAGGGAATTCTGCTTCTGAACTGGCTTTGCACTTCAAGACGTGCCATCAACTCTTCCCTGGGTCTCCAGGTTGCCAACCTGTCCTGTAGATTAGTCACACGAGCCAATTCCTTAAAATAAATCCATCTCTCTCTGCCTCTCTCATCTATGTCATCTCTCATCTGTCATCTATCTCTATCCACCGATCATCCATCCATCCATCCATCCATCCACCCATCCATCCATCTACCTATCCATCCATCCATCCATCCATTCATCCATTCATCCATCTATCTACCCACCCATCTCCTATCAGGAGAACCCTAATACCAACGTTAATTTCACTGCAGAACCCTAATACTAGAGAGAAAACAACATCTCCAACAGAAAGGAAGTGTCTGAGTTTGGGATCACAGACAATGCTGCCAGGCCGGGACCGTCGTGTTTTTCCTGGAAACTTGTGTGTACCTTGTTGTGTGGCTAAGGTTCCATCCGGGCAGCATGCTGCACTCTGAAAGGCACACGGCCTTCATGTCCAGTGGGTCCGACCAAGCGTCTTTTGCTGATAGTTCCTGTTCAGCAATAACAGAAGGATTGTTTTATATCTCTGATATAGTTCCTCATAAAAATTCCAAAATAAACTTTGAAAACATGGCTCTCGCTCTTGCCCAGATGTTTTCAAACACCCGAGAATGACTTCCCTATCCTCTCTCACAGCGTCCAGCAGAAATACTGCTGGAGCAGTCCCAGGCCTCCCTAGAGCCGAATGAAATTCAAAAATTCCGTCTTTGTAGTTGGAAACAGGCCATCGGGGAGATGAGGTTTCTTTTCCAGTGCCCCCTGAAACGTCTCACAGGCTCAGCCAGCTACAGGACAACAAACGCTGCCGCGTCCGGCCTCACTCACCCCCCTCCCTTTCTGTTGACCCCCACAGGGTCTCAGCCTTGCCGAGCTTGCTAGTATCCCTGCTCACCTCCACGTTCTCACCAGGCAGAGCTCGGCGCCCTGCGTACTCCGCACATGGAGTGGAGGGTGGGGGAGTGGCTGAACAGTAGTACTGTAATCAATTTTGGAAGTCATTCCTGTTGGTAGTTTCTTTTTTTAAATAATTTTAGGAGGGATCAGTAGCAGGAAAGGCATTTAATCCCTGGGCTGACGAACATCATTTCTTCCATTGTCGCAGTTGAGTTATCACTGAGTTTCAATTCTCCAGCTGGTCGGATTCAAGCAGTACAATGGTGCCAAGAATGTGAGATGTAACTCTGGCAACACTCTGACCATGTCTGCGTGCAGTGTAACTTCAGGGTTCAAAGCACAGCCGGCCAAACATTACCCTTAACCGTGGCTTCGGTTAATCTGAGCATCCCCAGGTGGCCTCGGGCTGTTTGTTGGTCAAAGTACTAGCAGGTGGTGAAACCGGGTGAGGAACCATGCCCACTGCGAGTCTCTAAGTATGTGATAGTGCGAGGGTTGTTTACTCACTGAGGCTTGCTACACTCTGGAACCTCAGAATCAAACGGTCAGTTCCCATAAAAAACTCTCTGGCAGGATTTTAAAACCAAGTGACTCTCACTGGAAAAGATGGATTCAAATAACGAATGGGTGTAGGGTCTTCCTTGATTTCCTATGGGCACCCAATGGGATAAGGCCATCGTTTACGGGGAAAAGTTCACATGTAATCTAAATGTCACTGGCTAGAGTGACATCATTTTTCCTTTGTATAAATTATCATTAGTGTATATTTTTACATATAAAACATATATAATAACATATAACACATAAATATATAAAATACATGTAATTATACTAGTGTACATTTTTTATATTTGCTTTGTATAAATTATCACTGGCTAAATTATTAGCTAGTTTACAAGAGTTCTTGAGAGCAGCTTTAGACAAATATTAGAAGTTGAAGCTGTGCAGGTAGACACCGTAATTGAACAAGTGAGGAGTGGTAACCTCCTCATTTTGATCCTCTGCCTTTAGCACACACTAGACAGAGAGAGGGAGGGCACTGACTTCTACACACATACATGTGTACATGCTACACACACACTTACTATGGGGCGGTTCATGGACCTGACGGCAGGTGCTGCCGCATGGCTTCATGTAAACATGAGGACGGAGAGCGGAGAGGTTCACTGCTAGAAGGGAGGTGTACTTCAAGGTCCATACTGCAAGCTTACAGAATTATGTAGATTCTGTCTACAATTCAAAAGAGGTTAATATTTATTTTAATATAAAAGTAATGGTTATGGATGTCAGCAAAATAATAAAGAACTGAAAATTCTCTTCTTTTTGGGGCTGGCATTGTGGCATAGTAGGTAAAGTTGCCATCTGCGATGCTGGCATCCCATATGGGCGCAAGAACAAGTCCTCCACTACTGATCCAGCTCCCTTCTATCGTGCCTGGGAAAGCCATGGAAGATGACCCAAGTGCTTGGCCCTTGCCACCCACATGGGAGACCTGGATGAAGCTCCTGGCTCCTGGCTTCCATCTAGCCCAGCCCTAGCCATTGTGGCCAACTGTGGCATGAACAAGCATATGGAAGATCTTTCTTTCTGTGTGTCTCTCTCCCCCTCTCTATGTGTAATTCCACCTTTCAAATAAATAAAATAATTTTTTAAAAAAGTCTCCCCTTAAAGATCGTGAGAAGCTGGCAGAAATGATCAGAATATGCTCTTTCAGAACCCTGAAAAGAAACCAATCCTGGGGATATTTAGTCAAGAAAAGTGACAGAACCTTGGTAAGAACAGCAAGCGCTGTGACACTGACTCACTGTAATCCTATCCCATCCCACCAGCCCACAGCAGCGTGGCAGCAACTGGAAGGAGCTCTTTAAAATCTCATTCCAAAGGACTGGTGTTACTTGATCTTGTCTGGGGGTACCCAAGACTCCACTCAGAGGTAAGTGCAGCTGAACAGACTTGGAGCTTACCCAGTGCGAGCTCCACCCAGCCTTTGCCTGGGGGTGACTGTGGAAAATAATCACAGAGTTGGTTCATCTGGCACTGCCCGAGATGGTAGATGAAAGTTCAGATAAACAAGGGACCAATCAGAGGGCTAAAAAGGAAAAGCTTTCCGCAAGTTGTCCTTAGGGACTTTGCAAAGCTCCTTTATACGCCTGGGAATCTACAGAGAGAAAGATATGTACAGGGCTGTGTGATACCCAGAGCTATGCACCCAGAGCAGGAATTGAAGGCTTGGGCAGAGCTGTGAACTGCCTGGAAGCTTGCTGACCACAGGCCCTAGCACACAATGAATCTTCACAGCAAAGTCAGGGAGGTCTACTGATTTCAGATATTTAAGAAAATTTTTGCTTAATCATTAAATGGCCAAGCCTAAGCAGACACCTAATGACCACCCATGATGAAGAATATACAATTCTACAGGATTTGCTCAGAAAGGTTAAAAAAAAAAGAAAAAGAAAAATCGAAACCAATAACTACGGTAAAAACAGCAACACCACCAGATCCCAGCGAGCTGCAGAGAGCAGGAAGTCTGACTTCTGGAGTGTCAACATGATATTAAAATCCTGAGTTTTCAACAGAACCGTATGAGCCGTGCGGTTATCTAGCTCAGTGGCTAAGAGGCCCACATCCCACATCAGAGTACCTGTGTTTGCCTCCTGACCCCGACTCTGGACTCCAGCTTCCCACCAGTGCGTATCCTGGGAGATGGCAATGGTGGCTCATGCACTCGGTTCCGGCCACCACACGGGAAACTTGGATTGAGTCACTGGGCTCCTGGCTTTGGCCCAGCCCAGGATTAGCCACTGCTGAAATTTGGGGAGTGAACTAGCGGAGAGAAGTTCTCTCTTCCTCTCTTCCTTTCAAACAAATATTTTTTAATTTTAAAAAACTAACAGAGCATCCAAAAGGTAATCTATAAAGGTGAAATTGACAGCCCTTGTCTTGACTGTTAAGGAACAGTTTTTTGGTTTTCATACTACTGGTTGAACTTTTTACTTAGTATAGAGTTAATGATGTGTGTATAAAGTTAATTGAAAACAGATCTTGGTAAAAATAAGAATGGGAAATCGGAGAAGGAGGAGGAAGAAGGGTGGGAGTCTGGGTGAGAGGGCGGGAGGGTACAGGGGAAGAATCACTGTGTTCCTAAAGCTGTATTTACAAAATGCATGACGTTTGTATTCCTTAAATAAAAGGTTTCTGGAAAAAAAATGAACAAAGGGTCTAAGTATACATTTACTCAAAGAATATGAACAAATGGTCAACAAGCATATGAAAAGATGCTCAAAATAAGTAGTCATTAGAGGGGCCGGCGCTGTGGCATAGCAGGTAAAGCCACTGCCTGCAGTGCTGGCATCCCATATGGGCACTGTTCCTGTCCCGTCTGTTCCATTTCCAACCCAGCTCCCTACTAATATGCGTGGGAGAGCAGCAGCAGATGGTCCAAGCCCTTGGGTCCCTGCACCCACGTGGGAGACCTGGAAGAAGCTCCAGGCTCCTGGCTTGGGATCAGCACAGCTCCAGCCTTCGCAATCATTTGGGGAGCGAACCAGCAGATGAAAGACTTCTCTCTCTCTCTTTCTCTCTGCCTCTGGCTCTGCCTTTCTCAAACTCTTTCAAATAAAAAAATAAATCTTCTAAAAAATAAAGTAGCCATCAGAGAAGTTGGAATATTAGCCACAATGAGATGCCGTCTCATACCTGCACTGATTGCTGTAGTTAAAAACATAGGTAATAGGGGCCAGCGCTGTGGCTCACTTGGTTAATCCTCCACCTGCGGCACTGGCATCCCATATGGGCACCAGGTTCTAGCCCCAGTTGCTCCTCTTCCAGTCCAGCTCTCTGCTGTGGCCTGGGAGGGCAGTGGAGGATGGCCCAGGTGGTTGGTCCCCTGCACCCACATGGGAAACCAGGAGAAGCACCTGGCTCTTGGCTTCGAATCGGCGTAGCTCCGGCCGTAGCAGCCATTTGGGAAGTGAACCAATGGAAGGAAGATCTTTCTCTGTCTCTCTCTCTTTCACTGTCTATAACTCTACCTGTCAAATAAATTAAAAATAAAAACATAGATAATAACAAACGTGAAACTCTCAGACATGGCTGATGTGCCTGTAAACTGATGCGGCCACTTTTCGACAGTTTGTCAAAAAATTCAACACAGAGTTATAAACATGAACATTTCTAGCAGCATTATCCGTAACAGTAGAAAAGGTAGAGACAACTCAAATGTTCATCAACTGATGAACAGATAAACAAAATACAGTAGATCCATTCAATGTCATTATCTTGCTAACAGAAAGGAATAAACTGTAACATTGCAAATGCTCCTAGAAAAATTATGTAACTCAAAGAAGCCAGATACAAAAGGCCATTTATATGAAATGTCCAGAAATGGCAAATCCATAGGGGAAAAAAGGTAGATGAGCAGTTTCTAGGGGCTGAGGAAAGTGGAGAATGAGGAGTGACTGCTAGTATGTGTGCTTTTTCCTTTTGGAGTGATGAAAACATTCTGAAATTAGATAGTGTTAGCAGCTGCCAGACCTTGTTAATGAACTAAAAAAAAACCCAAAAAACAGTGAATCACACACTTTAAATATTATTCATTTATTTAAGAGAGAGAGCTCTCATTTTCTAGTTCATTCCCCAAATGCCCACAATGGCTAGGATGGCCAACGCCAGGAGCTAGGAACTCAATCCGGGTCTCCCGAATGGGTAGCAAGCTCCTGATCACGTATGCCATCACCTCTGCCTCCAAGGGTCTACACCAGAAGGAAACTCTAGTCAGGAGCTGGACCCACAGTGTGTGCTGAACCCAGCTACTCCAGTGGGGGTGAGGGTGTCCCAATTGCCAGTTTAACCACTAGGCCAAAAGTCTGCACCCACATACTTTTTTAAAAGGGTAAATTTTATGGTATGTGACCTAAGTCTCAATGTAAAAAAAAAAAAAAAAAGACTAAAATGTCTTAGAAGAACTAAAAAAAAAAAAAAACCAAAAAAAACCCTAAACTGCATATGTTTACTATATATAACAGTCTTTCCTTTTCCTCTTTTCCTATTCCTAACTAATCACCAACAACCTGAGTCACCATGTTTATCCTCTGGCTTCTTATATTACCTGGCCTATCTCCAGGCACCTGCAGTTGAAAACACATGGCCTGAGGGAGCCAAAAAGGAATCCAGGAGCCAGAGGTTTGTACATCTGTTTGGTGACACCTGGAAACGTTTTCTACTCCATTTTTTTGTGGGAAAGGAAGTAGAATTCAGACCTGGCCACAAAGCTGGTTGGAAAGCCCTTAAAATTCTTCACTGTTTGGCTTTAACTCCCATGGATTGCTAAGATTATAGAAGAATCATCTCCACTGAAAATCACATCTAGCTACCTGTCTATCCCTGTTGATCTCTATCTATCTATCTATCTATCTATCTATCTAATCAATTATCTGTCATCTATCTAGCTACCATCCATTATCTATCTATTGAACTATCATTTATCTATTTAGTTATCAGGTACCCATACATCTATTGGTGCACTGATTGATCTCTGTGTCCATTTATTTGATTCCAGGAACTTGATGAACTTGAATTGCTCTCTCTGTGCTGAATGTGGGAGATTTCATACACTGTGCAAAGCCCAGTCTCTGGAGTAAGGTAAATTATCTCCATCAGGGATGACAAGTATGTATGAATCTACATGCTAACTTCAATACACAATCAAGATGCTGAGGACCTGTCTACACTGTGACAGAATAACTCACTTCCCTGATTAGTAATGTCTGCTTTGGGTGCATGAAGGAAGATCATGACACCATGTTGTGTATTCACCACCCTGCTGTGGGTAACACTGCCTGGGAGACTGCTAGACAGAAATCCTCCTGGCAATATCCCTCCCACCTTGCAATACTGCGCGCAACAAGACACTGCACTGTGTGTATTCACATGTTTCAAAAAAGAGATGGGAGTTTTTTTTTTTTTCTTTTAGTCTAAGCTTATAACTTAATTTAAAGCAATCACACAAAATACCCTCCCCACTGTAAGGATCACAGTCTAACCCATCCATTATTCCATCGATACAATAAAAAAGGCAATGGCTTGGGGGAAAATGATCCTTTAGGTTCCTGTATTCTAAAATAAGACTACCGCTCCATAAAGGAGGAAACATAGCAAGTATTCTCTATGTTATTTTTGCAATCAGATCTGCCCCCTTGTATATTTCACCTCTCAAACAGCAATGACCAATCTTTCATTCTTATAATTAATTCTCTATTGGTAGAGAGGATACGTGTGTGTGTATGTGTGTGTGCATGTGAGAGACAGAGCAAGAGAGACAGAGAGACAGACACACAGAGAGAAAAAGAGTGAGCATGAGTGAGCAGGGGATTGGGCAGGCAGCATGGATGACTTTAATGCCTACTTAGCATCTTCAAATCAGAGATGGAAGTGGGGACCCATCATTCAGCAAGGCCCCCACTAGCCAAGAGTCCACTGAATGCTGCCTTCACTCTGGTCTGACCATGCAGACTTCAGCAGAGGGGGTTCTGGACTTCCATCAGGTTTCTGAATGCCAGGTTAATAAGTCACTGGCCTGACACAGCCTGGTCTTTCCAGGTAGGTCCTTTCCAGTTAAATACGGCAGGGGAGAGGGGGTGCTCAGAGGGTTGAGTTGGGTCACCCAGGCCGACAACCACATGCAAAGCACACTGGCCCTGCCCTTTCCCCAAAGGCTTCCAAACTGCAGATGGAACCAAAGGTCAAAGCTACTGCAGAAATGTCTCATTCTATACCCTCTCACCGGTTACTTCCCTATCTAAATAAAACCACAATGGTTTTATGTGACCTCAGCCAAAGGGAGGCTCTCAGGCATGCCAGGTGCTTTAATCCTTCTCTCACTTATTAGTCTAGCCTTTATCTTCCTATAATGCAATATCTAATAAAGCATGGATATTTCTGACAACAGAGACCAGTTAACAAGAAAAAGAGGAGAACATACATGCAAAATATTAATAGGGATTTGTTTTATTTATTTTTACATTCTGGGTAATTTTTGTAATATGAATGTGTTACTTATATAATCAGAACAATCAATATAGCTACTTTTTAAAAATCAACAGAGAAACTATTAGCAAAAAGCTAAGGGCTTATTAGAGAGAAATAATAGCATAGGAAAAACAATTGACAAGGAGTTGTGCCTGCAGAGGTATAAACATCTTCACACATTTATGCAAACACAAGCATATGAGCTTGCTCCCTCTCTAGACAGACAGATAACGTGCTTTTCAAATCAGCTAAAAAAAATAAGTAAATAAATAAATAATCGTTAAAGCCACATAAACCCCAGATCAAGAGTTGGGAAAGTCCCTTCTGCCTCCAGCAAATTCTAGCAAGGGTGTCCATGAACCAAGAATAAAATAACAACCATGTAACTTTAATAATTCTGAAATTAATATTTTTTACATATTTGATTCTGACCTTTTCTGAGTTAGAAATGATATTTTAGAGTTTAAGCAGTCTACATTACATATTTCTCCCTGGTTCTATCTTCTCTACCTTCCCACAGGGAGACCAAAGTGGTAATCCTAACTTTGGTCTATGTGGTTTTTTTGTTTTGTATCATTATCACAAACTCAAGATTCATGAAGATGAATACACACTTTGTTTTCAAAATGCAAATAAATGCTATAATCCTGTATGTATCATTCTAAAGGCTACTTTTTAATTCAATAATATATTTGGAGATCTAACTGGGCTAATACATACAAACGATCTTCATATAAACTGTTATACTCTACCATACACCCATATCATAATCTTTTTCTTTTCTTTTCTTTTTTTTTTTTTTTTGACAGGCAGAGTGGATAGTGAGAGAGAGACAGAGAGAAAGGTCTTCCGTTTTGCCATTGGTTCACCCTCCAATGGCCAGCGCATCGAGCTGATCTGAAGCTAGGAGCCAGGTGCTTCTCCTGGTCTCCCCTGTGGATGCAGGGCCCAAGCACTTGGGCCATCCTCCACTGCCCTCCTGGGCCACAGCAGAGAGCTGGCCTGGAAGAGGGGCAACCGGGACAGAATCCGGCGCCCCAACCGGGACTAGAACCTGGTGTGCCGGCGCCGCAGGCAGAGGATTAGCCTATTGAGCCATGGTGCCGGCCCATAATCTATCTTTCCCCTATTAATGGAGACTTTGAATATTAATGTTTCATTATGATAAACAAGCAAACACTTAAAATCACACAAATGAAATAAATTTTATCAAAATAATTTGTAAGTAGGACACAGATGAAATATAATTAAATTGATAATCACAAGCAACCTAATGGGTATATTGAAGAACGTATTTTGAAGGGTCATACATTATTCACTATCAATTCTCTTCTGAAATATGTGCTGCTCAAGAATTGAAAGGCAGATCTACTATCAGGGATGGGTGTTTGGCACAGCTGTTAAAACACTTCTTGGGACATCTGCATTCCCTGACACAGGGCCTGGTTTGAAACCCACCGACACTGCTTCTGATCTGGCTTCCTGCTACTATGCACCCTGGCAGGCAGCAGGTAATGGTTCAAGTACTTGGGCCCCAGCCACCCAGGTGGGAGACCCTGATGGAGTTCCTGGATCCTGGCTTTGGCCCTGGTCCAGCCCTGGCTACTGTGGGCATTTGAGGGAGAACCAGAATGAAAAGCTCTGTTTGTCTGCCTTTCAAAATAAAGTGAAAATAAATTCTTAAAATGAAAAAGACGTACAAGCAGATGGTACTAAGCCTACCATTATTCACATGGATATTCGCCTACCAGCCACAGCCTCAAAGACCATCAAGCTGCACCTGGCCTGATCATTTCCTGTTAATATTTAGTCAGTATTTCCAGTGAAATTGACTCCTTCAGATCAAAGGCTTTTACACAGACCCTACATGGACTCAGAGAGCTGACCACAGAGTACTAGAGTTAGACTTGCACCATTCTCTTATGTTTTCTGTGTCTCATACTAAATTAAAGAGAAGAGAGGTGCAGAATTCTAAGGCTAAATAGCCAGAAATATTCATCCAAACTTGGATGTTCTTCAAAGAGTGTGCGGGCCATTCTAATTAGAGGAAGAAACACACGGGGAGCAAAACCCAGATGTTTTCCACAAGAGTTCTCCTTCTGGCTGTTTCGCTTTCCACTGGTAAGTCAAAAGCTTGGCTGACTTGTAAAAACTGGTTTTGAGGAAGATTTTAGGGTCTCTAGTAGCACAAGGACAGCAGAACCCGTAGATCAGATCACTAAACCCGGAATAGAGAGGTACGCTGGGGAGAGGGATCTCTATTATTCCCACCTGCATGTGCTTGGGAATGAGAGGGAGGACTCGGAGGTTCTGTGGAAGTCTGGTTTCAGGCTGCTGGGGGTCAGGTCAAAGGGGATCCTCCCTGCAGAAATCAACACAGCAAAGAAAATGCAGACTCTCAGGCGCCCAGGGACGGGCCAGCGACCAGGAGAGACACTGGCTGCAAGAGTGGTCACGTCCTTGTTGATCATGAAGCTTGGCCCCCAGGGAGGAGACCCCAGAACCTCACCTCTTACAAGGACATTAATATGTCTGGTGGACACTCCCTGTGGCTTCCCTTCATAGCACGTGCGTTAGAGAAGGGTGAAGTGTCTTTAAATTAAATCAGTGAGGAAATTAGCAGCGTCTTGTTTTTTGCTTGTTTGATATATTTCAAAGTGAACAGTTAAGTTGGTTAATTGCATAAAGGGTCTCCCAGAGGTTGCTGGAAAATGTGTGTGATGAAAATATGACGAATGGAATTAAAAAATTATTTGCACCCAAGGAAACTTATCTTTTAATTCCATTTCCCGTGAACTTTAAGTAGTATTGCCATATCTCCTTGTGAAGTGGAAAACCAGGAAATGTAATTCAAATGAGCACCTGTCAATGTGTACCATACTGGAGAGACAACTCACATTTAAAGGTGTGGGGAGAGAGCCAGTCCACTCCTCCAGGTTTTCCTCTTTGTAATTTTTCAGAATCGCTTCCACTCCCTCCTCACCTCTCCTTCACTGCAGACTAAATTGCCTTGACCTTTCTGATCATTTCTAAAATCTTCCTTTTCCATAACTGCAAATATGAAGGAGACTTATTTAGTGTTCAATAAATTTGGTCAGTCCAGAGCCTGTTTCTCCTTTAACTCAAACATTTTGGTGGGGTTTGAGCATTAGTGCTAATCATAAAACAGCACTTCCAAGTTACTTTTGAATTAGGATATTTGATTTGTTTTGCTTTTTAAAATTTTTTATTCATTTATTTTCATTTTGTCTAAGAGACAGAGAGACAGATCTTCCATCTACTGGTTCACTCTCCAAATAGCCACAATAGCCAGGGCTAGGCCAGGAGCCTAAAATGCAATCTGGATCTCCCATGTAAATGACAAGGACCCAAGTATTTTTTTTTTTTTTTTAAGATTTATTTATGTATTTGAGAGGCAGAGGCAGAGTGAGAGAGAGGTCTTCCACCTGCTGGTTCACTTCCCAAATGGTCACCAATAGCCAGAGCTGAGCCAATCCAAAGTCAGGAACCTGGAGTTTCTTCCAGGTCTCTCACGTGGGTGCTGGAGCCCAAGGAGTTAGGCCACCTTTTACTGCTTTCCCAAGCCATAGCAGAAAGCTGGATTGGAACATGAGCAGCCAGGACTCAAACCAGTGCCCATATAAGAAGCCGGCACTGCAGGCGGTGGCTTTACCCACTATGCCACAGCGCTGGCCCCAAAGACCCGAGTACTTAAGCCATCATTTGCTGCCTGCCAGGGTGCACATTGGTAGGAAGCTAGAATCGGAAGCATTGCATCACTTACTAGTAAACTCAAACAATGTTTAACAATGAAGGTGAATGCTTATAAATAAATATACTTGCAAAAGCTCTCTTATAAAACAGAATCCTGTGGCCACGGAAAAAGTCAATTTTACATCTGAATCATGCAAAATTTTGTAGGGAAAACCTTTCCATAAACTACAGAGATGGGAAAACGACAGTAAAACAGGCTTTTCAGGATTCACTGGGAGATGAAGGAGGCAAGTGGAGACGGGGAATATCTGAGACCCTCACATTTATCTGTTTAGCACTGGCTGGGCCATGGGCAAGTATATGTGCTGGCAAGTCTTCCAACGAGATCCGGACATGCGACAGCCACGGCTGCGGACAGTACTCTGCTCAAAGGTATGGGGGTCACAAACGGCCATCACCCTCTCGGCATCCTCAGCCCTCCCCTCAGTGTCCTCGCCCTGCTTTCCTGAGAGCTCACACGTCCCTTGGGACAACAGGACCCAGGGATGCATCCAGATACCTTCCTGCCTTTGCCACAACTCTGAGAACTTGGCTTCAAATGTGAGCTCTGATTTGGGGACAGAACATGGAATAAGGAAAAAAGAAGGGAACCAATGTTGTTTTCCCTCACAAAGTCTTTATATTGATTTAGTTCGTTCGGCTTTTCCAAAGGTAAAAGCAAACATTGCCATTGCAGTTTATTCCAGGGGAACTTGGAACGAGGCACCAAAGGGCTCAGGGATTTGAGAAGCACAGCTGGAGACAGCAAAGGCTGGACTTGAACTCAGGCATCTGGATTCTCCTCCCTCCAAACCAGGGTATTACTGACCCGAGCTCTGGATGTGGACTGCTAGAGGCTGGCCCTCAGCACGCGAGAGAATACCTCTGTCTCTCCAGATAGTGGAGGACACGCTCACCAAGTTTCAGTAACCACTGCCTTACCCTGACTGCTGCTCTGATCACACAGCCACGTGGCCAGCCGTATCACTGGTCTGCACCCTAACGTGCGTGAGATGCCCCTTGGAAAGCAGCCCCAGTACCTGAAACAGGACTAAGAAACAGAAAACACGGAAACGCGGCCTCTGAATGGCCAAAATTAAGACTCAACCAGTTTGTACACTTAAGTTTATGCCCTTGATTTATGTGATGTCTTCCTGGCTCTTCACTTGGAACCTGGTCCATGTTGCTTTACATGTATGAAGGTACTTTAAAAAGTTCATGGAAGATGGTACTAAAAGAAAGGCTTACTCTGGTGTACAAAAACAAAACAAAAAAACCTGAACTCCCAGCACACAAGGCATCTTCATAGAGTTCACAGAAACCGCATATTATGGAAAAAACTGGGTTTCAATTTTTTTTGCATCAACATAAACGTCTTAATTCTATCTTCCATGAACTTTCTGAAGTCCCATAATTCAAGCAGGAGACTGTGAGAAGGGAAAGGAGGCTGCTAGGAGCAGGCACAGTGACAGCTGTGGAAGAATAAGGCGCGCGCTGAGGGGTAGCTACAGACAAGCCTGAGGACCTCACACTATATAACTGTTTGCTACTTCTTCTGCATCCACTTCTGTAGGCCCAGGGGCACCACTCCCTGCATTACACACCATGTTTAGTGAACACTGCTTTCTTTTCTAGATCATGGAGAGAAAACTAGACTAGGGCAACAAGGGATACTTTTAGGTTTTCATACAAAGAATTATTTGCAAATCTGTCTTGAAGGGGGTCAAATTCAGATATTTATAACATTTACTGACATGGACTACCTCCCTTCCCTAAAATGCCATGAAATAATAATAGCTAATGTTTAAGGCTTACCATATACCAAGTACTATTTTAAAGGCTTTCGTCTTTACAACGTAGTTATTACTACCTACAAAGAGGGAGGTTCAACCTGGACTGAACAGGGCAGGTGTTTGGTCTAGCGATCGAGGACAGCTGGGATGCTGCATTCCATATGCAGTACCTGGGTTTGAGTCCTGGCTCTGCTGCCAGTTCCAGTTCTTGTTAAGGTACAGCCTGGGGGCAGCAGGTTCCTGGCTCCCAGCTTCAGCATGGATCAAACTCATGCAGGCATTTGGGGAGCAAATGAGCAGACAGGAGATGGCTTTCTCATGTGTGCTCTCTCTCACCCCATAGACCTTAAATTAAAACAAACAAACAAACAAACAAAAAAACGGGGCTAAACAGAGTGAGGTACCCTAGACTATGCCAGCATGCTCTGGCAGTCTCATCTGTGGAACCCCAGTCTCGGAACAGCAGGCTGACTCCTCGTTCCTAGAAAACGCAGTTCCCCGCGGCAGCTCCTCTCAGTCTGTGCCTGTCTCCATCCTAGAAATCAGAGGCCTCACCCTGGTGTGGATGTCCTGTGCCCTGATGGGTCTACCGTCTTCGCGCCATTCACCGGAACCATTGTGGGCCAGGAGAAACCATACAAAACCAAAAACGCCATCAACAATGGTGTTCGCATTTCCGGGAGAGGTAAGGGGGTGATGTGCGGACCTGGGGCGCCGCCTGGAGGTGCGGATGCTTGTTTACTTAATGCAGGCTCCATACACACAGCTTTTCTGCTTCTCTCAAAGCCATAATGAAAATTCCAAGCATCTTCAAAGCTGCTCCAGCACCCTGACGACTTCTGCTTCATGCACAGGCTCCACCAAAACCCACGGCTGACTGCCAGGGTCCCTTCCTGTGGCCTATGTGGTTTCCCTCTGAAAAATCTGTAAACAAAGTCACTTTCAGAAATACTCACCATGACCAAAATCCCTCCAGTTCATGAATGCTGGCATTTCTGCACGACTGAATATGAAATATTTTCAAAGGCCTCTATGTTCCAGGTATAGCTAGGTCTCCTGCTCTTCCAGGAACGGGGCGGGTGGCTGTTTCCGTTCTGTTGAGATGTAGCATACTCACAGAATAGGGCACAATGCCGAGTGTGTAGCTCCATGAATTTTCCCACAGTGAACAAACTTGGGTGAGCAGCCCCCAACCCAGGAAACAACCTTACCAGCCCCCAGGGACACTCACACTAACCTCCAGTCATTATTGCCAGCAAGGAAAACCACACTGTATAACACTGTGTGTTAGTTTTGTCTGTTTGTAAACATGATAGAATTAAACGGAATGCACTCCTTGGCGGGCGGGGGTGTTTCCTTTCCTTTCACAGCACGGCTGTGGGGCTCATCCACACCCACCCTTGCTGAGATACAGTGTCTCCTCACATACCTCTTCTGTGCGTGGACGATTTGGGTGGCTCCCCGTTTTAGGTGATTTGAAATTGCTGTTGGGAAGTTTATGGTACTTTTAATGCACACAGTTATGCAATCTGCCAGGGGTGGGGCAGAGGGCTCTGTCCTCGCCCAGCCTGTGAGAGTCACTTTGTGAGAGGACCCAAGTCCTTGAGGAGTGACTTGGTGGCTGTCCTCTGTAGGCCCAAAATGCTATCAGAAACTGCTGCGATTGCACTGGGTCCCCTGAAGCAGCAGCACTTAGCAGCCAAGGTCAGCACCACCACTTAGCAGACACCAGAGTTGAAGCAGACATCAGGTTCACCTGACACTTGGAGAGTTACGGCACTGGACAGATCACCATGGAGACTCCTGAACTCAACAGGTGGGCAGCCGACTAAAGCCTTAGTGAATTTGTACAGACAGAAATCGTGCTAGGTGTGGCAAATGAGATTCATACTTTCATCACCAAATGATATGGCAAAGTCCCCCATCAAAACTGACACTAATTCCTGGAAATGTAAAAGGCCACCATAGGCCATCAGTCCACTGAGCAACATAGTTTTTCACAAGGACTGACTTACACTGGGCCCAGTGCAACCTCGACTCTGCCCTATGGCTACTTCACATTTGGCATCACCTGCTCAGCAGCTGACAGAATGCTGCCGGGATGGAACTGCTGGGTCGCAGGTGTAGATGGTGCCACACGGTTTTCCTGAGTGGGTTTCTCAATCGACACTTCAGCCAGCAGGGTGTGGGAGGTCCACTGGCTCCATACACAATACTTGGTGTCATCTATTTAGCTTTTTATCTTAGCCGTTCTGCCGAGTGTGTAGTGGCATCTCATCACGGTTTTAATTTGCACATCCCTGATGACTGATGAAATTGTTAGCACAGACTTCTTCATTTGTGAATACCTACTGTCTTGGACAAAGTCATAACCTTCATTTTTTTTCTTCCTCACTTGAGCTGCTTGCTCTGAAAGTAGCGTGTATCTGATTTTTGGTGGTTTCCTGCCTTTCCCCTTGCATCTCCTGTTGTCTCTGCTTTATATAACTGGCTTCTGTGCTCACAGCGCATGAATAATTGAAAATGCTGTAACTTCATTGAGAATTGTGGCCTTTACCATCATATGTTGTCCTCCTGAGCCTCGTATCAATGCTTTTTGGCCTGAATTCCACCTTTAGGTAACAGGTTCATAACCATTAATATCTTATTATTGCCTCCATTTGGTTGGCAAACCTTGTGTGGCTCTTTACTGTTAGCCCTTTCAATCACTGTGTTTTATTTCTTACTGCATATAATTGAGTTTTGCTTCTCAAGCCAGTAGGGAAATCTTAAAATAGATAAGCCCACTTATATTTATAGATAGTACTCAAATATTAAGTCCCAACACTGTCATATTATAATGACTGTATTATACTCTCTTACTACCTTACTTGGCAGGTCCTTGCTTACTTTAGTTCTTTGGATCCTAAGCAAAGTCTGTTTTTGCCACAGTGATTTCCATCTTCCTTCATCTTTAAAGTCTAATAGCTTTGTTAGATCGTCTTGCAGCTGACATCACTCTGGGCCGATTTTCCAGCTACTTGGTGTTTTCATGTTATTATTCTTCAATGTTTTTATTGAGTTTTCATTAGACTCTCTTCTCCCTTTGGCACGTGTCAGTCTTCTTTTAAATACGATTTTGTCATTTCCTTCTATTCCTCCTCGGAGTTCATTCAACTCTACTTCTTCTTTTTTTTTCTTCCTGTTTTTATTTTTTAAATTTCTGACTTAAGGCTCCGGAAGCTCAAAGAATAAATAATAATGCTTTTTTTTTTTTTTTTTTAGGTTTCTGTATCAAAATGTTCTACATCAAGCCAATTAAGTACAGAGGTTCTATCAGAAAGGGAGAAAAGCTGGGGACACTGCTGCCCTTGCAGAAAGTGTACCCCGGCATACAATCGCACGTACACGTGGAGAACTGCGACGGGAGTGACCCCACTGCGCTCCTCTAACTGGGAGTCGAGACCCAGACCTCCAAAACAGAAGCTGTCTTCTTAAAAACCCAGCCGTGTATCGTACTTCCCAAGGATTCATGCAGGAAATAAAGCAGCATTTAGGCTTCAATTCACTGTCACTTTGATGTTTGGGCGTGAACGAATTTCTCGGGCTCTCTGATCTTTCTGTCACCCATGGGATCTGAGGTGGTTTTGGTTTTTTTAGGTTTCTCACTCCTGAAGACCTAAAACAAATAAGCAAGCCCATTCGAGCTGGTCCAGACTGCATTTCTGATACCTCTGAAACTTGCCACCTTTCTGTGGGGAAAGGAGAGCAAGCCTGGAGGTGTTGGACGGCAGGGCTGCGGAGTGGTTAAAATGCTAGAAGCAGCAGACACCTCACGAGCAGCGGCTCAATAAGTCAGAGGCTTCCTTTGAGCTAAGGTGTTGAAGACTCTCAGCCGCGTCCATGGGTCTGTCACACTGGGGGGCGAGCCACCCACGTGGACAGCAAGGGCCCTGTGTGTCTTCACCTGCATGCTCCAGGCTCCCTGGGGAGTCACGGGCTTCCTGGTAATCAGGGATGGCAGGCCATGCAACCAGACCCTGGGTGCCCCTGAGGCTGCATTCCAGGGAGGACCAGAAACAGAGAGGGCCCAGGGTCCAGTCGCTGGGCTTACCCAGCTGTATGCATATTACAGCTGCTTATTGCTACACCTCACTGGACGCTCTGCGTTCCTCTGCCTTAGTCATGCTGACAACAGGTACCATGAGGAAAGAAGACCATATAAATGTTCAAATTATGACTCAGCATAACTCTGGCTCCCTGCATTTCAGTAAGTCAGAAAATGACTAAATTACTCTTTCTGGAAACTTTTGTGGATCTTTCCTTAAATTCTTTTGGAATACAGAAAATTCCAGTAGAATGACTGTATTCTTCTCTTAAATATTTATTTTGCATCTGTTTGAAAGAGACAGAGGTGGAGAGGAAGGGAGAGAAAGAGACAGAGAGGAGGGAGAGAGAGAGAATCTTCTGTACCCTGGTTCATTCCCTAAATGCCTACAGAAGCCAAAGCTGGGCCGGGTCGAAGCCAGGAGCCTGGAACTCCACTCAGGTCTCCCATATGGGTGGCATGGGACCAAGCATTTGGGCCATCAGTACACATTAGCAGGGAGCTAGATAGGAACCAGAGGATCCAGGACTTGGCTCGGCACTCCAGTACCGGATGCCAGCATTCCAAGTGCTGGCTTACACTCCCTGTGACTCCACTGGTATGTGTAGATAGCAATACATTAAAGGAAAATATAATGAGTTGAACTCAACTGCGGGAGAAATGGGTGTAACTGTCCACCAGGACATAGGCAGAGAATGTTCATAACATCACTGTTTGTCTTGGAAAAACCTGGGGCAAATGTGCACCAGCAGTGAGATGGCCAAAGTGTGTTACAGTTACAGAATGACAGAATGGATCACTGGGTGGACACTGTGGCCCAGCAGGTAAAGCCAGTGCTTGAAGTGCACACATCCCATATGGGAGTGCCTGGATTTGAGTCCCAGCTCCTCTGCTTCCCACTCAGCTTTCTGCTAATGTGCCTGGGAAGGTTGCACACCTTGGCCCACACACTTGGGTCCCTGTTGCAACATGACACACCTGGATGGAGTTCCTGGCTCCTGGTTTTGGTCAGGCCCAGCCTGGGGTCTTGCGGGCATTTAGTGAGTGAACAAGCTGAGGGAGGATCTCACTGTCTCTGTCTCTCCCCCTCTCACTGTCCCTCTGCCTTTCAAATAAATAAATCTTTTCAACAAAGAATGCAATGTTATACAACAGTAACAGGAAATGGAACTCAGCTAAACAAAGCAAAACAGATGAATGATAGTAATACAAAGTGCTTTTTTTTAAAGATTTTTATTTATTTATTTGAGAGGCAGAGTTACTGATAGTGAGACGGAGAGACAGAGAGAAGGGTCTTCCATCCACTAGTTCATTCCCCAAATGGCTGCAACAGCTGGAGTTGGGCCGATCTGAAGCCAGGAGTCAGGAGTTTCCTCCAGGTCTCCCATGAAGGTACAGGAGCCCAAGCACTTGGGCCATCTTCTACTGCTTTCCCAGACCATAGCAGAGAGCTGGACGGGAAGAAGAGCAGCCAAGACTGCAACCGGTGTCCATATGGGATGTCAGCATCACAGGCAGAGGATTAACCTACTGTGCCACAGCACTAACCCCCAATATAAAGTTCTTTTAAAAGTCCAAAAGATCACTGGGGCCGGCGCCGTGGCTCACTTGGTTAATCCTCCGCCTGTGGCACCAGCATCCCATATGGGTGTGGGTTCTAGTCCCGGCTGCTCTTCTTCCAGTCCAGCTCTCTGCTGTGGCCTGGGAAGGCAGTGGAGGATGGCCCAAGTGCTTGGGCCCTGTACCCGCATGGGAGACCAAGAGAAGCACCTGGCTCCTAGCTTCCGATTGGCGCAGTTCGGCTGTAGCAGCCATTTTGGGGGTGAACCAATGGAAGGAAGACCTTTCTCTCTCTCTCTCTCTGTCTATAATTCTACCTGTCAAATAAATTTTTAAAAAAGCCTAAAAGATCATATGAAGCATGATACCTTTTTATAAACTTAAAACAATTAAAATCAAATTTCTAAGGACTCATACACTCCTATGTAAAAACATTCTATGAAGAGGTAAGGAAATAATGTACACTGGTGACTTCAGGAGTGGGTAAGGGAGGACGCATGGAAAGACTGAAGTGGCCACCCACGCGACAGGTTCCCGGGGAGGTGACCCCATCAGTGTTTATCATTAGGAGTTCCACACTGCAGGGGCACACAATGTGCATGCCAGTGGTCAGGATAACAAAGACGGTTCTAGGAGCTGGGAATCTGTTGCACAGCCAGCACCTTTAACTCCCCACAGCTCAGAACACCCTGTATAAGAGCAGACAGTTAAGAGCAGTTTCTGTGTTTGTTCTGGTTACAGCAAAGATCAGTGCATCAGCACCGTCTGATTTGACTGCTTCCCGTCTTCATCTCCTTGGTACCAGTATTTCATGTTGTTTTCAGAAATTAAAGTTGCTTTCAAAAGATAAACGCTGTTGTCCCACTGAGGACAGGGAAACACACACTGTTCACAGGCGGTCTCAAAAGGAGCTCTGAAACATTACAACAATGAAACCTATGCTGAGCCCCCCAAGAACCAGCCTTCTGAAGTGATCATCCACAGAGCAAAACACAGGTGGACGTGGACGCTGTTGACCCGGAATGGAAGCTTCCCCAAGGCAGAAGGCTACGTGTCTGCCTCCTGGCTGGCACCCTTTCGACAGAAATGCAAATCCAGGCCCAAGAACTTCTTTCCCAGGAAGAATTGGATAACAGCGCCCCCTGGTGTTCTGTGTCAGTATTTTTTTAAAATCTTGATCTTGGGTTTAGATGTCAAAATGCTCAGCTTTCATCCAAATATTATAAAGATGGGAACAACAGAGAAGTAACAGAGTAGTTCACTTTCTCTTACTAAACATGGCTACGATACACACTTCAAAAGCATTGTCAGGTTCAGTTATGAATTAATAATGTGAATAAAATCGATCACTACTTTGACAATGCTAACTGTAGGAAGTTAACAGGAAAACAAGAGAACAGATCAATTAAGAGGCAAGGCACGCTGCAGGAATAATCCTTCATTATTTATCACTCACTGGCAAAGCACCAGCAACGCTTACACATTCAGCAATCAGCTTCTCTTTGTCTCACTCCCTAGGTAGGTCACGCATTACAAATGCAGCCAGCAAGGCTCACCAGCCAGGAAAAGCAAAACTCTGAGAATCTTGTTTCTGTTTTCCTTTGGTACAATCCATGTAACCACCTTTCCCCACATTCTCTCCCCTGATTTTCTAGAAGATTTTTCAATTTTATTTACTTTAATTTGAAAGGCATAGAGAGAGAGAGAGCGCTTCCATATGCTGCCTCACTCCCCACACACCTGCAACTGCATGGGCAGTGAATCCTGGGTCTCCCATGTAGATGGTAGGAACCCAAGGACGTGGGCCATCATCCACTGCCCCCCACCCTGGGGTGTGCATTAGCAGCAACATGAAGTCAGGAGCGGAGCTGGGACCGGGTCCCAGCACTCTGCTATGGGATAGGGGTACCCCAAGAAGCATCTCAATCACCATGCCACACGCCCACCCCTCCATTTGTTTTTTGCCCACAAAATTACCCAAACATTTCCAGAATCCTCTACCAAAAGCAAAGACACATTTTTAACATTCACAAGTTTGCTTATAGCTCTAAACAAAGACTAACGTTTGAATCTAATATCAAATGCATTCATTTATCCAGAATCTTCTTGTTGAGGTAAACAACTTTCAAAGTAATGAACAGAGTTTTAATTTTTCTAGATGAAGAATTAAAAAATACTCTATATTCTCTTGGTTTTGGCTATCTCATACACGTTTTGTTCTTCCACTGATCAACCTAGTGAGGCCAGCCGGGGTAATTTACATGAACTGACGATCCTGCGTTATTTTTTCTCTCGGATTCAAGATATTGCGAGCTTGCTAGATTTGACTGTTGACGCTGTCTGCTGCAGTGACTTCTCACCTTGCAGGAAAGGCCAGGGCAGTCAGTAGCTCTCCTGCTAGCAGGTTCCCTCTCGAGTCTCTCTTGGTTTGCTGCCTTATTACCAGCACAGACGCCGCAGGCATTCTGCAACCTCTCCACGTGGGGAGACACAGTGCGCTTCCAGCCCCAGCCCCAGGACAGCAGACCAAAGGAAAGCCAGGTGAGGCCTGAGCCCTAGCTCTGCAGTGCTCCCACCGCCCCATGGCTTCCCAATGCCACCTCAGTGAAGCCATTTCTCTTCCATCTGTTTGCTCCGTTATCGCCAAGATTTTAGGTTCCTATCCTATGCTGCTTCTGCACACCCCTGAAACCCAAAGTTGTAAACTATGTGATCTGGAATAGTAGGAGCTCAGACTACAAGAAAGTGGCTCTACTTTTAACTGATGCCACCGGCGCCACTGCTGTTGACTGAGGTCTTCCTCATCCTGTTCTGGGAACGAGGAAGGCCAGGGGACAGCAGATGCCTGCCCAGGCAGAGCCCCTGTGAGAAAGACGTGGCAGAGCAGTGGCAACGATCACCGTCTCAGAACAAAGGGACACAAAATCTTCACTTACAAGTCACAAGGTACCGTCATTGCTTAGTAGTAAGAATATTTAAAAACTTCTTTTAGTTAGAAAAATATTTCAAAGTGAAAAATAATGTACATATTTCACTTTCTATTTATTTACTTGAAAGGCAGTTATCCAGAGAGAGAGACATTCCATCCACTGGTTCACTCTCCAAATGGCTGCAATGGCTAGGGGTGGGCTAGGAGGAAGCCAGGAGCTTCTTCTGGGTCCCCGACATGGGTGGCCAGGACCTAAATACTTGGGCCATCTGCTGCTTTTCCAGCTGCATTAGCAGGGAGCTGGGTTGGAATCGGAGCAGCCGGAATTTGAACTGGAGCCCACAGGGGATGCTGGTATTGCAGGTGGCAGCTTTACTACGTACACCATAACGCCAGCCCTCTATTTTTTTTTTCTTTTTTAGTTGAATTGATTTCTTAGAAATTTAAGTTATGGGGGCAGTACTTAGGGAAAGAATTTGAAAAATTAGTTTAGTAAATTTACTGTGCTCCGTGCCAAGCTGGACTCTGGGGACAAAACAGGCACAGCCCGGCAGTGATCCTGAGCTGATGGGAGCCCACCGTGGTGGGTAAGTGGACTCATCAGACATGTACACAGTAAATGACAGCCGTGATAAGCACATTCAAGAGGCACGGAATGAGTGCTGGGCGCCCCTGTGCCAAGGACCTGAGCTGAGTGGGTGGCAACCCAGCACCACCGCAGAAAGCTCCGAGGGTGCAGCGCTGCCAGGAAGAGAGTAGCGTGCCTCCCTGGGGACCATGGCGGGGCAGTTCCGAGAACTGAGGCAGGGACCAGCAGCAGGCGCAGCTGGAAGGGGAGGCAGAGGTGGCAGGAAGAGATGGCCTTCGTGGGGCCTGGTGGGTCATATAAGGACAAGTCTTCATCCCGGAGCCACAGGCAGCAACCGTGAATAGGCTGATCTGTCACTGAAGTATGAAATCGCTTGAGCAAAGGATCTGGCAGGGTCCCAGGCCCACAGGAGGCAGCCAGTGAACATCGAGTGCCTCCCAAACACTCCCTGCCTAACGGGCCTCTGCATCTGGGCAGTGCACTTCATCAGCGGGCAGTCCCAGCAGCGTTTTCCTTTTCACGGAACCTCTGTAGCATGAATTAGTATTATTGAATCTAATGCCAGTTATCGCCCAAGTTAATTTAATAAAGAGGAATTCAAAGTATATTGGAAATTACAAGTTGTTTGCTGAATCACAAGATGATCTTATGTAGTACTTAAAATTTTATAAGTGTAATTAAATTGTTGTATCTTGATTTTACTTAGTTTTTAAATTTAATTTTATAATATGTATTCATGCCAAGATGAACCAGAAGCAACTAAAATAATACAAAACTGTATGGTAAAAGACATAAAGGAGGGCCGGCGCCGCGGCTCAATAGGCTAATCCTCCGCCTTGTGGCACCGGCGCCCCAGGTTCTAGTCCCAGTCAGGGAGCCGGATTCTGTCCCGGTTGCCCCTCTTCCAGGCCAACTCTCTGCTGTGGCCTGGGAGTGCAGTGGAGGATGGCCCAAGTGCTTGGGCCCTGCACCCCATGGGAGACCAGGAGAAGCACCTGGCTCCTGCCTTCGGATCAGCGTGGTGCGCTGGCCGCAGTGCACTGCGGCGGCCATTGGAGGGTGAACCAACGGCAAAGGAAGACCTTTCTCTCTGTCTCTCTCTCTCTCTCACTATCCACTCTGCCTGTCAAAAAAAAAAAAAAAAAAAAAAAAAGACATAAAGGATTGCAAGCTCAATCTCATAAATTTAGCTAAAATATGCCTTCAAGGAAGGCCGAGCACTCTGGAAACCACGTGCAGCTTTGAGCACATGGACCAACAGATTCACACTCACTGTCTGTGCTCCCACTGCAGATGTTTGGCTTTTCAAATTCTCATGTCTTTTCAAATGTTTCTGCAGTAATCCGTCAAGATAGTTTGCAAATGGTATCAATATTTAACCTAGGGCCGGCGCCGCAGCTCACTAGGCTAATCCTCTGCCTGCGGCGCCTGCACCCCTGGTTCTAGTCCCGGTTGGGGCGCCGGATTCTATCCCAGTTGCTCCTCTTCCAGGCCAGCTCTCTGCTATGGCCCAGGAGTGCAGTGGAGGATGGCCCAAGTGCTTGGGCCCTGCACCCGCATGGGAGACCAGGAGAAGCACCTGGCTCCTGGCTTCGGATTGGCGCAGCGCACCAGCCGTAGCAGCCATTTCGGGGGTGAACCAACAGAAGGAAGACCTTTCTCTCTGTCTCTCTCTCTCTCTCACTGTCTAACTCTGCCTGTCAAAAAAAAAAATTAACCTAAAATATTTCAGTGATGCATCTTACAATGCATACCTGCACAGAAAGCGAACAGCCAGCTGTGCTGCGCGAATAGTTCTGGTGGCCCAGCTACTTGACGAGCAGCAGCTCGGGGAACCATGCTCTGCCCAGGTACTCAGAGACCTTGGCGTGAGCTTCCTCCAGGCTGTCCTCGCCGTCGGGGGTCAGCACATCCTCCGTGACAGAGCTGGGTGAGCTCCTCCCCCATTGTCTCACGAACTCACGAAGGCCAGGCAGCTCACTTGGCACCGGCCGAGGCCCAAGGACATGAAGCTCTCACAGTGTCCAGCAACGCGGATCAGCTCTTTATCCAGAGGCTGCAGCCCACTGGCACACACCACCAACTCGCTGAGCCATGGACAGTGGCCGCCCAGCTGGCCCAGGATGGCTCTGCTCACCGCCCCACCGAAACACAGGTGCACGATGGGGGTCTCTTCTCGGAAGAACGTCTCCTCTTCATGTAAGAAGTACATGACAATGTTAATCCCGGGGGAGTGCCGGACGAGGGCGTCCCAGCTGCCCTTCCTGACCCAGGGAAAGCCGTCCATTCCATGCTCTCACTCACAACATCCACATGGAGACGCCCAGAGGAGTTCGTCACTCAGAAGGCAGTAAACCAAGGCCAGTTCTCCAAGGCATCAGCCGTGATCAGCGATGCCCAGGAGGCCTGTGGGAGATGGGGAGAAACCCTCGAGACCAAAGGATCGCAGGGACACCGAAGCGACCGTGATTGCAAAGGTGAGTGGGAATGGAGCTAAGCTCTATGCTGGTGAAAGAGGATTTTGAAATCCATGCCCTTGGGGCTGGCACTAGAAGGCACAGAAGGTAAAACTGCCGCCTGCCATGCAGGCATCCCATATGGGCACCAATTCAAGTCCAGGCTTCTCCACTTCCCATCCACTCTCTGCTATGGCCTGGGAAAGCAGTAGAAGATGGCCCAAGTCCTTAGGACCCTGCACTCATGTGGGAGGGCCCAGAGGAAGCTCCTTGTTCCTGGCTTTGGATCAGCTTAGCTCTGGCCATTGTGACCATTTGGGAAGTGAACCAGCAAATGGAAGATCGATCTCTCTCTTTCTCTCTCTCTCTCTCTCTCTCTCCCTCTGTAACTCTGCCTTTCAAATGAAGAAATAAATCTTTTTTAAAAATGTAAGAAATCTCACTGTTATTACTATGAAAAATCATTACTATGAAAAATCTTTAAAATGCAGAACTTACCAGTGGATGAAACACAAGGACACCTACTCATTTTCGGGAGTCTTAAGAGTGTGCTGTCACTGGCCACAAGAATCTTCAATTAAAGATCATCCACTGGGGGTCTTCAATTTTGATGGATGAAAATGACTTCAAGTTGACAAAAACTGTGAGCGCTGACACAAAAGGAGACTTGCGTGGCAACAAGAAAAAAAAATCACAAAAACATTACTGAAAAATCAACACCTTCAGCTAAATAATTAAAATGATGTTAATATATATGAACAGTACCATAGTAAAAGCAATCAACACATTACTGTTTGTTCCACTAGGAGACATTTTTATAAGAAAAGCTCTTTTTTAAAATATGTATTTATTTGAAAGGCAGAGTTACAGAGAGAGAGATGGAGAGAAACAGAGATCTTTCAACCACTGGGTCACTCCCCTCAGGGCCACAACGGACAAGGTTTGGCCAGGCTGAATCCAGAAGCCTGGAACTCCAATCAGGTCTCCCACATGGTTGGCAGGGGCCCAGAGTGCCTGGGTTGGAGTCCCAGCTCTGCTTTCAATCTCATCTTCTTGCTAATGCACACTCTGGGAGGTTGCAAGTGACAGCTTAAGTCAGTAGATCCCTGCTGCCTACCTGGGAGACATAAACTGAGTTCCTGGCTCCCAGCTTTAGACAGAGTCAGTCCCGGGCTTTGCAGGCTTTTGGGGAATGAACCAGTAGATGGGAGTTTCTCATATTCTCTCTCTCTCTGCCTCTCAGATTAAAATGTTAAAAAATAATCATAAAAATTTCATAAAACATGTTTTCCAGCTTTTTCAAACATAAGGATCTATTTTTTAGTATCAAAGTATATACTTATATTTATACCCTAGAACAGGAATTAGCCAATCACTCCATAATCTGTGTACCGTTTAGGAGCTAAGGATAGCTGAAAAGAGTATTTGTAAGGAGTAACATCTGGGGATAGAAAATTACCCGAAGTTCCAACTTCCATGTCCATAAAGTCTGCCTGGAACCCAGCCTTGCCCCTTCACTGACACCCTGTGTCACTCTCACACCGCAACACTGGAGGGTGAACCCTGAGACAGAACGACACAGCCCTCAACACCTCACTGAGTCACTGGACCTTCCCAACTTCTGACCTAGCATGGAGTTTTACTCTGTTTTATCCACCCTCATATCGTCAGTCCTATAATAGTAAGTGAAGCACGGGAGACAGTCAATAAAAATCTGTTTAAAATATACACGGATGTCACAATCTTCAGAGACATGCTTCTCTGAGTAAGTGCTCTAAACAAAGAAAATTCGAATTTTTATATGCTTTCAGGATTCATAAACTAAAGCCCACTTATAGCTTGAACTCAAAATAGGTAGAAGTTCAGATTTTTAAATCTACTACTTTTCTGGCAAAGAAAGAAAACCTAGAAACAAATTCTCTGTGGGATCGCTGAATGCATTTCAAAAATCAGTCTGGATTCTACTAAAAGTTCTATTGTCTCTATTAGAATGACTAAATCACTTACAAGTAGTCATTCATTTATAAGAATATTTACAGATTTCCACTTGTTGTAAACCAGTTCATGCAAATTAGACCTCTACCAAATTTTATGGTGCCAAAATAATTACAAAAAAAAAAAAAACCACGTTACTTTAAAAAAAGGAATATAAGATTTATGTCTTCATCAACTCTCGATGGACTGCTTTAGTCTTAAGGGATAAATTTAAGAACAGGAGTACATATTTCATTAGGAGAATGATAGAGTTGTTTAATACTTGAAAAAAAATGTGTATTTTCATTTTTATTTGAAAGGCAGAGAGACACAGAATCAGATGGAGAGAGATCTTCCAGCTGCTGATTCACTCCCCAAACAGCTGAAGCCAGGAGCTCAGAACTCAGTTTGGATCTCCCATGCAGGTGAAAGGGATCCAAGCACCTGGGACATCATCAGCTGCCTGCCAAGTGCACCAGCAGGAAGCGGGAATAGGAAGTGGAGCAGCCAGCCCTCAAACCGGGTGCTCCCATATTGGGATGCAGGTATCCCCCAAGCAGCAACTTAACCAATGCACCAGATGCTGTCCCCCAATGTCCAGCTCTGTATAAGCTTGGTGAACACTGTACTTTTACCTTATTTTTTCCTTAGTTTACAAACTAAAAAGCTGAATGTCAACTCTCAAATGTGCTGGAAGCCCCAGAGCTCATTTTAAACTGTGAAGACAGAGTTTGAAATGAAGTTGGCTAATTCCCAGGACCCAGTGCCAGTAACGGCACTGGCTAACCTCAAGCTGGCCCTGGAAGCTGATACGCCACATCAGAGATGCTTCTAGAATTTAGGAGGCACTTCAGGCCCGCCTCACTCTGTAGTTCATAACTGAGGAAATCATTACTTAGAAGTAGTGAGTTGTTGTGATTCCTTATGTCACTCTAATCCCCAATCACCCATTTTTTTTCAGTGTATCTGTTTTCCAAAGATAAACAGGCTTGCAGAAATGCCTGCTACAAGACAACCGGGACCCAGCTTACAAGCAAGAAACCACATCACCCTCCATCCTCTGCTCTAGGAAGGCTTCCACGCGCCAGCTTTACCGACAACCACAATTCAGCACTTCCCACCTGTCAGGCACGCTTAGTTCTGGATTTGTAACAGGAAGTCAAGTGAAAGCTCTTCCTCTTAGGAGTTTTGGTGTGTGGAGCAGAGAACAAACATACTAAACACATAAATAAGGTAGTTTCAAGTACTGACGAGTGACATCAAGAAGATAACACCAGTGGTGGAGTAACTGGAAGAGGGGCTGTGCCAGCAGAAGTGGCTCAGGACAGCCGGGGGACCCTAGTGGCGGCCAGACCGCTGTCGCGGAGGCTACTGGCGGCATTCTCATTCTGCTTGGTAATCCAGGCCCAGCCTACACCCGGGCACATGGCAGCAAACTCAGAAACTTCCTGGCGCAGGCACAGCTGAGACGCACACAGAGGCCCTGTGCAGTGTTGGTGGGCATCCCCGCTGCCCCCACTTCCTCCACCAGGTGCCTGGCAGTGGCAGGAGCTGGGCCGATCCGAAGCCAGGAGTCAGGAGCTTCGTTCAGGTCTCCCACATGGGTGCAGAGGCCCAAGGACTTGGGCCATCCTCTGCTGCTTTCCCAGGCCATGGCAGAGAGCTGTAGTGGAAGAACAGCCAGGATGAGAACCGGTGCACATACAGGATGCTAACGCCACAGGCAGAGGTGCAGCCTACTATGCCACAGCAGCGGCCCCTGTCAATACTATTTTTAAGCTTAAGTAATTTCTCCAAGGTAACTCCTGAGAAAGGTACTAGCATTATATTTCTTAATAGACTGCCCTGCACAATTTTATTGATCCCTTCAAGCTAAAATATAAATATTTTTCTGTTTACACAAAATGTCACAGATTATAGAGAAAGAGACAATGATAAATTAATTTTCCAACCATTTCTGAATTTTAATGAGACCATCCAGAAGAAGAAAGCCAAAGTCTGAGCTATTCAAATTATAGGTCGAGTCATACATCTTAATATATGCAAATAACTACAGAAAAAAGGAAACCATTTGGGATAAACCCCACAAAATTCATTAACTGCTTCAAAAGAAGGATCCAGATAAACAAAACTGCTGTTAATAACGTCAGTCAGTCATTCTCTCTACTGAGCGCTTTTTTCCTTCCTTTAAAGCTGACTGCAGGAGGGCGGCATGCCGCTTGATCATCTGTTGCATGAGATCGGGATGAGTGGGCTTAAAACAGGAAGCAGCTGTCTGGTCCAGCTCAAATTCAAACTTTCTCCAAAGGCCTGGGACATCAAAGACTTCACTCTACCTCCTGCACACGGAGGCTGCAGGCCCGATCTAGTAAGGGAAGATGCTGAGAACCACGCAGAGGCACATGGGAAGTCCCGTGCCCAGGACTGCAGACGTGTGCATTTGGTTCAGGGAAGAGCAGCAGCCAAGTTGTGGCTGTTTTGCTGCTGGTGAAGATGGGACAATGTCATTCACAACAGATGAACTGCTCCTCTTCGTTGTGTGAACATTAAAACCTGTTCAGGGGCTGGGTACTTTTTCTCACATTTCCATCAACCATTCACCTCCAACTGTTCACTAGAAAACGGAGACTAGTTGAACACATCTCGCATGTCCCTGAGCTGACAGGTGCGGCTGTGTGCCGGGGACACGGGGACGTGAGTGTGCACCTGCTCTCCCAGCACTACGGTCGACTGGTGAAATACATGGGTGCCAGCGCTGCGGCTCACTTGGCTAATCCTCCACCTTGCGGCGCCGGCACACCGGGTTCTAATCCCAGTCGGAGCACCGGATTCTGCCCCAGTTGCTCCTCTTCCAGGCCAGCTCTCTGCTGTGGCCTGGGAGTGCAGTGGAAGATGGCCCAAGTCCTTGGGCCCTGCACCCGCATGGGAGACCGGGAGAAGCACCTGGCTCCTGGCTTTGGATCAGCACGGTGCGATGGCTGCAGCGGCCATTGTGGGGTGAACCAACAGAAAAGGAAGACCTTTCTCTCTGTCTCTCTCTCTCACTGTCCACTCTGTCAAAAAAAAGAAAAGAAATACATGGGTGAATGCTACGACTGCAGCGGGGACAAGCTGCATGGGACAGAACAGAACGGCACAGCCTTTGGGTCTGTGTGTGGCAGAAGTGGCCGGGGACCCTTTCAAGAAGAAAGGCACCGGAAGCAGTGTGTGCACCGGTTTTCCTGGGCAATCTTGGCACCTTACTGTCTCCCAAAGGAGGAAGCGTAGTGCTGCAACTGTGCTGAGTCAGAACTCCTGGGAGTTCTGGGGTCAGTGCAGCACAGTTAGAAGCCCAGGGTAAGTTCCAGCTCTGTCCTGGCTGACCCTGGGATCCTGTCAGGGATAAACGCTCAACGCCTCAGTTTTCTCACGGGTACAGAAGGCAGAACCGCGGTACCTACGCCCTGAGGCTGCTGTGAGCGCTCAGTAAGCGCCGCGGTCTGTGATGTCACACTACCTCACCATACGTCCTCCAAAGTGTTCTTCTGAACTGTTCTCACTGCTTACACTAAAGCAAAATTCTAACAAAAAGTCAGAGGCTCTGCAGCAACCTTCAGATAACAGTCACCACCCAGGAGCTTAGGAGACATCGGGTAGGGCAGGAACAGAGTCAGCACAAGCAACAGCAAAGGCGTCCTGTCCCTCAGACAAGGAACAAGGAGTCTCCAGGTAGTAGGCGCCTTGGGCCACAGCCACAAGTTCCAACAAGTTTGAATTCCAGGTATATCCAAGTACATATCGGGGCTGGTGCTGGGGCGTAGGGCGTAGCGGGTAAAGCTGCCACCTGCAGTTCCAGCATCTCATATGGGCGCTGGCTTAAGTCCCGGCTGCTCGACTTCCCATCCAGCTCCCTGCTATGGCCTGGGAAAGCAGCACAAGACAGCCCAAGTCTTTGGGCCCCTGTAACCACAGGGGAGACCTGGAAGAAGCTCCTGGATCCTAGCTTCGGATCGGCCCAACTCCTGCTATTACGGCCATTTCGGAAGTGAGCCAGTGGATAGAAGAACTCTCTCTCTGCCTCTGTCTCTGCCTCTCTGTAACTCTGACTTTCAGATAAATAAATAAATCTTTTTTAAAAAGTATATGATTATCCTGTACATATATTTTATATAAGAAACTAAAGCATTTCAAGTATAATTATTTGAAAGGCAAGGTGATGGTGAGAGAGGTTCTAAACGTTAACTTTGGTTACCTATTTAACCCTCCTTTCATCCAGCAATGTTAGCAATGGACATATGGAACACTCAGTGTCATAACTGACACGGTTCTGCAAACCTAACGGAAGATTTATTTAATATGGGTGTATTTCTGACCTGTGATTCACTGTCTGACATTAAGCACTGCTTGACCATAACCCAGAAGCCAAAGTCAGCTACCTGCACGGCAACCTATGCACTGACTGAAAACTCCTCCTCCTCTGCTGGCTCTCACCTGCCAGCTCTTCATTCCTCTAAAACCACAGTACGCAGGGCTTTGAGGCACAGCCAGGGGAGCGCACGGGGGCTCAAAGTCCACCACCCACTGCCCCACTGTCACCGGGGACCCCGCTGCCAGCCACGGCCCTGGTTCTCAGGGACAAGGCTGCCCCTCCCAGCCTCATACCCCACTCAGCCATCAAGTGGCCACAGAGCACACTTTCAGAGGATGCTGGCACCAAGAAAGACCTGCCCCCTCCCTCAGGACACACCACTGTGTTCACCGTGGGCACTTTTCTGCTGAGTTCCCAGAATGGCCATTCTTCATGCTGGGGAACACTGACGCTATCTGCCACGTGTGTGCCCCCCACACGGGCAACAAGATGCTCACGAGCACCTGGCTCAGGTCGCTGACCCCTTCAGGGTCACATCCATTACTCAGCCAGTGGTTGAAGGAACTCGGCTGCTGTCACCGTCTGGAATTCTGAGGGCCAACAAGAGGACACAGGCAGAACAGGAGGCCCCATCGAGTGATGCACCACTTACAGAAAGCGAGAAAAATGGAGGCAGCTGCCTTCTACACTGTCATCAGGCTCTCCCTGCGTGGCCAAGTGAACACACCGAAGGTTCTTTAAAAAGCTTCACGTTTTCAACTGTCACAACAGACACCCCACGTAGAAAACCACAGGTAAGAGAGCAACAACTCAAAGCCGAGGCAGCTGTCTGGCACAGCAGTTAACACGCCCCTTAGGATGCCTGCATCCCATACCAGAGAGCCTGAGTGCCGAGTTCTGGCTCCACTTCCCATCCAACTTCCTGCTCTGCACCCCTGGAGGCAGCAAGTGATGATTCAAGTCCTTGGATCCCTGCCCACATGTGGGAAACTTGGATTCTGCTCTGAGCACGTGGCTTTGCCTGCCCCAGCCTCGGCTGCAGGCTTTTGGGGGGTGAACCAGCACATGGCAGAGCTCTCCCTCCCTCTCTCAGCTTTTCAAATAAAGTGAACCTAAGTAAAAATGTCTGTAAACTGATTCAAAACTGTCCCCAAAGTAGACAGATTTGTTGGAAGCAGCAAAACGAACCATGTTCAGAATAATTATTGAATGACCTTACCTAATCCATTTCTAAAACAGTACATGGAGAAATCAGATGGCTGCCGCACACAGATGACCCCTGCTAAGTGGTCTGGAAGCCCAGTCCTTGGGGCAAAGACCAGGAGGCACAGCCCAGACATGAGGGCAGCTCTGCCCCCAAACACAGCTTTGAATCACACATATTTCTAACAAAACAATCAGCTGTGCTGAGGGGCAAATATAATCCAAGCAGAGAGCAGAACAATTTGTGAGAGACGTTGTCAAAAACACTGACGGTCTTGGCAGCCCACGTGAACTGTGAGGTTCTCAGGGAGACAACAAGCTTTACAAAAAATAAAGATCCCACATCAACTGCGGTCTTCCTTTTTACTCGCTGGATATTATGCCTAGTGGTGGATTAAGCCTGTGATTAAAGTGGATTAAAATCACGTCTTTACGGGGCCAGCACTATGGCATCGTCAGCTAAGCCTCCGCCTGCAGAGCCAGCATTCCAAATGGCCACAACAGCCAGGGCTGGGCCAGGCCAAAGCCAGAAGCCTGGAGCTTCTGCTGAGTCTCCCTTGTGAATGCAGGGGCCCAAGCACTTCAGACATCTCCTGCTGCTTTCTCAGGCTCATTAGTAGGGAGCTGGATCAGAAGTGCAGCAGCTGGGGCTGGCAAAGTGGGTAAAGCCGCCGCCTGCAGTGCCAGCGTCCCATATGGGTGCCAGTTAGAGTCCAGGCTGCTCCACTTCCGAGCCAGCTCTCTGCTACCGCCTGGGAAAGCAGTAGGAGATGGCCCGAGTCCCTGGGCCCCTGCACCCGGAAGAAGCTACTGGCTCTTGGCTTTGGCTCAGCTTTTGCCGCTGCAGCCATCTGCGGAGTGAACCAGCGGATGGAAGACCTCTCTGTCTCTCCCCCTCTCTGTAACTCTGCCTCTCAAATAAAAAGTCTTAAAAAAAAAAAAAAAAAAAGGGAGAGAAGTAGGGGGATGGTGGAGGGAGGGAGAGGGAAAGAAGTGTGGTTATCTTCTTAGACCTCACCAAGGAAACACATGAAATCTGCTCTTAGATGAGTAAAAATGAGTAAGTCCAGAAAATCCCCAAATGAACTGGAAATATCGCCCAGCTTTCAAGGAGGGTTTACCTCAAACAAACCCTCCTCCAGCAGGGCCGGCCCTGGTCTTGGTGTCCTCACGCCTTCCATTCTGGCCAGCCCTTCACACATTCCCTCACAGTGCTGATTTTTAAATGAGCCGTGGGAAAACTGCGGCGTGCAAAGGGACAGGGCCCCAGCGGAAGACCCTGGGCCAGGAGCGGGGTCCAGGGGCCCGGGGCGGCCGCGCTCCGCTCCCCGCCGGCCGCCCACGCCGCCCGCAGGAGGAGCTGGGAGCCGCCCGGGCCCGGCCTCCGCTGCGCAGCCACCTCAGGGCGCCGATAACTAACGCGGTGGCTCCATCAAGGTATTTGCAACACGTTTCTGAGAGAAAACCATGGTAATTTAGTTGTCCACGTCATATCCTGGACACCGGCTCTCAAAAGGCGAGAGTCCTCCAACACGGGGAGAGCCAGAGCCCGCTTGCCGTTCCCGCAGTGCCGGAGGGGAACGCTGGCGCCCGCACCTGCACGCCGCCAGGTGTGCGGCCCTCAGCGAGCAGCAGCGCTCGCCTCACGCTCGCCGCAGACGGACGCCCCCGCGAAGCCCGCGCCTCAACGGCCAACCAACCAGGGGGCTGCCCCGACGGCCGGAGGGCCCTCTGCCCACCCCGGAGGAAAGGCTAACCTTCAAAGACATAACCGGGCCGCGGCGGGGTGCGAGAAGCACCCAGTCCTGGGGGTCGCGACTCGCGACGCTAAGCGCCCCAGAGCGCGTAGACCTCGCGCGTCCCACGGGCCGGCCCCGCGCTCGCCCCGCCCCAGACGCCCCGCCCCCAGAGGCCCCGCCCTGTCCCCGGAGACCCCGCCCTTGCCTCGCCCCGCCCCCAGAGGCCCCGCCCTGTCCTCGGAGACCCCCGCCCTTGCCTCACCCCGCTGCCGGAGGCCCTGCCCTTCTCCAGGGGCTCCAGCCCCGCCCCTCCTCGGATGCCCCGCCCTCACCTCGCCCCGCCCCCAGAGGCCCCGCCACGCCTCCAGGCCGCTGAGCATGCGTCGAGCGCTCCTCGCGCGTTTAGGCTCCGGCTCCGGAAGACCCGGGGACGCCCCCTAGGTGGCCGCGGCTGTTGGTGGTCAGTGGTTGTCCCGGGCCGGCTAGCCTCCACACACGGCGGTTCCGTGTGCAGGGTGGTTCACCTGCCGTCAGTATCCGACACGGGGAAGTTTCTGAACCCGCAAATTGGGAACAGCGCTGTCCCTGCTGTAGGGTTCCGGGGGGGACCCCGGCCTTCCGTGCACAGATTCGGAGCGAGAGCTAAGGTATTTCAAACTTCTTTCTTATTCCTCATTATTTTAAAAATCTGGGATCAGGGATCAGCTTTGTGGAGCAGCGGGTAAGGCCGCGGCCAGCAGCTCCGACACCCGCAAGGGCGCAGGTTCGAGTCCCGGCGGCCCTGCTTCTGATACCGCCCCGCTGGTGGCCTGGGAAAGCCGCGGAGGCAGCCCAAGTCCCTGGGAGCACCCATGCGGGAGGTCCAGAAGAGGCTTCTGGCTCAAACTTGGCTCAGCCCTGGCCTTTGTGGACATCTGGGGACGGAACCAGCAGGTGAGATATCTCTCTCTCTCTCTCTAATTCTTTCAAATAAAAAAATCTTTTAAAAAATCTGAAATCGAACTATACACAACATATTCGAATCTCCTCCTTTTGCTAACATTATGGAGTCTGTTTATGCTTTTCTTTTCTTTTTTGAAAGGTACCCTTACAGAGACAGACAGAAGGAGAGACAGCGAGAGGGGTCTTCCATTTTCTGGCTCACTCCCCAGATGGCCGCAAAGGTGGGGCTGGGCCAGGCTGAAGCCAGGAGCCAGGAGCTGCTTCCAGGTCTCCCACATGGCTGCAGGGGCCCAAGCACTTGGGCCATCCTCCGCTGCTTTCCCAGGACATCAGCAGGGAGCTGGATTGGAAGAGCAGCCGGCACACAAACCGGTGCCCATATGGGATACCGGCCATGCGGGTGGCGGCTCAGTCTACTGTGCCACAACACTGATCCTCCCTTATGGTTTTTTTTTTGTTAACTTTGTTGAGGTAGCATTGATAAAATTACCATTCCTGATATTGACAGTTCATGTCTACACTCCTATCTGATCAGCCTAGTTCAAGGCCATCAATTTTGTTGATCTTCTTCAAGGGCCAATTTTTGGTTTCATTAACTTTTTCTGCTTTTTTCCCCATTTTAAATTGATTTTCTTTTATTTATTTATTTATTTATTTTTTGATTTTTGACAGGCAGAGTGGACAGTGAGAGACAGAGAGAAAGGTCTTCCTTTTGCCGTTGGTTCACCCTCCAATGGCCGCCGCGGTAGGCGCGCTGCGGCCGGCGCACCGCGCTGTTCAGATGGCAGGAGCCAGGTGCTTCTCCTGGTCTCCCATGGGGTGCAGGGCCCAAGCACTTGGGCCATCCTCCACTGCACTCCCTGGCCACAGCAGAGAGCTGGCCTGGAAGAGGGGCAACTGGGACAGGATCGGTGCCCCGACCGGGACTAGAATCCGGTGTGCCGGCGCCGCAAGGCAGAGGATTAGCCTAGTGAGCCGCGGCGCCGGCCTTAAATTGATTTTCTTCTCTGCTCTTTCTTTCCTTTATTTTGGGTTTCAATTATTATAGTTTTTCTAGTTTCTTAAGGTGAAAGCTGAGTCCACAGATTGAGGTCTTTCTTTTTTTACTACAGGCAGTAGTGCAGGAGCATCCTGAGTGCCACCTTAGCCGCCTGTCCCTAACCTCAGGGGTCCACAGAACTCCGCGCGAGCCCCCTCCCAGGCAGCAGTTCTGGAATTTTCCCCAGGCTGTATCTGGAGTTCTCACTTCTCTCCTGTCTCTCGGGAGCACTGTCTTTTCCTGCTGGGTGTCTGGCCTTGAGAGTCATTGTTTCAAGTACGTGTCCTTTTAATTTTTTTTTCTTGTTTTGTTCTCATGTAGCTGTAATCCAGTCTGTGTTTCTCTGTCTTGGCTGGAATGAGACATCTCCTCACACCATGTACTGGTGGCCTCGTGAGAGAGTCCCTTGTATGGAAAATCAGTTTCTTAACTATTCTGCTATTGCTGGGCACTCAGGTTTTGCTATTATGAAGTGTGCTGTGAACATCGTGTATCTGGGTGAACTTCTGTGACTGTTACTGAAGACTGTTTCTAGAAATGGAATTACTGGTTAAAATGTTTGTGATTTTGATGGAAATAGTCAAATCTAAAATCATGTTGGTTAGATAATTATGATATACTTAATTTTCAAAATAGAGTATAGAAATACTCCTATAATAATTTAAAAAGGAATCTCTGTATAGTCTTTTTGCTAGAGGTGGCATTGTTATCAGACTTTGAGTAAATAGTGATTCTGGTCATTTGCATGTATAAGCTACATTACACTGCAACAACACACGGCTGCAAGACACTGGTTTGACCTAACCCAGACTTATTTCTCGGTCGTGCCACATTTCTGTCATGGGTCAGCTGAGACCTCTGGTCCTCACTGCCTTCACCCTAAGACCGAGGGTGATGCAGCAGCCTCTCACAGAGGGAGACAGCGGAAGCACACAGTTACCTGAAACTTCTAACAGCATGTCCATTCCATTCTCATTTCATGGCAAAAAGGTCACATCTCACTTTAAGTACATGGGGAAGAACAGTGCTCTCACATGCTTGGAGGGAGAAAGCTGGACTATTTAGCAACACCTGTGCTGACTGTCGACTAGTAAGACTGGGCACCGAGAATTGCATCCAAAACATTTGCAAGCATGCACTGATATTTCACTCTCGGGAGGCAGGTGCTATAAAGTGACAGAGCGTGCAGTCCCCAATGCCACCCACAGTCTGACACCACCTGTGGCGTTCAGGCCATCATCAAATTCAACAGTCCACTAGAAGGACTCAGAACTCACTGGATGCTGTCATACTCGTGGTTATGGTTTTTACAATGAAAATAAAACAAATTAAGATCAGCCTAGGGAAGAGACATGTGGGGCAGAATCCAGAAGACTTCCAGGGAAATCACTTTTTCTAGACTCTGCCGCACGGCAGTGCTGCCAGCCAGGAAGGCGTGCCAGAGTCCCCACGAGGGCTTGGTCAAACGAGGGCTGGTTCTGACCGCCTGGGTGGTTGACCTTTCGTCTCCATGCAACCCCATCACCAAGGTCAAGCTGATTCTGTCTGGACCAAAGCCTCCACCACACACTCACTGTTAGACCATCCCGAGTGGCTAGAGGACCCCAGGCGAACACAGCCAACATCCATTGGGCATGATATTCCAGGGATTAAGAGATCACCTCCTGGGTGCTGAAGGCCAAGCTAAGGTTACTTCCTTTTAATCACACAAGGGTCAAATCCTATTTCATGCAACCACATTTCAGAACTCCACAAGGAAATTGCTCATATACCCTACTGAAAAGAATAAAAAGGTGATAAAGCACCTTGGAAAGAAATGGAAGATGTCCCAAGTCCTTGGGTCCCTGCACTCACATGCAAGACCTGGATGAAGCTCCTGACTCTTGGCTTTGGCCTGGCTCAGCCCTGGCCATCATGGCCATTTAGGGAATAAACCATTGGATGGATGGAAAATCCCTGTCTCTCTGTCCCTCTCTCTCTCTCTCTCCTAACTCTTTCAAATAAAATAAATAAATCTTTTAAAAAACAAATTTGATTTTTACTATTTGAAAGGATGCATAATCTGTTTTCTAAATAGATTAACATTTTTGCTTATGCAAAAATTTTTTTTGAGTTATAGCTCTCAGTTCATGTTCTTTTAGATTAAATTTTCCCTAAAGGAAATTAGGAAAACAACCATTTAGCTTTACTCGAAGATTAAGGCTATTTGTTTTAATGACCACAAATCGCTGCTAGCGTCTCTAAATGCGGAAGCACTTGCTGCTGTTTGCAGTGTCCTCACAGTGTGAAGCCCCTGCAAATGGGGGATAGTGAAATAAGCATTTCTAAATGGGCCAGGCTTTGTCATCGCAGTCAACATTAACTGATTCAGAGCCACTTCCCTGTTTTGAAGAGTGAATAAACTCAAGGGCATTGGATCCAGAAAGTCATTAACACCGTGTGCTCCTATGGCGTGGTTGCCTTGTCCTGTACAGCTTTGTGGCTCCGGACATACTGGTTTTTTAAACAAGGGAGAAGGGTGATGTTAAACTGATGCTTTTCACTCATGCTTTTCCAGTCAAGCTTTCACATTGCAAAATCTTTAAAATGCAACACTGATTGGTGTTTTCTGATTTTGTAGATAACACGGTTTTAAGAGCTGCAACTCAAGGAAAATAATTCTGCACATACATTTTGTTTGCAAAGAAACATGATTTTCTTGCCTTGTGGGACAAAAAGTCTCAAAGGAATACTTTCTTAATCTAGAGATAATTTTTTGCAGTCACTTTATTTATGAAGGGTAACAACCCTGTATTATTACTTTGAGTGTCAGCACTTGAGATCATTGAGAGAAACCAGGGCATTCAAGACAGTTAATGAAAGTGGCTTAGTAAGTGCCGGCGTGGGTTAACACCCTGGCCTGAAACGCCAGCATCCCATATGGATGCCAGTTCAAGATCTGGCTACTCCACTTCCGATCAAGCTCTCTGCTATGGCCTAGGAAAGCAGTGGAAGGTGGCCCAAGTCCTTGGGCCCCTGCACCCACGTGAGAGACCTGGAAGAAGCTCCTGGCTTCGGATTGGCTCAGCTTGTGGCCAGTTGGGTAGTAAACCAGTGGATGGAAGACCTCTCTCTCTCTCTACCTCTCTCTACCTCTCCTCTCTTCTGTGTAACTCTAACTTTCAAATAAATAAATAAATAAATCTTTAAAAAAAAGAAAGTGGGTTAGTAGATTATGTTTTATAGCTGTCCCAGTGATCAACTGTTTTCAAGAACTTTTCAAAAAGTAGGCATTAGGAAATTGGAAAAAATATCAGTTTGTTTTCTTGGAACAAAAATTTTAACACTGAAATATTTTCCTTATAAAGAACAGTGTACCCTTTCAAGGTCCTGCATATATATTTAGAGGTTTTTACTTTAAAAAATTTGAGAGGAGGAAGGAGAGTGAGAGTAAGAGCGGGAGAGAGATCATGAGAGAGAGAGAGAGAAAGAGAGAAAGAGAGAGAGGGAGAGGGAAAGCCTGTGCTAGCACTGCCATAGAGAGAGAGAGAGAGAAAGCCCGTGCTGGCACTGCCATCCAGGGGTTATTCCCCAAATGCCTGAAACGACCGAGACTGGGCCAGGCGAAAGCAGTGAGCCAGAAACTCAGTCCAGGGCTCCCTGTGCAAGGCGAGGACCCAACTACTTGAGCTATCCCCTGATGCTTCCCAGGGTCTGCACAGACAAGAAATTGAAATTAGAAGCCAGAGGCTGGAATTGAACCCAGGTACTCCAACATCTCTCTCTCTCTCTCTCTCTCTCTTTTTTTTTTTTTTTTTTTTTGACAGGCAGAGTGGACAGTGAGAGAGAGAGAGACAGAGAGAAAGGTCTTCCTTTGCCGTTGGTTCACCCCACCCCCACCCCTGGCCACCATGGCCGGTGCACCGTGCTGATCCGAAGCCAGGAGCCAGGTGCTTCCCCTGGTCTCCCATGGGGTGCAGGGCCCAAGCACTTGGGCCATCCTCCACTGCACTCCCGGGCCACAGCAGAGAGCTGGCCTGGAAGAGGAGCAACCGGGACAGAATCCTTCGCCCCGACCGGGACTGGAACTCCGTGTGCCAGCGCCGCAAGGCGGAGGATTAGCCTATTGAGCCGTGGCACCGGCACTCCAACATCTTAACCAGTTAGGACAAAAGCCTTTGCCCAGGGCAGTAACTTTGTTTCTGGCAAGTTCTTATATGTTAATTCAACATCTTTGAATCTTAAAGTTGAAAATTAAGTACAAAGAAGTTTGATTTATTGGTTTTAGAAAGAAACTTCTCCCAAAAGTTTTAAAATGATGATTATTCAGTAATAGAAGGAAGATGCTGTATTACCAGTTGAGCAGACTGAAATCGCTAAGTAGAATAATTGCCAGAGGAAACAGAAAAAATAGCGTAACATTTCACAGAATTGAGATTTAGAACACAGCAGAGCAGTGGACTGCCAGCAAAGGCCCCAGGCAGTTTGTGACAGAAAAGGGCATCCCTTTGTTACCAAGTTACTAAGAATACAGCAGACTCCTGGACATCAAGGTCTGCCCCCCCCCACCCCCTGGGGGGCTGTGTAACTGCTGCAGGAGTCTGTGCTGACCACAATTCTTCCCTACCAGGTTCACATCTCCCATCCACCAAGCGTAAGGAGCACAGACAAGGAAGAGCGTGTAAAGCAGAGACACTTTCCCAAAACAAAGCAGAGAAAGCAAACGCGAAAGGAAAAACTCTCTGAAGGAGGGAGCGGCTGTGAGGGCTGAATGCCCGGCGTTTCATGGGCTGTAAAAGGGGACGTTCTGATTGGTTAATTGGATGATCGTTTTCTCAGGTCCTGTGAGACTCATCTCCAGAGAGTGGACGAAGTTCCTGGCTCCTGGCTTCAGATAGGCTCAGTTCTGGCCATTTCAGTCATTTGGGGAGTGAACCAGTGGATGGAAGACATCTCTGGCTCTACCTCTCTCCGTAACTCTGTCTTGCAAATAAATAAAATAAATCGTTAATGAAAAAATAGAAACTATAAGAGAACACAGCATGTGTGACTTCTACATGTCCCTGTACATTCTCCCTATATAGACTGAAATGACACACATCAACACTGACAGTTGAGTGACATCTCCAGCCTTTGTTATTTGAACCTTACAAAGATGAAGCAGGCGAAACCCCTCGCGTGCCCACGGGCACATGTGGAATGTCACGGAGGTCTTCTGCAGAAGTCCAGTCTTTTGAGGATGCACAAAGCTATGTGTTCAGGGCAAAGATTTCCCCCTCAAGGAGGGAAATGTGAAAAGGAGAACTATTTCCCTCCCACCATGGTCACTCTCAGCATGCATGTTCCGCTGGGGTCAAATCACAGAGTCCACCTTACATCCCCAGATCCTAGCTGAGCCTTTTGCCCTTCTGTTTAATAAAGGGAGTTTCTCAACAGAGAAAGTTTTCATGCTCATTTGCCTTGATCAACGTCTATCACATGTTCTTACCTTCAGGGAACTTTTCAAACCTTTAAAAGGAAATCACAACCCCATTCACTATTGAGTGAAGCATTTTTCATTACGAGCGGATTGCTATTGAGTCACGTCCTGAAAGCGTGTTGTTACTTGTGGTAAAATAATTATACAGAAGCTTTGGGAGAGGGCCCAGCCAGGCTCTTAAATTGATGCACCTCCCTTTGGAACAGAGCTTTAGTTTTCAATCTGGGGAAATTTGCTAATATTAGACATGCAGAAATGCACACACACATACATTAGCTACACATAGATGACAGACAGATGTTGTCTTCAACAGGCATTGGGAATGATATGCAAAACTTCACTGTCACCTGAGTATAGTTTGGTTGCATTTCTTTGAATTACCTGGCTAGAAAATTGTGCTAGAAAGTTAATCTAATAAGTCACTGCATTGTTATTACAAGGAAGCTTAGCTTTCCATTCCGTTTTCCAGAGACATTTTATACGACACTCATAGCATCAACGTTTTCCTGAATTGTTCCCAAGTTGGAGTTAGAGCATTATCCACTCAGAAAAAGTAATGAATTTCAGCAAAAGATCCATTTTACAACAGAGATTCCTTCAAATTCTGGAAGTCATACAAAACCCATTTTCCCGTTTAATTTAGACTACTCACTTGTATTATAGAAATATGCTGAGAAGTATAATTATGATATTTCTGAATTATGCAGAAAAAAATCTCCAAAGAGGTTTTTAAATCAAATACTTTGAATTTTAAACTTTGATGTGCAGACTCTTTTTATTTATTTGAAAGACAGAATTACAGAGAGAGCGAGAGCGAGAGCGAGAGAGAGATATCTTCAGTCTGCTGGGGTTCACTCCCCAAATGGCCACAACAGCCAGGGCTGCACCAGGGCAAAGCCAGAAGCCTGGAGCTTCTTCTGAGTGTCCTGTGTGTATGCAGGGGTCCAGGCACTTGAGACATCTTCCAAAGCTTTCTCAGACGCATTAGCAGGGAGTTGGATCAGAAGTGGAGCAGCCGGGTCTTGAACCAGCACCATATGGGATGTTGGCATTGCTTAACATGCTATGCCACAATGCCGGTCCCTGGCCTGCAGATTTTTATATCCAAGTTTCTATTTGACTTCTGTTGGATTTCTAGCTGTGATCTTATGCTTATGTCCAAAGAGAATTCCACATCTGTTTTTCCAAACTTCCAAAACTTGCTTCCTCTGCTGTCCTCTCATCTCCATAAATAGCAATTCCATTTTTCAAGGCCCCCAATTTTGGAATTATCTTTGGCCTCTCTAGGTTCTTTCACATTCTCCATCCCTCTGCCAGCAAATTCTCTTGAGTTCGACCTTCGCAACATCCCGATTCTGCCCACTTATCACCCTGCCCACCACGATCCTCTCTCAGCTGGCACGTGCGGTCATCTCGGCCCCTGCTCTTGCCCCCGCAGCATCTTCTTAACACAGTAGCCAGTGCAGTCCTGTGAAAATCTCAGCTCAGGGAGCTCCTCTGCTCACAGCCCTCCAACGGCCTCCTCCCCCTCCCAGTACAAGCCAAGTCCTCACGAGGATCTATGACTGTCCCCGTCTGTCCTCCCTATGCCCCCTCCCTTTCCAACTGCATCTGTTCACCTCCCCCTCACTATCCCCTTCTGCTCCACCCCGGGGCCTTCTCCTGCTGCTCCTCAAACCTTCTGGGCACCCTCCTGCTCAGGCCCTTGTATTTCTTTTCCCCTCTGCCTTGAATGCCCTGTTCCTGGGGTCTAAAGGGCTCACCCTCTCTCCTACAGCACTTGACTCAACTCAAGCCTGCTTTATTGTCTCCTTAGTACTCAGCACTACACAGGTCAAACGTCCTTTATCTGACATGTTTGATACCCAAAGTATTTCATATTTCATGTTATTTCAGATTTTAAAATATTTGCATGTACACAATGAGATCCTTTAGGGGGGTGAGATCCAAGTCTAAATGCAAAATCTAGTTATGTTGCATGTGTTCCTTATATAAATATCTTGAAGATAATTTGAGACCATACTGTTAATAGTTTTGTGTTTGACTTGTGGCATCATGTTGGCACTCAGAGTTTTGTCTTCTGGAGCATTTCAGATTTCAGATTTTGAGGATAGGGTTGTTCCACTGGTGTAGTGTGCCCTGTAGTTATCTTCCCACCAGCTAGAATGTGAGCTCCAGGCAAGCCGGGACTTTGTGTGCTAGTAGTACCTAGCACACGCAATGCACACATGGAGAGGGGAAAGACAATGGATAGCTTGTCATCTCACAGAATCACTGAAGTTGTCAAAAAAAATAGGAAGTGAGATGAACTGCTGATTGCAGAACCTAGGGGAGGCTGGTATAACCTGTCACTACCATGACTCCCCACCTCTGGAGAGACCAGCACAAGTACCAACATAGCATTATTGGCAGAGCTCCCCTATTGTAGGCTAAAGACAGCATATAATCACTATACATTCTGTTTCTCAGAAATTAAGCATTAAATGCTACCTTTCATTTGAATATCTTTGATAAAGAGTACAGTAATTACATAGTTATACATCACTCTTATACATCAGGTAGCAATAGAAGACTTAATGGATTCCAGATCTCACTCGCTTTTGACACATTTGTATTACAACAGAAAATACTGGGTAAGCCCAAGCAGCAGCTGACATTTACACAATGTCATTTAAGCCCTGGAAAGTCAATTGCTGGCTGGCTCATTAGCATAAGAAGAAGAGATCTGACTTATCGACTGTCATCCATGTCCTGTGGTGACCTCGGGCCAGTAAGTTATCTTGGTGAACTTCACTGTGTCTTCCTGACTCCGTGGGCACGTTACTGTCAAACTGAAGGAAATGGGGCTCCCTGTTGGTGGTTAACCAAAAAGTGCTCTCCTGAGGTCAAATTACTCTGTGTTGACCACACTTAAAATGCAGAGGCAAGTGCTCATTATGAGACTGAGCCCCTACAAACTTTGAAAATATTAGGGTGTGGTCTTGGTGCCCTGGACTTCCAATGGCTGGCTCCTAAGCACCTGAACCCCTGTTCACGTGCTGGGACCCTCCTTCTTCTGGTCGCAGCTTATCTCTTCCAAGGTTCTCATATGTCTTTTCGGAGAGATCAAGCCCAGAAACAAGACTAATGAAGCACCTGCCATGACATTTTAGGAAGCAACAACCCGGGTACAACCTCGAAGCAGAACTTTGGCCACCAATGCCCTGGCAATAAAGACACGCAGGACAGGTGCTCACAATCCCCGTACCCCAAACCACAACAGCACATACAGTACCTGAGGATGTTTGGCAGTGAAACACTCTCGCTCTCACGCTCGCTCTCTCTCTCACTCTCACTTGAATTCTGTCACTTTTAATTAAAAGAATCTTGAGCAATACACCCTCTCATCATTAAAATAAGGAAAGTGAGGTTTATATGAAGGGAGTGACTGACTCGAGGTTACACAGCCCGATGGGAACAAAACTGATTTGCAGTGGGATCTACTGGTTTCCATTCCAGTGCACTGTGCACGGACGGCTCTGTGCTGTGCCAGCTCTATTTTGTGAGTTGCTCCACATTTTCTGGGTGATTGTCCATGTCCTTTTCCATACTGTATCACAGTAGAATCCATCCATTTATGCACTAGATGAAGGACTATTTATTAAGGATTCTACAATGTGGAGCAGAGTTTAGACTAGTTCATTTGTATTTAAGAAAATCTAAATACGGGGTGGATGTTTGATGCAGTGGTTAAGGTGCTGTTTGGAATAACCATGTCCCATGTCAGAGTTCCTGGGTTCACTTTCCAACTTAGCTCCTAATTCCAACTTCCAGTTAATGTGCACCCTGGGGGGCAGTAGTGATGGCTTGGGTAGCTAGGTCCCTGCCACCTTTGAGGGAGACTCAGTTCCTGGCTCCTGGCTTAAGCCTGGCCCATCCCTGGCTGTTGCAGTCATGCAGGGGAATGGACCAATCTATGTCTATCTGTGGATGTCTCTTCCTTTCAAATAAAATTAATAATATTTTAAGAAAGTCTAGATAAAAGATGTAATCATGCGAAGATCCAAGGCAGAGAACATATTCTTGATTCTTCTCCCCTTAATGGAACTTCTATGAAGTTCTAGGCACAGCAATAGGGTTTTTCATAATTGTGCTCATAAGCAGTCATCTCACGCCATGCTTCTTGCATAACTGAAACTCAATAGATATTAGCAGGAGAGAAGGAGGAATTAGAGGAAGGGAGGATAAGAAAGGGCAGGGGAGAACAGAAGGAAAGAAACTTTCAAGAGTGTTCAAGGTGTGGCCGGCACCATGGCTCACTTGGTTAATCCTCCGCCTTGTGGTGCCAGCATCCCATATGGGCGCCGGGTTCTAGTCCTGGTTGCTCCTCTTCCAGTCCAGCTCTCTGCTGTGGCCCGGGAGGCAGTGAAGGATGGCCCAGGTCCTTGGGCCCTGCACCCGCATGGGAGACCAGGAAGAAGCTCCTGGCTCCTGGCTCCTGGCTTCAGATTGGTGCAGCACCAGCCGTGGCGGCCGTTTGGGGAGTGAACCAACAGAAGGAAGACCTTTCTCTCTGTCTCTCCCTCTCACTGTCTGTAATTCTACCTCTCAAATAAATAAACAAAATCTTTAAAAAAAAAGAGTTTTCAAGAGCAAACTGCTTTCCCTATAGCTGGACAGGGCTTAGCTTAACACCTAGTATCTTCCTGTGATCTCAAAATATGTTGACGGCATCGACGTTCACCGTGCAACTGCTGCCTGCCTGAATAGAAGAAACTCTGAGAAGAGAAACCGCAAGTCAGAGCCTCAGACCACAAGACTGTCTTTGTAGGGCTCAAGTAGGGAGCAAACGAGGTAACAGAAGATAGCAACAGCTGATAGGTGCCCGCCCATGGAAGTTCTGTGAACTGGTGATGGCTGGGCTTGGTCACGGTCAGGAAGATTCATTTACACAGGATGCGTTGGAGTAAATGGTCTGAAAGAGGGCAGTTCTTGGAGTTAGTAACTCAATGAATAAGGCTTTAGTGAACTCAGGCATTGATGATGAACAGATCTGAAGATCTCCCTCCTGTTTGAAATGTGTTACGTCATTCTTTGTGATCAGACACTCTGAAACCACAAACAGGATGCAGATAATGGTTTAAAAAAAAGTATCAGAGTCAGAAAAAACGATGGCCAAACAAAAAGTTTGTGGTGCTCTGTAAAAGCACTCGATTGCTTTAACATTGGCTCCTTCTTAGTTTTAAACTTGGTGTAACGAGAGGCACCCCGCAGAGCGGTTTGTTGGCATCCTGACATCCTGCAGCAGGCCTGTCCCGCCCCGTGTGCACAGCGCCATATGCGCTTACAATTTAGGCACTAGAGGAAAAAGGGGGAACGTTTCACTGTCATCCTCATCAAATTAGCAACACAGAGTGTGCCCCGCAAATTACAGCGTTAAAGTAAGGTTCTCTGGGTGCAGGCCTTTAGCCCAGCACGTGAGACACCCACGTCATGCACCGCGGAGCCTGGCTTTGCTGCGTGGCTCAGGCCCCTGACCCCAGCTCTCCGCTAATGCACACCCCCGAAGGCAGTGCTGGTAACTCAAGCATCTGGGTTCTTGCCTCCCATGTGAGACCTGGATTAAGCTCCCAGCTCCTGGCCGTGGCTCTTGTCCAACCCAGGGCATCTGGGGGAATGCTCTCTTTCTTTTCCACTGAAATAAATGCAAAAAATTAAAGTAATAACTTCTCGCTTCACTAGCTGTAGCAGACGCCTGTAGACGACTGAAAGACAGCATTATCCACTACAGAGTGCTTACTCGTCAATAAATACACCTTAAGACATTTTGAAAGATTCAATTTTTAAAAGGAAGATTTTTTAAAAAGATTTATTTATTTATTTGAAAGGCAGAGTGACTAACATGTTGGAGGAGGAGGAGGAGGAGAGAGAGAGAGAGAGAGGATCTTCCATGTTCCTTGTCACTCCCCGGATGGCCACAACAGCCAGCACTGGACCAGGCCAAAGTTGGGAGTCAAGAAGTCCATCCCGGTCTCCCACATGGATGGCAAGGACCCAAGCAGTTGGGGCATCTTCTGCTGCCTTCCTAGGCACGTTCACAGAGAGCTG